>NC_046661.1:45052142-45070067 GCF_010883055.1 Belonocnema kinseyi | reverse complement strand
ACACTTTGACTGATAGCAAGAGTTTGGTGTACAACAAAAATGAAACATTGGAGAATAAGAATGTAGCTACGTTCATGCCATAGTTTCACACTTGCAATATTCTCATTTAAAATCGTTTGCATATTGTTTATCGCACACTAGGGCAATAAACATAGTGTGTGTCAAGCGCGACTTTGGTCAATCGCCACTCGTGTGATTGCCGCACGGGCGAAACGATTGCGGCTAACTTAACACTCTTCCGGCATTGACTAATTTGTCGCCCTTGCCACACAATATAGTATTTCATTCCTAGGGATTCAAAATTAAACTTTGGAGCTTCTTTATAGACATTAAAAACGGCTAAAAATGCATGATATGTTTACGTAAGGTTTGTGTTATATGTTTCTGTTGTATAAAGTTACCAAATTTAATTTTAAAACATCACGTACTTGTTGAAATATTATGTAGTATGAAGGCGTCCTAGCAATCTGGCTATTTGTCAATTGTACCATTATATGAACCAAGTATAGACAAAAAGATAATCTGCTTAGTGGAAAGAAGATAGGCAAGGATAAAAACTTGTTTACGTATCCTGAAATGAAAGAATTGCATTAACGCTCAAGCTTTTAAAAAGCAACTGACAGATGTCTTATTAATTATCTAATCTATTTTATAAACGTTTCTCACGCATTTTTCATGTAATAGTTGTTACTTTTCACATTCCCGTCAGAGAAGGTATTAGATATCTCTAAAATCTGACCAACGACCCCCCGGTTTTGTTAAATGTTTATGTTTCGAGACCCCTTGAATACGAGAAAAGTTTATTAGTAACACAACTTTCGAAATAATTGACAATTTCGACTGGCCTTTGGTATACTCCCTGAGTTTCTTAAATTGAAGGCCAGGTTCGTTTTTGCTTTATTCGTGAAAAACACAATTAGAAATTAATAAATTAAATTTTTGGCCAAATGACACAAGATTGTGAAAAAAATAACAATAGACAAGTTTTTCATCCAAGAAAGAACTGGAAATTTGTTATAAATCATTTTCTGTTATAATGCGTGGATTTTGTTTTATTCGTTAAAAAACAACATTGAAAATGAAAAAAATAAATTTTTGAACAAATGACACAAGCTTTGAAAAAAGGAATAAAAAATTTGACCATCCAACAAAGAGAAAAAACTCATCCAAATTTTTCCCCAATAATTTCTTGATAATACGCGTATTTTTTGTTTTAATCTTAAAAAATAAGATTAAAAAATCTGCCCGTTTAGCGGGTACATTCTAATCGCGCGCTATGCGAGTCGCTTGCGAGTTCTGGCGCGCCTAGAGCGCGCGTCCGTTGAATCTCGCACTTCGCGCTCGATAATCGGTTACCTCGCACTTTGCGCTCGGATTTAATTACACCTCGAACTTCGAGCTCGGATATTTTTTTTTACATTTAAAATGTTTAAATAAAGCTTTATCAAGAACATCTCTATTAGATCGCAGTATTTATATGCGTCTTCAGATTCCGATTTTTCTACTTAATTAAGTCTGGTTAAGGATTATGTTTCTCAAAGCTCTGTAGGTTTTAAGGTACAAATTCTCATCGCGACACAAGTGCTGAGCGCTCGATTTTTGACAGAAATTTGTAAATGTATATTTTCTGAACTCCCTTAAAATAAATAATAAAAAACTACAATCTTTTTTTCAGACCTTTTTCTCTATCTCGCAAAGTTATGCTAAGAATAGAATTTTATTTTTTATATCATTTTTTATGTATAAAGCAAAATATTTTACAAGACTTCTTATAGATTTTTTACGTTTTTCGCGTCTTTTGGCGTAATAGTGGAATTTTAGATTTTTTTCGTATTACTTACAATAAATAAAAACAAAATTACGAGTCATATTGGAAAATGGTTAGAAGATATTTTGTAGGATTTTTCAGATAAGCTATGATTTCTCTTTAACACTTTTTTGTATTTTGCGTCGTTTGGCCATTTTAATACTTTCTCAATCACAAATGATGAGGGTGTAATAAATAACTTTTTCGAATAATTTGCTTTAGTACCCATAGACGCTTTTTAACTAATTTTTCATTTTTATTTCTAATGCCTCTTTTATGGTTAAAACCAAAACTACCGGTCCCATCAAAAAGCGATTCGTAATAAATTTGTAACTCTTTTTTGGGTAAACAATTTTTACTGAATCATTTTTTTCGTAACTTCTGTTGTTTTTCAAAAAAAATTATTTTTAATTTTATTTTCACGGAGAAAACAAAAAGTACGCGAACTATCAAGAAGCGATGATTATCAAATTTATAAATTCTTTTGGGATCACACTTTTTGTCAATATATCTTTTTCTGTATCCTGTATGGCTTGAGCACAAAATGGAATTTTTTATTTTGTATTATTTTTTGTGCAATCAAAATTTAAAATCCGTGAAGATCCGTTGAAAAACTATGGTGTCAAATTTCTAACAATTCTAATACTTGCTCAATTATAAATAAATAGAATGTAAAAGCTTGATTTCTGGATTCAGGGGGTCTCAAAACGTGGAGATCCGTTGAAAAGCTGTGGTGTGAAATTCCGGACAATTCCAATACTTTCTCAATCATAAATGATGAGAATGCCAAACAATTAAGTTCTTTGAAAAACAAGATAAGCATAGTGTGGGTACCCGCGCTCGGATATAATATTGAAAAGTATGTTAAAGAGGGTACTAAGGGGGTTTCGAAAACAATTCAAGGACCATTTCTAGTGATAATAAAAAGATGAAATAACAAAAAAAAATTTCCTACTTTTTTTAAAGAAAGTACTTCTGTCACACCAACCATTTTTTTCTATACCATACTCACATTCAAGACTGCAAAATATATTTTTGCGGAAATAATCAAAGAATCACTCCATGTTAATACAAATAAAAACTACTTTTTGGCCCCTTAAAGGTATGAAATTTTATTAGAATGAGGGGCCAACTTAATTTTCAGTTTATAACGCAATAACTTATATGCAATGGTGTAATAAAAACCAAATAAAACAACATTATTCGTTTTAAAATACATTTCATCCTAAATTCCCTAAACTGAGAAAAATCTTTCTTTGAATCAAACAGCTTATTTCTTTAATATGGGGTCTAACAAATGTTTGTTTGATTCAAATCAAATTTTAGTTTGTCCTTATTTGTTTAATTAAGATAAATGTTTGGTTTGTTTAAATAGATTTTTTGTTCAAAATAAGTAAAGTTCTTGTTTACATTGCATATATATTTTATAAATTAGTTAAAGATTTAGCTCAAGTGAAGTAAATCTTTTTTTTACACCTAACCTCAAAATTGAGCATTCTTTATAAAAATAATGTATAAGCTCGAGAATATGTTTATTGTTAATCATTAATATCATTGTATATGTAAAACCAGAAACACTTATTTAATCCGAATGCTTAATTCTGGTCAACTTTTAACTCTGTGCTTCCCATTTATGTATTGAACAATGATAAATTAGAATAATGAGAAATGAATCAGAGTTCAACATTTGAATTAAATGTATATAAGTGTTCCTTCTATTAAGCATACAGTCATAATTATTATAGAAAAGAACATGATTGATTTCATAAATCATCTTTATAAAGAAAGGAGGTTAGTATTGAAAAAGACTTACATCCCAAACCTTCAATTATATCCAAGGTAAAAACACTAAACTTCAAGTAGTTCCTAAACTAGAGATCTTGCATTCGATTTTCAATTAATATATGATTTCATAGTAAATCAGAACCTTTAGAATAATACAACACTGAAAAAGTATGAATGCCATCAACTAAATCACATAATCAATTAATTTAGATCCAAGGTTAGTCCCTTAAGAACCGCCGGCAGCGCTTTAGCACGCCTAGCCGCACTTTCCAGTACTGCTTTGTACTTTATTTTTGATTGAAATCAAATAAATATTTTTATGATTTCCAAAAAACAGATTTTAAACAAATTCATTGTTTAATAAAAGTCAATTATTTATTTAAATAAAAAAATTGTACTAAAAAAATTAATTGTTTTAATCAATAAGGCAAATAGTTTTCATTTCTTAAAATTAAATAAACCTTTTCTTAATTGAAGCAAAAAATTTGTTTGACTCAATTATATGAATTCAAATAAATTTTGTTGTTGGATTCAAACAAACATTTTTCTGAGTGTAGTCACAGTGTCAGTTGATTATAAATAGATAGAAAAATCCTTCTCTTCGTTTACTACTGACATTCGCCAAACTATGGTCACACGACCTTGAGGTAGGTGGTTACAGTCTGTAACGGAATCAATACGACGATCCGGCAAAAGTCTCGTGCACCCTGAGAACACGGAGTGACCCAAGGACGATGGCCTTCTGCATTTTTCCTGCAAGTGTTGTAGCATATTTTTCACACGCAGGGATGCTTTTTAGATAATTAGCAAGTGAAAGCTTGGCACCTTCAAGATCGCCGATGATAAGTGCGACTAATTTGACAAAATATTCCAGGTACATGCTAAAACCAAACCCTCCATACCAGACTTCAATCCGGGTGATTTAAGGAAAGCAAATGTTAGCTCACACGACAATGACTGTTCTCCACATTTTTGTGGAAGATGCTGTGCATCCTCTTATCGAGGAATTGTTCACGAAAGTTTTTTTCTTGTGCTTTCTTAATCCGAGCTTTTAGGAGTGAATACCCGAGAAGGATAAGATTTGATGCATTTTACTCACCCCTAATATTGAAGTTAAGTCCGAATGTTTAAGTAGCCTCCTCCGCTGCTTTGACAGTAATGCCCCTGTGCCCACTTCTTCGTGCTTCCTGTCCATTTTAAGAAGAGGGTCTCTTCCATTTGCAACTCTATGTGCTGTACCCAGAGTGATCCTGTTGTGAAGACATTCGAAATTCAATATTCCGCGACCACATTGACGGCGTGAGATGTAGAGTCGCGGAACAGAAGACTTTAGATGCATGCTTCTGTTCATGTACATAACCTTTTGTGTCCCGATATCAAGGGATCTAAGCTCATTCTTCGTCCATGGTACTACTCCAAATGAATAGAGTACTACCCGGACGGCAAGCATGTTCGGTGCAGATACTCATCTGCCGGATGAGGTGTTTGTATCTGATTCGAAGATTATCCTTTATAGCTGTCACATCCTGAATGCGGCTCTGTGGCAGGCCCAGGTATGTATAAGTCTCTCCAGCGCAAAGGTGTCATATAGCGCTTTTATCGACGAGCTTAGGGTCTTCAGGGCTTCAAATAAACCTCAGCGCATTTGTCTAATCCAAACATCATTCCTATTTCCGTAGTATGTCGTTCAACAATCCTTAGACCTAGATGTAGTTGCTCTTCGTTTTTCGCATAGATCTTATGATCGTCTGTGTAAAATACATGAGTGACCTTGTACTTTCGATCTACAGGTTTGCCGCAATAGTTCCTGTCGGAATAGCGAAGTGCTACACATAGTGGCAATAATGTGAGGCAAAAGAGGAGTGGTCTCATGGTGTCACCCTGAAAGAAACCTCTCTGAAAGGTGACCCTGTTAGTTTTCACACGATTTTTGTCAGATGAGATAGAAAATCTGGTTTTCCAAAGCGGCATCAATCACTCTATGTACGTCACCATTTCCGGACGAACCTTTAAGCTTTCCAAGAGACAGATGATAAGTCTATGGGGGGTCGAGTCGAAAGCTTTCCGATAATCAATACAGGCCATCAATAGGTCACGCTAGTAAATGCTTCATCTATGCAGACACATCTATCGATAAGCAGGTTCTCCCGACATCCCGCTACGCCTTCCTTTGAGCCTCGTTGTTCATAAATTTCTTACCGCACAGGTACAATTGCAAGAACAATCCTATAGTTTAGTATAGCTGTGAATATCTTGTACAATACGTTCAGACAAGTGATTTGCCTGCAATTTTTTGGGGCAGCTAAGTTGCCTATTTTTGGCAGGAGTATTGTGCGCCCTTCCACCAACCACTCCGAATTTGGTTCTTTCGACTTTAAATATCAGGTGAAAATACGGGTCAAATGCTGATGGCTTGAAGAAAACTTCTTCTACCAGAAGGTCTTGATAGCATCTGGTCCCGGGTCGGAATAGTTCTTCATCCCTCTAAATACTTTTCTCACCTCCTCGGTAGTGATGGGTGAACATTCCTCATCAGGTGTTATGAGGGCACTACACAGCTCCTTGAAGCTATTTATGTTATCTGAGTCTTCGTCCAGTCTATGCTGCACTTCGTAGACTTCTCTTCAAAATTCTTCGACCTCCTCTGGTTTGGGCGGTGGTCGACAGTAACTGGAGGGTCTTGGAAGAGTTGAGATGGGTTAGAGAGAAACTGTTGACTTACCCTGATACTTTCTCTGACGCACAAACTTTCGATCCTTGGCGTTGAAATTCCTGCCAGATGTGATGTAGTCAATCACATACTGAATGAGGGACATATACTGTCTTAATATCCGTTATTAATAACTTAACAAAACATATATATATACTATATAAAGACACGATATCCAACAATTTACATATATACACTCAACTGCTATACTAATATATAATTTTAACGCGTTGTGCTAAGGTTTGAGAATTCATTTTTTTTTTTGAGACTGTGGCTTTGGAATTTACGATGAAATGTGTTTTTAATCAAATAATTCTGTTGCAAATACATCAGAGATAAGAAAATCAATTTTTCGGAAAAGGGGCATAAGGATTTTTGATTCGTAAAAAATAACACTGAAAATTGTTTTCTGCCTTGTGTACAGAAAAGGATAGATAGGTTTGGTCGTGCTTGCGTGCGGAATGGAGGATAGAAGGCTCCCCGCGACGCGGCAACGATGCGAGGGAGGGGACGTGCACTGCAGCTGTGGTCAAATGCTAGTCGGGCCCCGGCTAGTTCTGTATAGCCTATTGCGCAGCAGTCTGAGCCTTCTCTCTTTTGGCCAATTAATCATCTAACTGGAGCATACACTGTGAAATGTTTTATTGTCTGGTTGGTGGGAGCAACTGGACCTTCTTTATGTCGGCTTTCATGAACCTCTTCCAGGCCATTAATCCGTCCATGGGTTGAGAGAGAGGCCCCCGTGGCAGGGGTAAACTTACGACTACAAAGAAAGTGAAAGCCGAGTGCGGCTTTGTTTGTTTGTGATGGGACGAAATTCCGGGATTGTGCAAAAGGTAGGCCCAAAGTGTTCCAGAAAACCGGAAAGTGTTGGATTGGTGGATGGTCACTTTTCGCTGACCTTTATTTTTTGTTAGTCAAAATCCGTAATCGCAACGTAAACTACGATGGGATTCCTGCGCTTCGTTTTGAGTGGGTGTCGACGACAATAGCGAGGGTGAAAAGACCGCCGGGATACGTTTAGCTTCTAGAAGTTGAATATCTTAGTCGGGACTTTCTTCGGACTCGTTGCAGTTTGTTCGGCGAGGTCTTTCGTAAGCATTTTCCAGTGAAGGTACTGCCGGCGATGCGGCCTGAGCCTTCTCGGTGGTGCAGGGTAACCTTGAAGGAGGTGGAACTCTTGCCCCGAGAAGTCAACTCGGTGAAGGAAGTGGGGACGACGGTGGAACACGTAGGCCCCACGAACGCGGTGGAAAATTGCCACAATGAAGCACAATGGGGTCTATGTGGTCCGAGGGTCTCGCGGAATCATATATCTGTGTGAGATGCGTCGGCGGGAAAGCGTAGCGTCCATTAGTGTAGAATTCGGGAAGCCTGAGGGAAAGAAAGTCTGAGGAAATCCATTCTCTGGGTGGATCGAATTGGTGGCGCCTGCTCTCCCAATTGACTCAAACACTCGATGTAGATATAAGGCGGTGAACCTTCGGGCCGACACGACCCGATGATGGCTTGAGGTGGCATTTCCCCGAGCTGGCGCTGAATCCCGATGATGTGGGGTGGCGGCTCTACTAGCTGACACGGACCGAGTTGCCAACTCGCCTTCTGGGTGAGCGACGGAACGCTGCCGTTCTCGCTGTGCCCGTCGGCGGAGGGTGCGCGGATTACAGCCCGTATCCCTTACACACTTTGTCATCAAGAGTTGTTTCTGTATAAGGAATACAGCACCCGAAACCGCAGAACACAGCAAATAGCCACGCGGAACATTAATAATGAGTGACACTGATTTTGATTCTTTCGGATCCGATGGCACGAATCTCTGAACTTTCACGGCGAAGAACTCACGACGGCACAGAAAACTGACTACGCGATTGCGATGGCTAAAAGTTATATCAGATAGAGCGAGGGTGAAGTACGAAAAACTAGAATGAACTCCACAAACTTAGAAAAAATAGGCAATTTAGTTAGTAACTGGCGATGGAATAGAGAGAATAGAGCAGTATCTGAACATTTTGAAATTCTCAAGCGAAGTGTTTGGAAATTCTTTACTTTTATTATAAATTAAGAATAACTTCGTGGCTTCATCATTTGAATTACTTCATATAAGAAACTCGTAAATTATCGCATGTGTTGAAAGTTTTTTGCAATTTTTTTCAAAGAAGTAAGATTAATTTACTTAAAAAAAATTTAATTTAAAAAAGTTTTTTCGGATGATTGGATACGAAAAATCTTTCTGCGGTTTTCGAATAATTTAAAATTAAATTTGTTATAACGCATGTTATTGCTTATAAAATGTTGCCTGGCCGTTTGTATCTGCGATTTACAAAAGAAGCAAAAAATTTTATTACTTAAAAGAGCTGGAGAATATAGCTATAGATAGATTAAACATGCTGTAAGTGTGACAAGGCCATCATTCCGTCAGAGCTTCTTTAACCAAAAGAAACGTTAAGTTCATTTTTACCCCTTCACATGTTGACGATCCTGTCAGGATAGCACTTCCACGATATATCAAAAGAACTCTATCATTGTGACCAACCTTGGAAGTCGGAATTCTACGGAATTCACAGAGAAAATTCATTCGGATTTTTCCACGGAAATCCGGAACGTCAAAAAGGAAAAATTCTGCGGAATCTTGAAGAAGAACTCAGGAAAGCAGGTTAAAGAACGAAATGCGGAGCTGCAAGTGGAGATGCGACATGCGGGGTCGTTGAACCACCACTAGTCACAACACCATCTATGGCGACGCGCAGACCCACTTTTAGAATGAACGCTCTCAACGCAGATTCGGATACAACCGGCCCAGTTGTCAGGAGCCCAGTAGTCACAGCTATAGCCGATACTATTCCGGCTCAAGACATGATCCGCACTATCAAAAGTCTTAGCGGACACGATGATATGGGCATAAAAGATTTTATTAGGACCATCGAACGCGCGAACCACAGGTGCAGAGAACCTGATCTGTTATTAGATTCTATATTAGCGGAAAAAATAACGGGAAATGCAGAACTCCCTATTAAATACACATAAGTCAACTCCGACGATGATTTATACGACGCGCTACATCAACATTTATCCCAAGTAGGTTCGGTCTCAGCATTACTCTCTAAATTCGAAAACTGTAAACAAGATCCCACGAAAACCATACAAAATTTTAATTTAAGAGATCGTCAGAATGTCAATGAACTTGAATCTACTGTACAAAGCAAGCAAACTAGTCCGATGGAATAGAAAATAGCAATTAGTATCAAAGAAAACAAGTGCACTAAGAGGTATTTGCTGAACATAAGACGCTAAATAGGACAACAGGTTAACGCTCAAAAGTCTGTACCATGCACCAGCCTTACAGAACATGAGAGCGTTCTTAAATCAGGGAAACCCGTAAATATTAAATCTTAGAGACCACTTAAATGCCATAGAAAGTTCGTGAAAGAGCACGTAGTTGAGCTATGAGAATAGGGAGTAGTAAGGCACTCCAACTCCCTTTCCAACTCTCTCATATGGGTGGTATCCAAAAAGGGCGACAAACTAAGAATGGTAATAGATTACCGAAAAATAAGCGAGGACTCAGATCAAGATGCATACCCGCTTCCGGTGATAAATGAGATTCTTTCCCTACCTAAGGGTGTTCCCACGTTGTCGTCGCGGTAGGGCTTGATCTCTCCTCTAATGACTTCGGTAGCTATGCTGGCTGTAACGTAGCTATTGGTAGGGCCTCCCAAGCCAGACAGACAAGGAAGGAAGAGGAGAGGGACTAAAAGGAACATCTAGGAAAAGAAACCCTGAAATCAAACGAAACATGATGGGTGCTCATAAAACAAATGTATCCCAAGTGAGGAAAGATCTCACTGTCCATTCCGATCGGGTGCAATCCCCGGTATTCGACGACGGCCCCGCGGATTTTTCGTGGGGGGGCAATCGCACAACTTGTCGGTGGAGTAAATGGAAGTTCTGACGGGGATGGACTTTTCTCGGAGGACGCCACCCAGAACTAGGGCCCTTTCACTATGTGATGAGGAGTACAGGGCTAAGAGGAAGAGGAGAGGCAGCACTCCTGAATTGGAAAAAACTACGGATCAGGTGAATTCAGAATCCTGCCAACAATTTATGGAGACGGTGATCAATGAGCTTACGAAGATGAAGCAGATTCTAAGGGCAGCCTACAAGCCAAAGAAGGAGTACTGCGAGATTAGAAGCCTTCTTGATTATGAAGTCGAGGGCATAAGCTCAATGAAACTCATAGAAGGGATGAAAGAAATCGGAGAAGGAACTAGAAAGGCGAGATTCGAAGAGATAGCCGACAAGAACGTGCGCCTCCCTCTTCAGGTTTTCAAGCTAAGGCTACAATGTCGCAGTCTCTTGGCGAATCAGCGACTTTAGAATGTGGTAAGGGAGCCAGTTCTGGGCCCATCAGGTGGACCTGCGAAAATAGCCAGCCCCCAAAAATTCCAAAAATCAGTTTGAGGCTGAATGAACAGAGATCTCAACTAAGTGACAAACGAAAATGCAGCCGCCTAAAACTGGAACTGAGGAAATGGAGGAAAGGACCACAAAGAATCCAGAACGTGAAAAGCGACGGTGTCGTCCAAAAAGAGAAAGGAGAAGAAGGATTCCCAGAGAGGCTATTGCCATCAAGCCTGTTGCTGAAAAGAAATATGCATAAATCGTAAAAGAAGTCCAGGCGAGTGTCAAGCCGGATGCTAGTGACGCTTCGGTCGAGGCCATCTGGCAGACAAAATCTAGTGATGTGTATAAGCACATCACTAGATTTTGTCTGCCGGAAGCTCTATAAAGAGCTTCAAGCCAAAAAGGAAGACAGAGAGCGGTTTGAAGCATCTCTTTCAGGGGTTTTTGAAGACAAAGGTGGTGTTCTTCATCTCGTCCCAAGAGGAAAAATGGTGATATATGACTTCGTGGAGACTACCGAGGTGGTAGAAATTGAGGAGGCACTCGAGGCGGTCCTGGGGGAGTCCATTGGTGCTCCTCCGACGATCAACTGGACGAAAAGGAGCATCAGGGGTTGTGTCCTAGCCTTCGATGAACTGGCCGCTTCCATGAAATACCTATGATTCTTAACTACATCAAGTATACGGCTTTCTCTATCAACAAAGGCTACTTTCAATACACCTTATCACAGCAGATAGTGCTAGACCCAACCCATCAAAAATGTCAACCCTCGAAGATTTCAAGGAACCTAAGTGTCTTTCGGCCGGTTAAAGAATCCCTATGCACGGCTCCCATGCTCAGCTATCCCGATTATCAGAAATAATTTCTGATGACCAGCGATGCTACCAATGTAGGAATATGATCAGCACTAAGCCAGGACGGTCACTCTTGTTGTTTTATATTGAGAACACCCAATAATGTTGGGAAAAACTATTCAACATCAGAAAAAGAACGCCTTGCAGTCGTTTGGGCAACCTAACGTATACAAGAATGCATCCTTGGTAAGACCTTCGGAATTCAGACCGATCACCAGGTACTAAAATGGCTCAATAGTATTAAAAATGCCTCCTCAAGGTTACTAAGACAGAGATTACGTTTAGCAGAGTATTTTTACAAACTGATAAAATACATTAAAGGTAAAGTAAATAAAGTTGCCGATTGCATATCGAGAATGTTGGTGATATCTGACCCATTCCAAGCAGCCGAAGACCAGGCTGAACTGTCATCTAAGGATTTAGAAGAGGCCTCCCTTGAGGGGATAGTAAATGTTTAAGAACATTTCTTTCAATAATTTTTTTGCTTTAACTTTGACTTGACATTCACAATTATTTATTGTATTGTAGAACATAATTTTGACTAACAAGAAAAAAAAAGTTTCCATTATTTATAAACATCCGGCCAAGAAATGGGCGATCTGAACAAATCATGTGAAAAAACGGTCGCCATGATTTCTCAAATTCGGATCATCTGAAACAAAAAAATCCAATTGATTCTTAAAAAATTATGATTGGCTATCGTATGATTCACAATCATTGATGAATATTGATAAATAAACAAATGGTGAATTTAGAAACAAAATTCTATTTTTTCCTCCATTTTTTCAACATTTACTATGTCAAATTGTTATTAAATATTAATGGAAAATTATGACTAAGGATCATACGATACCCAAGTCTTTTTCAAACATTAAAAAGAAAAGTTTTGAGAAAAATCAATTTAAAGTTTAAAGTAAGAAGCTCAACGCGCTAATTGTGCGATTCGACCGCTCGAGGTCTTGCGGAGTAATTCGTTTTTTGGCCACTTCCGGTACGTCCTGAAGTAAAATGAGGTTTTTTCCTTATTTCTAAGGGCATATGGTGACTAATATATTTTATTAATCGATTTTTTGAAAATTTGAACATGTACTACGCCCTTAACTGAAAAATGCCCGACTCTTTAGGCGATGATTCAAGAACTAGCACACCAGCACCTGCACCAGCCCCCAGAAGGAAACTTCACGAAAGGATAATGAGTGAACCATCTTTAGAAATTCAAACGCTGGAAAATGGCCTAACTGCTCTGAGCAGTGAACCCTGTGACTCGCGGAGAACCCCTACGATATATATTGACCATGAACTATAAGAACAAGTTCTAACAGTGGCTGGAGGATAAAAACGGAAGTTTGTCAATTAGTAAGCCTAACGCAAGTAGTAAACTCTAGTAAAGGATATGGAAAAGAAGAACGAGTAATGTCGCGTTGAGAAGTTGTTACAGTATAAAAAAACTCTGGCTCACCAAGCTAGACGAAATCATTAAAGATTTTCAAAACGGGAAGTTAATTATCGCTCGACTACACTTTGCAGACCAACGATTCAACATTTAGATAATAATAAAATTGAGCATTTTCGACACTTTTTTTTAACAAAATTACAGCAGGAAACCCTGGGAGAAGCTCACAATTCAACAGCCAACCAGCATTAAATAAAAGTTTAATGAAAGCAATGCAACTAAATGAGCGGAAGAACATGGAAATGGATGCAATTAACTTCGTCAAAAGATTCCCAGTCTGCCAACTGCAGAAAACTACATGGATAAATAGTCAGGCTGAAGCAATTATACCAGACGCCCCAATAGACCCGAATGACAATATAGCAGTGGACATATATGGCTCATTACCTGGAACTATTAGAGGAAATAAGTATATACTTAGTATTCGGGATCAACTGATAAAGTATTTCGTGTTGATCCTCCTTGAAACAACAACTTCTGAAACAATAATAGAAACTCTGTTTGACTATATATTTATACATTTGGTGCACCCCAAAATATACTCACGGATCATGGTGCAAAATTTTTGTTAGAACTAATACAAAACTTAGAAAACCTTTTTAGGATAAAACACATTAAAACCACAACCTATCACCCTGAAAGCAATGGAAGCTTAGGAGAGCACACTCGGTAGTAAAAGATCTTCACACGCTTATTACAGATATTCACATGCTAAATCAAATTTTCAAGGAGTAAGAGGTTATAACTAGGTTCTGCGACATACTTTATTTTGATTGATACGAACACATTTATTTAGTTTTTATCATGTCTCGAGTCATTTCTTTTTGTTACATTATACTCTGCAAAATTATGATATTGTACACGTTTTATTCTTCAATGTTCATATCCTTAAAATGAACCGGCAATAATATGATGGATACCGTGCTCCATGGTATGGAGTACACTAATCCAAATGCAATAATAATGAAATATGTAACCTGTTAATGTGAGATTCTCACAAAAAATGCAGACGTCGAAATCACATTTCAATCATAATTTACACGACATTTCATTCAAATCCCGACACCCTATCTCAGTCTCCCATATATCGTCTGTCCAAAATTTCTTTTATTAATTTAATACTGTTCCTCACAAATAAAACCCAAAATACATGTGCTATCCAAAATTGAATTACAATAAATTTGTAGTTTTTTTCTGGGAGCACCATTTTTTCAATTTATATTTTTTCGTATCTTGCACAGTTTGAGCGCAGAATGCATTTTTTATTTTTTATTTTCGTTGTGCGATCAAAATTTGAATTTTCCTATTTTTAAGAAAATTTTATAAGGTGTTAAGATTATCTTGTCGTGCTTTCAAAAAAAAAAGTTTTTCTTCTATTCACTTTTTTCATATCGTGCGTTGTTTGACTTGAAATTTTCATTTTCGATTGATTTTTTTAATTTGGTAATTGCTAGAACTCTGATAATTTTCCTTTTATCAAAAAATATCATGAAGATAAATTGTTTGGGGTTTCGAGTTCTACTGACAGCCATACATAAGATTTTTGAATATGACGAAGAAATAATATCCAAAATTTTGAAAATGCTCTATTTATTGGATTTTCATCCAAAATGGCTGGCTAAAGAACCTGTGATTTCTTTTCGCCCCCATATAAAATTTGAAATTCAGTCAGATAATTCTTTGGCATTTGACCGTGTTTACATACGACAACGACGGAAAATTTCCAAAAACCTTTAAGCATTATCGGCATTAACAAATATTTATTTCTAAATGAAATTCTATAAATAAATGTTAAAATATCTAATTTTTTGTACAAATTTTTGTTTTCTCATTACTTGTCTTGATATTAGCTTGATCCTACCATTGCTTGCAACATTTGAGTGCATACTAGGACCAATAAGCTCGTAACATATTTGTTGAAAATCTTTTAAAGAATAGAATGGAAACAACATTTTTAACAAAATATTACGGAAGGTTTTACTTGATTGTACATACCTCCATAACCGTGAATAGATGTGAAAATAATCCAGGCAATACCAACAGACCAAATCGGACGCGATAATGCGCCAAAAAACGCTTCATAGGCAACATCATATTCATAATTTACCTGCACTAAGGACCAAAATCCGATAAAGCAAAATAGTGCAGCAGCTGCTGTCAGGGTCCACCCAGCAAGAATGGTTGACTGTTGAAACATTGTAATAAAATTGTTACTTATAACTGCAATTTTATTTAGAAACGCTAAAAAATAGTGCCTGCAAATTTTTGTCATCGTTTCATCACTATCATATTCTTCATTAACCAACCTTGAACAAATTTAACATTAATAAATATAATAATTAATATTTAATCTTAGCTTTAAATTTTACGCCTAGTATTATAAATCATGAAAAACTTCTTTTATTTTAAATTAGAACAGAATGTTATGGTTTTATTTTCCATGTCTATTAAAAGAGGAGGAAGCGACATGAGGCCCAATCGTGGAAAGCATGCGCGTCCTAAAAGTTTCGATCGTATATCGACGCAGTGTTTACTTGTATTTCTCAAATGTTTTTGAGCACGCAAGTTACAGTTTTTGTTGTGATAATTGGAAGAAAGGCCATAATTCTAAGTGAAGACAGTTTGATATAAGTTATTAAGTAGTTTTATGACTTGACTTCGTTTGCAGGACGAATATTCTTGGATAAATATTTTTAATTTTGTACTCTGTAATTTTTTAGCTTGTTTCTCATGTCGTCCTGCATACGACAGCCTGTCTGCAGAGCATGTCCGTCTGCTGGATGACATGGGAATGAAGCTAAAAGATTAAAAAGTATAAAATTAAAAATATTAATCTAAAAATATTCGCCCTGCAGACGGAGTCAAGTCAGAAAACTACTTAATAACTTATATCAAACTGTCTTCATTTAAAATATGGTTTTTCTTCCGATAAACATCACAAAAACTGTAACTTATGTGCTTCAAAATATGTAATTAAATACAGGTAAGCACTGCCACCATTTTTAAAAACCAGAAGAAGATCGTCGATGTACGATCAAAACTTTGTTTTCATCATACTGTGAAATCTCGCAGTTAATTTTTAATAAATACATGGACCAGTAATCAACACCAAGCTACACTTTATTACATCATCCATCATTATCAACTCTGGTCAACACTAGAACACCTCAAAGAGGTTAACGAATACAGGTTCCTACGAAGCGCCAATATCTGTCTCAAATGGATGCGTCCCTCCATTACGTATTCGCCCACGAAATAAGGATCTTCCATAATAAACTGAACAAGTCAAAGCTGTTGATAATGAAGCCTAACTAGGCAGATTCTTTTTGGAGAGAGGTTTACAAGATCCCGAAAACACTCAAGTTGATAGAAGATACTGATATCGTCCGATTCACGGAATTTTGCGACAACCTCAAAACACCTGAGGAGGAATATCCAATCAAGCACTGCCGAAGAGTTGAAAAGAGCACTTAGGGGTACGAAGAACTTTTCCGCTGCAGGACCAGATGGTATCAAGAACCTCTGGTGGAAGAAGTTTACTTCCACACACCAACATCTGGTCTGCATATTCACCTTATATACAGGGTGGACACGCTGGGGCTTACCAAAAAAAGTATGCAACTCGTCTTATACGTTTTTGCTATTCTTATGGATGTGTATGCGGGGTCGCATACATTTTGGTAAGCCCCAGCGTGTCCACCCTGTATGAAGTCGGCAATGCCCATTCCGCAGACGCCAAATTTCCTGCAGCCACGATTTTCGAACATTAGTCGGTGAGGTATTGAGACCTTAAGAGGAGAACACAGTGACTGTACCTCAAATATTCATTTAATGTAATTCTTCTTGTGATTGGCGCAGTCGAAGAGGTGAAACTGATACTGCTTCGTAACTGCAAGGCCATATCCGGATGCCAAAAGCATGTAAAATTATTTGCTAGATGAATACAGACTGTCTTCATCCTTCGGTTTCTATGTGCAGTCGTGTCAAATAAGCTTTTTCCGAAGAAAATGACCCACAAAAGTGAGTCTTTGCATGAAAGCCCATAAGACACTTGCAATTCATCCCCCCCCCCCCATTAAGGTCTCGCTGATTCCGGGCGCTTTCGAATAAGACCAAAGATACGCGTAAAACTTTTCAGTGAAAGTTGCAAAGAATTAAATTCTGCATAAAAAATGTCAAATTTAAAATTTCGATAAGATGCATATTTTAGCTATAGAGTTACAATGAGTCCTTCCCTCACGTTTGCTTTTCTTATAACTAAAATATGCAATTGATCAAGTCAAATTCAAAAATGGAATACGCCATATTTTTTTTTTTTGCTAATTTTACGCTACAGAAATTTTTTCACTCTTTAAACTTCGGACAATAGGGTTTCGGCGTTAGCAGGATGTCCACTGAGTGCCGCCACCTGCGAAAAGTGACTAAAAATTATTATGATGAGATGAACGATTAGTAGAGATTTTTTGCTTTTTTCTGCTCTCTGATGACATATATTATGTTCCCCAAAAACTACCTCTAAGACGTACACACCTACCCCTCGTAATCAAAAGCCTTTTAAAAGTTGGAAAACTACCTTGAAAAATATATCAATTATTTAGAACTCTATATTAATTGCATGACCATTGAAAATTTTCCCCTTATTATAATTTCACCGAAAAACTATCCTTCCACGTGAACGTATACAGTGGAACATATATACGTATAAAAAGAGCATAAAAAATAATACAACTTAGAAAACACTGTCAGTTGATATTTTTTTGCTGTTTTTTTGCTCTCCGATGATATATAATACGTTCCCAAAACACTACCCCTATGACGTCCACACCAACCCCTCGTAATCAAAAACGTTTTGAAAATTTTAAAACAACCTTGAAGAATGTTAGAATGATATAAAACTACGGATTAATTACATGAC
>NC_046661.1:45049186-45052042 GCF_010883055.1 Belonocnema kinseyi | reverse complement strand
AAACAGAATAAAACTTAGAAAACACTGCTAGATGATGCTTTTTTGCTGTTCTTTTGCTCCCCGATAATATATGATACGTTGTCCAAAAACTACCTCTAACTCATACATACTAAACCATCGTGATCAAAAACGTTTTAAAAGTTGAAAGACCACCTTGAACAGTGTAAACATGCTTTATAGCTCGAAATTAATTACATGATACTTGAAAATTTCCCTCGTATTATAATTTCCCGAAAAAACTACCTTTCCACGTAAACATGTGAAGCAGAACATGTATGTGTATGAAAAATCATTCAAAGTACAACGACTTTAAAAACCCTGTTTGCTGACATTTTTTGCTCTTTTTTTGCTCTCCGATAATATATAATACGTTCCCCGATCACGATGGTAGGTATGTAAAACTATGACTATGTCATTTTTTGGGAACGTATTCGATATTATCAGAGAGGAAAGAAATAATAACAAAATATTAACTAACAGTGTTTTCTAATTTTCATTATTTTTAATGCTTTTTCACATACACACACACCCACACAATACTCCTGCCCAAAATAGGCAACTTACCTGACCCGAAGAATTACAGGCCAATCACTTGTCTGAACACACTTCATAAGATATTCATAGCTATCCTAAATGATAGAATTGTTCGGGAAATTGAAACTATGTGGCAAGAAATGTATGAACAACGAGGCTCAAATAAAGGCGTAGCGGGATGTCGGGAGAACCTGCTCATCGATAGATATGGCTGCAAAGATGCAGCATTCTACCAGCATGACCTATCGATGGCCTGGATTGATTATCGGCAAGCTTTCGATTCAACCTCCCATAGACTTATCATCTGTCTTTTGGAACGCTTAAAGGTTCATCCACAAATCGTTAGGTGCATAGAGAGATTGATGACGCTTTGGAAAACCAGATTTACTATCTCATTTGGAAAAAATCGTGTGACAACTAACAAGGTCATTTTTCAGAGAGGTGTCTTTCAGGGCGACACCATGAGCCCACTTCTCTTTTGCCTTACATTATTGTCACTATTTCTAGTACTTCGCCATTCCGACGGGTACTTGTGCGGCAAACCTGCAGATCGAAAGTACAAGGTCACTCATGTATTTTACATGGACGATCTTAGGATCTATGCTAAAAACAAAGAGCAACTACATCTAGCTCTAGGGATTGTCGAACGATATACTAAGGAAATTCGAATGAAATTTGGGTTAGACAAATGCGCCAAGGTTTATTTGAAGCGAGAAAAACTTAATGGTATCCCTGAAGATCCTGATCTCGTTGATAGAAGCGCTATACGACACCTTTGCGCTGAAGATACTTATACATACCTGGGCGTGCCACAGAGCCGCATTCAGGATGTTACATCTATTAAGGATACTCTCCGAAGCAGATACAAACGTCTCATCCGGCAGATTTGGTCTTCCGAACTGTCGGCGAGGAACAAAGTATCTGCAACGAAAATGCTTGCCGTCCCGGTACTACTCTATTCATTTGGAGTAGTTCCATGGATGAAAAACGAGCTTAGATCCCTTGATATCGGGACAAGAAAGGTTATGCACATGAACAAAAGAATGCATTTTAAATCTTCCGTTCCGCGACTATACATCTCAAGCCGTCAAGGTGATCGCGGAATATTGAGTCTTGAATGTCTACACAACAGGATTATTCTGGGTACAGCACATAGAGTTGCAAATGAAAGAGACCCTCTTCTTAAAATGGGCAATAATCACGAAGAAGTGGGCAAAGAAGCGTTTCTGTACAAAGCAGCGGAGGAGGCTGCTGAAACACTCGGACTTAACTTCAGTATTAGGGGAGACCAAAATGCATCAAATCTTATCTATCTCGAGTACTCACTCCTGAACGCCCGGATTAAGAAAGCACAAGATAAAAACTTTCGTGAACAGCTCCTCGATAAGAGGATGCACGGTATCTTCCACATAAATGTGGAGGATCAGTCAATGTCTTGTGAGCTAACGTTTGCTTTCCTTAAATCGCCCGGATTGAAGTCTGGTACGGAGGGTTTCATTTTTGCATGTCAAGACGGTGTCATTTCCACCTTAACATACCGTCGCCACATTTTCAGCCAAGACATTCCTGATGATAGCTGCAGGGCGTGCCATGCACACCACGAGCATTAAGCTCACATACTATCTAGTTGACCAACTCACGCAGGAACGACCTACATTCAAAGGCAGAGGGCGGCACTAAGAGCGCTTTATTACCATCTCTGTCACTCTTACGATTAAACTTAATATCGCTCCTCTAAATGCTCCTAGGGAAATCGAGTTAATTGTCCAGAATGGGAAGTGCCGCATATACTGGAACTTTATATTCTAGAAAATTTTTCCTGTTGCTTGCGCGAGGCCTGGCATGGTTCTTCTTGACTTCGAGAAGCGAACCATGTTCGTTATCGAATTTTCGGCACCAGCTGACAAAAACATCATAGCCAAGGAGAATGAAAAGAAAGAGACGTATCGAGACCTTATAAGGGAGTTGCAACGATTGTAACCGGAATATTCTGTTAAACTAATCGTCCTTATCGTCGGCGTTCTTGGAGGTGCCAAGCTTTCACTTTCTAATTGCCTAAAAAGCATCCCTGCGTGTCAACAATATGCTAAAACATTTGCGGGAAAAATTCAGAAGGCGGTAGTCCTTAGGTCGCTCCGTGTTCTTAGGATGCACGAGGCTTTTGCTGGATCGTCGTATTGATTCCGTTATAGACCGCAACCACCTATGTCACGGTCGTGAGACGTGGTGTTAGCTGAAATTTTACCGCGATTTCGCTGGGAGCGGGTGCAATTTTCCAGACTAGCTCCCACTCCCGGCGAAATCCTGCGGTTGTCCTTATGA
>NC_046661.1:45046697-45049086 GCF_010883055.1 Belonocnema kinseyi | reverse complement strand
TTGTACTCTAATACATTTCCCAAAGTTTCAGCTCGATATTTTATTTACAAAAAAAGTTCTTAAGTTCAAAAGAACATTCAGTGAACTGAAAAACTGTCGTCGATAATATAGGTATTTAGCTGTGTCACATGCCCTTAAAAAACTCTATAATTTGTGCTACAGATCTACTTTTTCTGCATGTAGGGCATATAGAAAAGCCATCGTTACTGAACATTACGATTCAAGATAGATGTCCCAGTAATCAGGACGGTCCCAGTAATCGTGAGTTTTGAAGTGTAAACGTCACAAATAAGTATTTTACGCATAAAAATACAATCATAAGATATTTTAAAGTAAGTTTGCTTGTTGTGGAAAACAAATTAGTTTCTTTATGCAAATAGTGCACACGGGTAAAAAAATTCATTAAGATTGCCGGTGACTATGAATTACGAAACTTGGAAAATAGCTTAAAATTTAGGTTAGGAAAGGCGCTTCTGTGCTTAAGCTTTTAACATGTCAAGAAATTACTTGGCCGGGAGGAAAATTATTTTGTTGTAATAAAGAATAGTTTTCGTTTCATAAAATCAAGAAAAATTTTAATGTAATACCTTCTCGTTCGAGAAATATCGGTCGGGGTCATAGGGACGTTTCAAAAGCATAGTTGCTCAAGTACTCTTGACCGGTCACGAAGACCGGGACGTCTCTGTCAAAATTTTATTTTATTTATTTATATATTTGTGTGTTCACCTAACAAAATACTTTTGTATGTTGAATTAAATCATATTATTTGTATTCTAAGCACTTCATTTGCCAAGAGTTTTTTAACAAAAGTACTATCAGGCGTGAGACCCGCAAAAGCATTTTTATCAATGCCATGCTCTACGAAAAGAAAGAGAAAATTGTCTACACTATAAGATAAATGGAAATAAAACTATTTTATTTACGAGGTATCAAGTATCCATAATGTTTATTCACTCACTTAGATTAGTTTAAACCGCACGTCTGACGATACCGGAATACGCGACTTCACCGGGATTATCCGCCATCATGGAAATTAACTTGCGCACTTGTGCACGTGGTCCGACTAAGCGAGTGCGCACGCGTGGCTGCATCTTTCGTTGGCTTAACTGATTCGTTTTGTTGGCACAACAAAAGTTTGTTCAGGACAACAAAAAAAGGCCTAACAAAATAATGTTGTGTTAAGAACTAAATATTTTGTTTGGCTACCAAAATAATTTTGTCCTTACAACCAAAATTTTGCTCTGACAACAAAAAATGCTAAAAAAATGGTTTTGTTGCAAATACAAATTTTTTTTCTCAGTGTGTAGCTGTTGGCAGCTGTAGCTATTAGGCATTTTAGCATGATGTCACGCGTCATTGGTAAAATCAATTCCTAACAGAAAAATATCGTTTGTGGTATAGCAAGCCTAGATGCGGCATTGCGCCATCTCACTAGCGAATCTATAATTGGTTGCAAGAACTAAAATAATGTCATTGGTTAAAAAGAGCCAGCGATATTTCCATCCCTTTTCAACCAATGTCATTCTTTTAATTCTAGGAACTTATTATAGATTCGCTAGTGTGGCGCCGCATCTAGGCCTAGAACATCTTTGGTCCAGAAAACACTGCTTGCATATACAATTTCACGTAAACATTATCTGAGGGATTTTTCTTAAACCACTAAAAAATTTTAATTCAATTCTATGTAAAGGTAAAAACAACATAAAACGCAGGGTGCCCGCGGCGCCCCTACTCACTTGTCGCCCACGGGCGGCGCCCGACCTCGCCCAAAGGCCGGTATTGCTGCAGTTCGTACAAATAATCTGTCAGGTTTACGAATATTTTAAATAGTACTAAGATGCCAATGATTCGGATGGTGTATATTGAATGTCCATTTTGTGATACGACATGCACAATAGATGTTCATAAAAATCTATGAGAATACAGGCTATATGAGTCCCATTTGAATGGTTTGCAAAAGTGCAGGCGACTTATCCAAACTGCAGATACGCTTTATTTCATTTGCAAAGTTTCACTTCCTCGAAGTTATTTTGATAATTTGATATATACGTATAACACAGGCGCACAAAATAATAAAAGTGGTCTTAAAATATATAGCAGCGGAACATATATATGTATGAAAAAAGCGTAAAAATAATACAACTTAAAACACTGTTATTTTATATTTTTTTCACTTTTTTTCTATTCGATAAAATATGATACATATCCAGAAACTGCCTCTTAGTCATATATACCTACCCCTCGTGATCAACAACACTTTGAAAGTTAGGAAACCACCTTGAACAATGTAAATATGATTTAGAACTGCAAATTAATTACGCTACACTTAAAAATTTTCCTCTCATTATAGTTTCCCTAAAAAACTACCATTGCACGTGCAAAGGAATAT
>NC_046661.1:45044115-45046597 GCF_010883055.1 Belonocnema kinseyi | reverse complement strand
GAGGGAGCTCTTCTTAATATTTTGACACCAAAATCATGTCGATACACCTTACCGACTGCGAGTAAAGCCACCCACGCTTTAACTTGACAGACTGTACAATAAACTCCATGTATCTGAATGGTCGTTTAGCTGCTCAAATCTTTCCTTCATAGACATTAAAGCTGTATCAAACAGAGGATTGAAGAATTCGATTTCTAACTTTTTCTGTGGACAAACTATATGTTCATCTTGAGCAATTTCGTCGAACTGGCGCTTCACAACGTCTAATTCTTTTTACTGGTTTAAATACCGACTCAATTTGTAGTTCCTCTCCTAGATCTTTTTCAGCAATAATGTCTTGCTTAAAACCATTTTTTCGATAGTTTTCTACAAATGCACAATAATTATTCAGCATTCCTACACATTCGGCGATGGCCATGTCTTGTGCTTGAAGCGCTTTTCTAACAACATTGATTTGAAAAAAAACATCGTAGTAATTAATAGTAATTAAAGCATCATGAACACCAGAAATTTGATGACGAACTGATTTGACACTACTTGTTTTTGCTTCCCAACGTGTGTCACTTAGTTTCTTTAAATTATAGATTACTACGTGACCAGTTAAGATCTTCCTTCAATTGACCAAAGCTGAGAATAGTGTGAACAGTCTTTGAAAAATACCAAATAAAGTAACTGATTTCACAGATGACTCTGCAGAGTCACATAAAACAAGATTTAAATTGCGACTTCCACAAAGCACATATAAAGCTAATGGATTTATATCTAAAATATTGTTTTGTACACCAATATTCTTTCCCGTCATGTTCGATCCATTATCATACCCCTGACCTCTGCAATTACTGAGGCCGAGACCGCATTTAGTTAAAATATTAATCAAAACTTCAGTAAGACCTAAACCAGTAGTATCATCAACGGTGAAGAATCCGAAAAAGTGTTCTTTAATTTGCACTATATCATCTGGTAAGTCAACAAATCGAATTGTAAAAGAGAGTTGTTCTTTTCGAGAAATGTCTGGAGTGCAGTTAGCCATAATTGCGTAATGTATGGCAAACTTTGCTCTACTTATAATTTCGGCATTTACTTTTTCAGTCATCAAATCTATTAGATCATTTTGAATCGTTTTTCCGCAATAATGATCTGAAATATCTCCATTCATTGTACGTGTTACATGGTTCTGCATCACGGGATCATACTTTGCAATAAATTGCACTAGTCTTAGAAATTTGCCATTATTTGGTGTATACAAAGTGTCCCAGGTACCCTTAAAACCATATTATTTGCCAACAGGTGCATAGTAATACTCAATAATCGATGGAGAACATTTTGCCAATGTAAACTTTCCTTTTCAATCTTTTTTGTTCCTCCTTATCTATGGTTTCTCCTGTTTTTAGTTGCATTTCAGTTTCCACCCATTGCTGATAACATTTCATATAAGAGGTAGAATTATCATGAATTCCTAATGTTTCGGATGAATATTTCCAATTACTGAATCCATCGCAGACTAATTTGGAGTTCGATTTATCTTGAAAAAGTCGACAACAAAAACAGAAAATGCAATCTTTAGACATGGAGTAAATAAGCCATCGGCGGCAAAACATTTCATCATTTGAAAGTTTTCTGTTGTAATAAGAGTTTGAGAAATGTCTACGTTTCGCATCCTTAGGGTAATTTTCCATTTTAGTTTGTATCATACAAATTTTAAATAAATGATCTACAGTATAGCTATTTCGAAGAACTGGCCAGGTACCAAAATCATATAAATTCAGTGTTTATCGTGTCTTAACTTTGAAATTTTCATCCTTAATCTATTGAACATGAACTCCTGCAGCATCACTACCTGTGGTTCCCTGCTCTTGAATTTAAACTGGGGCAATGTTATCTTAAAAAAAAACTCCATTAGTTCAGCTGGTTTAACTTCAATGGTGAAGTTTGTGTAGAGATTTGAAGTAGCAGATAGTTCTTCTAGATGTTTAGTACCTTCGTCTTCCTTTTTTGCATAACATATTTCTCAATGTTCATAAACGTTTTACTCTGTTCAAATGTTTGCTCTTTTTCACTTTTACGTTTTCTGTATTCGTAGCCAGACGGCTTTTTTAACATTTGAATTCTTGTCCGACTTTATAACTTATTACGGTGCATGTTACATACCATTTAGCTGTATGGAGAAAATAAATCAAAAATCAAAAAAAGGTCCCATTAAGGGCATGTGACACAGCTAAATACCTATATTACCGACCACAGTTTTTCAGTTCACTGAATGTTCTTTTGAACTTAAGAACTTTTTTTGTAAATAAAATATCGAGCTAAAACTTTGGGAAATGTATTAGAATACAATAAAGTACGTTTAGGTACTGCATTTTGGTAGGAACTTCACTGAAATTTATTTCATCCTTTTTCTGAACCTCAACATTTTTTGAACGTTCGAACTTTTTTTATACATAAAATATCGGTCTCAAACTTTGAGAAATGCAAGAGCCGAAAG
>NC_046661.1:45017396-45044015 GCF_010883055.1 Belonocnema kinseyi | reverse complement strand
GAAAGAGGGAGCTCTTCTTAATATTTTGACACCAAAATCATGTCGATACACCTTACCGACTGCGAGTAAAGCCACCCACGCTTTAACTTGACAGACTGAATAATGTAGATAATCTAGCAGAAAGAAAAGAACTTGTTGAATAATTTACGGATCTTCAAATTAAAGTCATGGTCAATTCGAAATCTGAGATTGACGGTTTTCTGCTCTGCGATGAACTAATAAGTATCAAAGCTTTACTTTCTGGTTTGCAAGGTTTATATCCGAATATATGGATTGCTTTGCGAATTTTATGAACAATTCCTCTAACTGTAGCAAGTGGAGAACGAAGTTTTTCTAAACTGAAATTAATCAAAACTTATTTAAGATCTGCAATGTCACAAGATCAACTTTCCAGTTTAGGAACTTTATCAATTGGAAACGATATTGCCAAAAATTTAGACTTTTCTGCTATAATTAAAGATTTCACCGAGAAGAAAGCCGAAAAAGTTAACTTCAGACGTTAACTAAACTTAGTTTACAATCATCCAATGTGTGATTTACTCATCCAATGTGGTTTGTTTTGTTTTTACTGGAAATCTTTAAAATCTAAACAATATTGGCATTTTTAATTATGACATGGGCGCCATAAATGATTTTGCCCAAGGTCGCCAGATAGGATAAGGCCGGCACTGAACGACAGATTCGCTTTATTTCATTTGCACGGCATAATTATCGCTATCGACGCACCTGCATATAAAATCTAATATTTAAATTGAAGGTTTCCCATACCAACTACACGAACTACATTTTGATAATAAATATGAGAATACCTTTTTCAGTTCTTTGGGTCCAATAATTGTAAAATAACCAAGAAATATTCCTATAAGCCACGCACTGGCTCTAGTGTGAGGTTGTGTATATAGATTTTCAAACATCTCTAGATTGTGTGCGAAACTGAAAATAATTATAATCAGTCATTATATATTAATTTATTAGTTGATTTAATTGTATACGTTTATAATAGTATCAGAAAATTTCTCAGATTATTATATTTATCTTCAAATATTGTTAAATATTTGAAAAGTGTGAAAAGTGATGAAACACGCAGGTGTAACGTGACTTGCATTTGCAATCTCTAGTTATTCGTGAATATGTGGGATCGTTGCATACAAAATTGCGGATAATAAAACGTTTTCTCACTGAAAACAATGATTATTTGCGACAAGAAGCTCCTTATTAGTAGAGTTGGTATAAGCTGCGACAACTACTTCGATGGTAACAATAACTAACCAGTTTTCTACGGTAACAAGTCCTGTACCTCCTATGAAGGTTATATTACCGAGCATAGAAATTGTAGTCACACCGTTGGCGAAATTAACACAACTGAATTCTGAGCAGTGCTGCTAACATTCGCATCGAAATGTGTCATCATGCTTTCGATGATCGCCATTTTAATCTGAACCTTTACGTATAATGTGTAAACGCGTGGAAAATATTGAAGAGCATCGTATAGATTTTAGGGGTCCTCTACGGTCTACGTTTAGGGCACCTTTTCACGGAGGCCTGTTTTGAAATAGTCGTGGAATTAATATTTTTCATGGGATTTATTTCTAGTTACTTTGTTGGTTTATGGCAAATTTGATTGATTGATAACCTATAGATGCGAACTCGATGTGTCAAAAAAATTCAACGAATACTTCAAAACAGGCCTCCGTGAAAAGGTACCCTAACTTGTATAAATACATCATCGCGACAATATAAGATTGAATATTAATATTATATAAGATTATATAATAGTAAGGATTACTACTTTAAGTAGTAAGATCAACTAATTTATTTGTAAAATAATTAATTTTATAGTAAGACTTAATAAATAAAGAAGTAACGCTTACTATTTAAAGTAGTAAGCACAAGTACCTGCAAGTAGTACCTACCATCGAAAGTAGTAGCGAGAACAAATAAAGCAATAAGGACAACTACTACCAATCTTGCGAATAAGATTAGTAGCCTCAACCACTTTAATAGTAGCGTCATATATTACAAACTCAAATAGTTGGGCCTACTACTTTGTTAGTTGTCCCAACCAACTATTTTTTTCAGTGTATCAGTTATCTAGCTATGTATCATTTTTTTATTGTAATTTTCCAAAAGTTTGGTTTCTCAAAATTGTAATTTGCTTTAATTATTCCCCTTGATTCTTACTTAACCTAATTAACATATTTTGGAAATGCCATTCGCCATAATTATTATATCACCGCATTTTCGAATTTTTTTAAACATCTTGTGTCAAAAATGCTACGCAGTAGAATGTCTTTTTATATGTAACAATTCCTGTAAAATTATAGGTCTCTTATAGTGAATAGGGTATTTTGACGATACATAAGGTAGATGGAATTGCAATTAAACAACGAAGGTGGCAAATGTCAATTCAGATTATAAATATAAATCAGTTTGCATAAGAATTACTGTTTATAAAAATGATTGGTAACGGCAATTTAAGAAAATGTATTGACCTTGAATCAGTTTGACTAGTAACTTATTATGGCAAATAAATAAATAATTTAACGAAATAAAAATTAGGTTAAATGTAAATTATGCATAATTAAAATAATATGAAATCCCAATTCAGATAAATAAAAATAAATGTATTCAATGGAAATTATGTCTTCAAAATATTACTTAATTTTTGTATATTTATCTTCCGTTGTTTGATAATCAATTCACATTAGCTTCAGGCAAGGAACTTTTGATTATGCATGTTGTAATTGCCATGATTTTTCTGTTTAACGCATAACATTTTGTAAATTTCAAGTTAAACAAAAATTGTAGATCACCCAATTGAAAATTTTAATAGCACCCTATTACTGGAAGAACTCATAATGATCATTACGAGTATGTTCTGTGCTGGTACCCTACAGGCATACCACTGGCCAGTGCAGAATATAGTTACCCTCCGAGGATTCTCCACCCGTGTAAAAAAATTCGTGGCAGGCTTGAATTTTACTAAAGCCACTACAGTTTTTATCACTCTTGTTTGTTCACGGAATATTAACTAGGTTTCTGCTGAAGTATTGGAAACCTTAATACACAAAAATTACTCTTAACAACGATTTTTATTTAACAAATGATTAAAAAACGTTTGCTTAGAATTGAATTAGATAATAAAGTTATGATAAATATATATTTTTTTATACTCTGCATAATACCATATGTACACGGAGAATATTTGTGTGTTAAATTTTACATTACTTAGTTCGGTAAAAGGAGGACATTAGGGCATTTTATTAAAATTTCACTTTCAGTCATGTCAAATAAAATAGGATAGTATTTTATATTAAAATATCAATTATCAATATGAATCCATTATAATTTAATTCCTTATTCAGCAAGAAATAATACAACTAGATAATTAATATTGCCTCACTGTTGTGTAAAATGAAATGTCGATTACCTACCAGTTACGTAAATTGAGTCGAACTGTTAGTTACTGTTTCAATCAAAGAAAATAAAGTCTACCGCTCTGAATATGTGAATTCTACATCCCAGTCATGTAAAATTTCGTGCTGCAGGCAGCGAAAATAAATATTCTTGCTACAATCGGATTCTATGGAAGGTCATCCACTACTACACACATCCTTACACAATTTAACTTAAACAATTAAATTAAATTAGAATACATTATGTATAATATAGTTGCACCCTTTTAATGATATTAACGCTTTTATAAATCGAAAACGCTTTGACGGGTTTCGAACCACCTAATCTAAGTTTAACGTGTTCGCTCGCTAATGACTAGACCTAACATCTAACTTAACGCTTAGGGTATCGAGAAAAAAATTATGGCTATAAAGTCAAAGTACGAGTACGTCAAGGCCGTGTAAAAATATCTGGTCCCCGTTTTATAGAAATTTCTTATTTCAACATTTTATTAATAAACGGGCATATAAATTTAGAGGAAGTAAATAAAAACATTGGATGATTTTTTATTAGAAATTTTTCAACCTTAAACCCTAAATTATTTACTTTTTAATATTAAAACTTTGTGCAAAAATGAAAATCAGAAAATGATAACTTCAATTTATATAAAATCTATTACATTAAATTAGGTTCATATATAAAGAAAAGGATTAAGAATGCAAAATAATCTATATATTTGAATATTTACTAAAGTCCTACATTATTAACCGAAACTTAAAAATGTTAAAGTTTGTATGGGGGACTTGGCTTTAAACTTCAGCCATGACAATGTTGACGTTCTTAGCGATTCTCATTTTACATTACTGTTATGTAATCCCTTCTATAATAAAAGTAAAAATCTCTCAAAAATTCTGCAATCTACACCTTCTTTTGAGTGAATCGTTAATATCAAACGAAAATAAACTTTATATCATTCATTCAATAAAAATGTACATTACTTCGCGTTATTTTATGATATACTGGTATGGAAATAATACAATCCTTATATCAATTATTACCTATAAGAATTTTCACTTTTGGACTTGAGATTTAACAATAAATCTTTTTTAATATTTATAGTTCTTTTTTGTATTAAATCCTAAAATAATTGTGAACTTTATCTGCATGCAGTAGTGTCCTTCATTCTCGAATTAATTGGGTAAATTTTAATGAACAAATTTTCTCCGTGTAAATAAATGATTTATAATTCATTACTTATTTAGAATATGCGTAATTAATAACTGAGCCTAACGTAATCATAATATAAAACCTTAAACAATAATTACATCAAAATATACTTGCAAGTATAATCATTACGAATATATTATTCAGAATGATTTTTTGAAACCTTCAGATATCTCAGTGACTTAAGGGCATGTGATACTCACAGTTTCCCTGGCTTTTTTTCAACGAAAATAAAAATTTTTAAAAACTAAATTCGAAAATGCTATAAAATACCATAACGGACGTCCCTGCACTCCTTTTTGAGTATTAAAAACAAAAAAATTTTATTGTGCTAAATAAAAATGTTATGCATATGCATTTTTTTTAGTTAAGTCGTTTTTCATCTCTGCCTTTCCGATAACACAGCCACAAAAAAGTGTGCGGATCTGGTAACGAGACACACGTATTCCTAAGGATTTTGGGGCGCTGAATTCAAATTCGGTATCAAAAATCACATATCACGTCATGGTTGAGGCATAACCTCAAAAAATGACGAAAAATCATGCACTGAGGCAAATAAATTTCAAAATAATGCCAGTGCTGCAAATTTTCACTTATATTTTTTCAGTAGCAAACGTGTGCTACATCGAATGGCTCAACTCGAGCCTAACCTAGAAATAAATCTAACCTAGCCTAACCTAACCTAACCTCAGTAAACACAATTAAACTGATTGTCTTGTCCCGTTGTGTTTGCGGTACCGTTTGAATCAGCTTGGGCTTAACCTACAAAGAGGTCAAACCTATCCTAACCTAAAAAAACCTGACCAAACCTAACCTAACTTAACTTCACGTAACAAAATTAAACCTACATAGAGGTTTAACCTATCCTATCCTAACCTAACAAAACCTGACCTAATCTAACCAAGCCGAATGAAATTCAACCACACGTGTAGCTATGTAAGCGTACGGTTTTCAGTCTTAAATGTGTCCTATATTTAATAGGTTAACTCGATCTTAACCTACAAATGAATCTTACTTAACAGAACCTAAAGAAATTTTGCTTAACGCAACACAACTTAACTTAAGTGTTCCCGTTGTAACACAATAAAATTCATTTCATTGTACTACAGGTGGTTAAAAATTTAGACGCACGTTACTCATTTGAGACTGAGAACCGTACGCTTGCATAGCTACACGTGTGGTTCATTTTCATTCATCTAGGTTAGGTTAGGTCAGGTTTTGTTAGGTTAGGATAGGTTAAACCTCTATGTAGGTTAAGCCGAAGCTGAATGAAACAGTACCGCAAACACAACGGGACAACACAATGAGTTTAATTGTGTTACGTGAAGTTAAGTTGGGTTAGGTTAGGTTAGGTCAGTTTTTTTTAGGTTAAGGTAGGTTTGACCTCTTTGCAGGTTACGCCCAAGCTGATTCAAACGGTACCGCAAACACGACGGGACAACACAATCAGTTTAATTGTGTTTCGTGAGGTTAGGTTAGGCTAGGCTAGGTTAGATTTATTTCTAGGTTAGGCTCGAGTTGACCCATTCGACGAAGCACACATTTCCTACTGGGAAAATATTCTTCCAGAGCTTTACGTGTAGTTCAATAAATTTCTGTTAATTCAGGTTAGGTGAGGTCAGGTTCTGTTGGGTAAAGTTATGTTAAATAAGTTGATATCAGGCAAGGCTTGATGCTTCACAGTTGTCGACGTGTTTTTGAAGTGAAAATTTGCATCAATGGCATTATTTTGAAATTTATTTGCTCAACCATGACGTGATGGGTGATTTTTGATACCGAATTTGAATTCAGCGCCCCAAAATCCATAGGAATACGTGTGTCTTGTTACCAGATCCACACACTTTTTTTGTGTGGCTGTGTAATCTGGAAATTATTTGTGAAATAAACTTTTTTGATTGCGTGAAAACAAGACTAGATCCGGGAGATTAGTTACTATATTTATTTGTTAGTCCAAAGTTTTCGGCTAAAAACATTGTGTAGTTTCGAAGCAATGCTCGGGTGAATTGTACGTCCGTTAGCATGTTTGCTATCATTTCCCAGATTTTTAAGGCAAAATATTTCTTATCCTAGGAAAAAAGCCGGGGGAATCTAACACTGAAAAAATCGATACTATTTCCTAAGCGCTATGCAAATTAATCACATTTGCTAAATTATATCTTTTTCTAATTAACCTACAAAAAAAGTGTATAGGGACGTTCGTTAGCATGTTCTCTATCATTTCCCAAATTCTTAAGACAAAATATTTATTATTCTAGAAACAAAAGCCGGCGGTACCTAAAACTGGTAAAATCGACAATTTTCTAAGTATCACATGCCCTTAAAGTGACGGGGACAATTTACAGCAATATATTATATGGAGTTAAATCAGTAGTCTGAGATCCGCCGTATATGTAAGATTTATGTAAATTAATTTTTTCATTTTTTTTGGGTACATAACTTTTTTAGATTTAAAATTGAATGAAGAATCTATATATTAGAGTCTTATCGAATATAAATAATAGCAAGCTACTATGATAACCACATGTGTTGTTTGTATCAATATCGGTTCTAAATTTTTAAGTATCTGGCACAAAATACATAAGAAAATGTATTTTGGTAGATTTATGACTAGTTTTTTGTGAGGAGTCATTTTACATTTTACAAGTTGTATAGAAAGTCGTGAAGGTTGTCAAATATATAATCCAGAATCCTTCAGCATATTTCAAATATCTAGTTGACAATTATTAAAAAAGAGTGTAACTTTATTTTATTTCGATAAAAAGGGAAGAATATTCTGAATAGTTCGTAACAATAGAAGAAAAAGAAATATTGAATAATAGCTCCACATTATCATCAAATCTTTTTACCTTAGTTCTACTGAGTTTAGAGAAAATCGAAACTGATTCACAGCAAGGACTATGGCAGGAGTTATCACTGAAGCGAAGAACAAGGTCCCCAGAATCCATAATCCTATTATCGGTCTTTTAGCCAATGGATATAAAATGAGCGGGGATATCCAAAAGAGCTGCATGTCAACAGCCGTCGACCATAAATGTACCAAACACTGTAATTAGATTTGTTAATAGTAGTTTATGTATCAATTTATTATAGCAATTCAACTTTAAAATCAATTTTAGAGTGAAAGTTCTACGGAAGTATACAAAATACTGAGAAAAACTTACATATTTCTTTTTATGCACCATATTATTCACAAACAATAGGACTGTCCACAATTTTTCCCTACATACATCGGACGTTATATCCTTCGTGGCTTTCCTCCATTTTGGTCCGGATCCAATAAATGGGATAATATATATTGACGTGAAAGTAAGAGCTGCCATTGCTGGCATTAATCTTAAACCAATAAAGATAAAATGTTTAAAATTGGACTTAAAACATTATAAGCTTAGAATAGTAAAGTACACAGAGTGACTAAAAAAACTAATTTCCACACACAGTTATATTGTGTCAAAATGTGTGAAGTGGGCCACTTGTTTTTCATGGGTTGTGAATATCGTACACCGCGCGGCATGGAGCGCAGGATGTCAACACTAAACACGCACAACATTTGAAGCTATGCGAGTTCCCTATTTTTTTACCAAAATCTTCGCAATTAAACGAGCTCTCGTAATTAGTCAGGTAAAGTATTGAAATCAATTGAGAAGTTAGAACGAATATAATTTGTTTATAAAAATTATTGCTAATTTCATCAATATTTATACAAGAATGGTAAAATGATTTTTGTTTTATAGAATAAACATATTTAAGGAAACATGCAAAAATTATGGCGATAGTTTGTACCGATCGGGAGAAAAAAAATTAATTACGAGAACAATGCTAAACAAACTTAAATAACAATAACGACTCAAAAAGTGAAAATTTTGAAAAAATATTTTAGAGCCATTTTATTTATGTAAAACTCTAGCTTATCACGCATTCCCGAAGAAAAATCACAAGCCATGAAAAAAGTGGCCCACTTGACAGATTTTGACACATTGTAAAACAATTATTTAGAGAAATATTAAAAAAATAAAGTTTGATTCCAAGCATTTGGTGATCGTATTTATGCAACATTTTGTGCCCATCATGGATCTTTATATTATAGAAAATGCAGAAAGAACTTCTACTAAAAGTTACAAGATTTTTAGTTAAAACAAGGACATCGTAGATTTTCTTTAAATATTACCGAATTTCCTGTAGAGTTTACGGAATTTATAGTTAGTTGATAACTTTACAGATATTTTCTGTAACATTTACTCTACAGTCAAATTGACATATTTACATTTATAAAAAACAAATTCAGCAAACGCATTTTTTTCAGTGAATATAAAATGCGCAATTTTAGCGAATTATTTTTAATATCGGGTAATATCGGGGATATAATGTACTTTACAGTGATTAAGTATGATCTAAATATTTCTGCCATTTTTTACACTTTCTTGTTCGCAATGGAAGGCTCAGAACGCACTATGGGCCAGGCGACCGAAAATTTGGCCAATGTTCAAAAAGTCTACGGATTCTGCTCAACATAGATACTCTGGGGCTTCGGGGGTCGCTGATTACGAATATATGTCAAAAATTCAAAATTCATAATATCGGACTCAATTTAACGGAGAAGATTTTGAAAAATATATGGTATTGACTAAAAATAGTTACTCGGGGATTTTTGTGGTCGCTTATTACGAATATGTAGTCGCAAATTCCAAATTCAAAATGGCGGCGAAGATTTTGAAAATTATATGGAATCGGCTAAAAATAGTTACTCGGGGGGTTTTGGGGTCGCTGACTGCGAATATGTGGTCGGAAATTCTAAGTTCAAAATGTCGGACTCAATACGGCGGCAAAGATTTTGAAAAATATATGGAATTGACTAAAAATAGTTACTCTGGGGTTTTTAGGGTCGCTGATTATGAATATGCAGTCACAAAAATCAAAATTCGAAATCTTACAAAATGTAGTGATGGATTATTGTAAATCCCCATGTCTCGCACAAAATCGGGTGCTGGATTATTGTGCGTCCCTTGCCTCTCACAAAATGGGGTGCTGAATTATTGTGAGTCCCCTTGCCTCTCACATAGCGAATGGCCAGAGTAGATACATTTGCCTACTAGTCTTCATCTGAAAGTTCTAGGTTATCTAAATAATTTTTCGGAAGATCAAGCTCTTCACATTCAACGACAGATTCATCTTCAGTATCTGACACCGTTTCTAAATCTGGATGGCTGACATTAGTACTTTCTTTTGGAATAACGAGTTAATCTTGCACTGCTTTCGGGAGAACCAACTGTTTCTTATGAGATATTCGAGATTTTATTTTCATTGTAGAAGCAATCGGATCTGATTAATCCATTAACCTGTTGAATAAATCTTCAAGATTGTTTGATCTTTTATTCTTTCTGTTATTATTGCGCCTGTCCATCCTGTAATCTTTGTTTATACATTCAGAAGCTTCTTCCCCTAGCATTCCTACCGGCAAAATACTGTTGCTGAGTATTTCTCCACCATGAATTAATATCTTGTGGACTGTAGAGGGCATGGGGTACCAATTATAATCCAAAACATAATTTTTGGCAGTGGAAATACATTTTTCTTCAAATGCAGTTGCCTCAATGAGAAATTGAGACGACACACAGTGACAAATATGGGGAAAAATTCGAGCCACGTGACGATTTTAATCAAATAATACAAATTTTTTCTATTCTTCTCTAAAAATATTATATTTACAGTCTGTTCAACAAAAAAGCAATCACGATTATTCGTAAACCATAAAAGATATTTAATTTTTTTCTAAATTAAAGGTCACTAAAAGGGCTACGGCAAACTTACTTAAAACTTCGTCTAATCTCTATCACTGTCCAAAATAGCTTGGCACTTCCTGGGCATGCTTTTGACAAGGGATTCGGCGTATTCAATGGGAAGTGACCTCCCTATTTTTCTTATATGACGAGAGAGCTGTTTCGCTGTTTTAAAAACATTTTGGGTTGTAAAGTCTAAATACTTTAAAAAATATAATAATTTCATATTTGAATTATAGTCAAAATTTAAATCTCGTAGCCCTTTTAGCCCTTTTAGTGACCTTTAACTCCAGCATGTCAGGATTTTTATTAAATTTGAAAACAACAATTTTTTAAATTATATGGGTAGTTATAACATTTCTCTCACTGGAAATATTAAATATAACATTTTTAAAGAAGATTTCAAATTTTTGTTTTATCATTTGATTAAAATCGGCACGTGTTTCGAATTTTTTCCCATATTTATCACTGTGCGACAAGGCAATTAAAATCGTCTGGAAATCCTGAACAAGCTGCTCATTCAAACCAAGACAGTTAGCAAAAATGTAAGGTTTACCTAATCCCCTACGAGCAGTGTTTCCGTAGTTCGTATTGCCATTGTCTCCTGTTTTCGGTTTATCAACCTGCAATCGAAAATGATCCCACATAATCTTTCGAATCTACTTTTTTCGTTCGTTCATTTCATTTTTTCGCCCTTTACTTGCCACGTTTTGATAGTTCATCTGTAAGCAATATGTAAGCAGCAATCAAGGAATCTAATCCATGCGTGAAGGGAAGAGATACCATATCATAAAGATTTCGGTTGTGCAGTGAAAATTCCAGAATTCCTGTTAGACAAATTATTTAAATCTTTTCGTGTTGAATGATAAATAGGACATGATTGCATTGAGTTTGTATTGGTTATTATACTTATTACTTCACCATCAATCAAAGTGGGATGCAGGGAAAAATGTATAATGATGCGATTAGATTCGGAAACAAAGACAAAAGGTTGAAGTTTCTCTATTTTCTTTTCAACAGCCTGTTTTTGGTTCGAGATTATATCTTTCGATTCCTTCACGCAGCGTAACTGAATGGGACGACAAAATCGAGGTGATTGAGATCTTCCATTGTGCCATAATATAACGCTGTGTTCAGAACTTAAGCGTAAAAGAATATGTAAAGTCGCAAATAAGTTTTCATCATTTTCCCGTTCGTCTTGATTATTATCACAACTTTTTCTTGTATCTGAACTATTTGTTCAGCCGTGTGATTGAAGAGAGCTTGAAGTTGACCTTGAGCCACACAATCTTCAATTTGAATAAATTCTTTTGGAGGTCTAAGTTCTAATTTTGCTTTTCTGATTTCATTATATGAAGGCCATATGTCTGCGCCAGACACCTTAGACTCTAATCGCAGACGAGTGTAGATCGATTTTGTTAAACAGTCATCCAATATCAAAACCAGCGCTTCTACAGGAGTCGTTCTTTTTAAAGGTAATACCGATATCTTTCTCATTTTTTCAGGTTATCCTTTATCTTTAAACAGGTCGTCGATAACTTTTTTCAGATTCTTATCTATCTTCTGTTTTGTTGCATAAGAAGAAGCCATCATCAATTTTTTTAAATCACTATTATGTTAAATGCTAAGCGTGGCCACTTTTTGGCGTGTCGACCTCAAAAACTTATCATTAAATGCAAGGACAGGTCGACCAGGACTTGCACTTCAAATAGGACTGGCGCTTTGACTGCTTTCCTGCTGGTTTATATTTAATGCGGAATCTCAAAATTTAAGTCTAACGATTGAGCGTTTTGCAATTAAAATATGTCAGTTATTCTGTTTGCAGCGACAAATTTAGCATTGCGCCTGGAATAAAGAGAAGAAATTACATTCTTAATTTTGGTCAATGAGTTGCAACTTACGTAGGAAATATTAATGTTTAATGTCTGAATAATGTAATCCACAGCCATACCGATATTTTAACTTTTCAGGATCAAATTAAGGATTTCTCGTTTTTGAAATTTTGACATTCTTTCACGACAATAGATAAAGACATTTCAAATCGACAATATAACTGGAAAACAAATCTGATAATCACCTAAACGACAACACCAGATCACTTACCTGCACAAAGTGTCTCAAGTAAGATCTCCATAGTAATTATTGTTGTATCATGGCTTATACTTACAACTAGAAACTTTCATTTTACTTGTCAGAAAGATAATATTACAATTATCATTGATTCATTATTATTATTAAAATTTATATAATTACTTTACAGTAATTAGGATGATTTTTTTATTGGTAAGAATATTAGAATTGTTCACATTTTCTCTATATTGGGTGGAAGAGTAAATTGAACGTTTGCGTGAGTTCAGGAAAGAAGCTCGCACGTTCGGCTGCTTGAAGCAAATTTTTTTCTTTTACAAGTAAAAACAGGCAAAATGGGGCACATTAGGCTTAAAGTATGCATGATAGTAAATGAAATGGTACCTCATTTTTCTCATTTAAGTGTGAAGTTTCGGAGTCGAAAGAATCGAAAGGGCGCACTTGTGAACAGTATTAATTGACGGATAGATGCAGTTTCGGCTGAAGTTACCAGTAATTGCGCAGTAGGTTATAACGGTATTCAACAGGCGCTGCACGGAAAAAATAAGTTGTCGAAACTTTACTTGACTAGTCACCTACATATTTTAGAATAGGCCACTTTTTTTAGAATCTCATATAATTTGTATTAATGATCCGTAGATTTTATTTGCGGTTGTCACTCAGGCGAGCAGTCAGGCGTGAACAAACTAAAGTGGAGCAAGCTATAATGAGTTAGTTGCAACCTAATTTACTACTCGAAATCATTGAATATTATGTTTAATTAAGAATTTTTAACCCAATAGTTTTCAATAGATTTCAGTGTAATTCAACGGATTTAAGCAATTTTCAATTTTAAGAGAATACTTAAAACGATTTTAAAAAATCGTATAAAATTTCCAAAATGACCAGAAACAAATCACCAAAGACTTGAAGACACTTTGAGGGGAAATTAAATTTATTTTAAAAATTATTTCCGAACTTTTTAATTTTAAAATAGATAAAAAAACCATTTTAATACTTTCAAAGATTTCTGAAAATTCATTAATTATTGAAATATTTTCTAAGGTTTAAACGATCTTAACAATCTTCTAAACTGGTTTAAACTTTTCATAAAATTGTGTAATCTCTTTTCAAATAAACAATTTTTATTTAAAATTTTCTAAATTCTTTTTTTACATACCCGAAATATTCTCAAATCTTCTCGGCTAATGAAAAAACGTAAACTTATGAATTAATGCAGCTACAAGCAGCTATAATTTTTAAAAAATATGGTGAGATTTGAATTTATAATTATGTGGACAATGCTTTCCAAAATACTAAACAAAGTGAATTTTTCATAAAAATTACTTCAAGAAGAAAATATAAATTTAATTCCTGCACTCAACATCTTCAAAACTGCAAGGAAACACTCGAAAAAGTATAGACTTTAGTATGAAAAGTGTAAGGAAGAAGCTACACACATATCTCAAAAATGGGGTATTGAACCAGTCTTTGTAAAAAAACGGAAACCAAAATGTAAGAAGCATTTTGTAATTAGTGAAGAATTTTTCAAAATCAATATCTTTAATCACACCTTAAGGTATCTAAGGTCTAATTAGTCATTGTAAATACATAGTTTACAGAGAAATTACAGATTTGTTATCCTGAAGATTTCACAAAATAATTCTCCTTGCAAGTCATCAACTTATCCCATTTTTAAATAGTAACGGGTTCAATGAGACGTCGGCAGTAAAAGATGTTTTCCGCACTTCACTCATTTTATACAGCTTCATGGAAAGCAATTTTTCAGAAGTAATTCCTTATGAATGTATTTAACTTTGCATGTTACGGTATAACAACTTGCGAAAGGCCGTTCAGCAATTTTAAAATTATGACATCTCTGTTACGGAATAGAATGCATCAAAGTCGATTCTTAAATCTAGCTCTACTGACAATCGAACTTGATGATGCAAAATAATTGGATATCGAAATTGTTATTTTTAAGTCAGAACTATGTATAATTTATGATATAAATTGTCGACCATAAAATCTAATTTGTAATATACTATAAAAGAACTACGTGAGATATTTTATTTTTTAAATGTATTTCAGCTGCACTTATACGCTGTTTGCTAATTTCATTTTATAAGAGGGGCCTCCTAAACATTTCTGCGGTGGGGCCTACACGGTTGTAGTTACGCCACTGGTAGTGAAGATCATGTGAAGTAGCATATGTAAGTCTGAATAAAGTCGCGGTAACCGGCTACGAAAAAATGTGCGAGCAGTTAAATAATAATAACATTGGAGATTATGGGAGGAATCAGAGAAACGTAAGTATTATTAATTTGTATTTAATAATAATATTACTATCAAAAGCATGAAGTGTCAGTAAAACGCTTGAGCATATAGGTTAGGGTTTGATTTATAACGTTAAACCGATTACATATTACGTGTTCAACATATTATTGAATATAATGAATTATTGTTTAAGATTCCACATGTTTATGATATTAAATATTTGTGGAGTGTCTTTACGTCCTTTTTCTGAAATATAAAGTGGATAATTTTTGAAGTTGATACCAAAAAGTATCGACTTTATGCTTCAGAAAAAGGACATAGAGACACTCCAGCAATATTTCTACCATATTTTCTGCAATATGCGGTCATACTGAGGCAAAGCAAGTCTTGGAAATGAAGGTAAAAAAAGAAGCACGATAAATATTTTTAGACGTTTCGGTCACTGTTTGAACCCTCATTAGTCAACGAATTAAACATTTATTAAGTCTGGTATAAATTAAAAATCGTAGTAAAATGTTAGAGTAAAAAAGTCACAGTCATAATAAAACCTGACGTAGAAAATTTAAGGTGCTTCCTCATGCTTGAAAATTAGCCCATGCATTCACAAATGACAGCATTTTTCCACAATTATGAACTTTTTGATCTCATATTTTAGCCACCTAATCTTAGTTGGTAAATACAATCCCTCAAAGAAGGATTTTTCGAAAAATGGTCTGGTTTTTGTTTTATTGCTATTAATTAATTGAAAATTTTATGCATTGTATGCACTTGGGAAGTAGCAAACGGCCAGAATGAGCCTAACCATGGTGAAAAGAAATTCTCGGCGTTCGTTTCCGAATGAAAGTAGAGTGTTATTTTTTTGACGATACTTTAAACATCGTAAAACACAGGATCGAGCACAGGATTTGATTGAGTGCCTGTCATGCCATACTCAACCTTCCTATTGTGAGAGAAAAGAGCTAGTTGAGAGAAATTAAGAATTATCAAAATATTAAAGAATTTAATTGAAATATTCTGCATTAGATACATTAGATAACGACATGACGATTCAAAAAAAAAAGAAGAAGGTTGGTTAATCCGTTCAATTTCTGCAGCAATTCCTTTTCCATAATTTTCAACCGAAAACTCGGAAGACAATAGCGAGGTAAGCATCGGTGGTCTGCCTTGGAAGATATTTGGTTCATATTTAGAGGTTAAGTTGCTCCCATTATAAGATTAATTTACCCTAAGTGCCAACTTAAAAAAAAATTGTGTACACAAGTTATAAAATTGTTTCAAAAAATAAAAAATGTCAATTTTCTCGAAAATGGCTTAATCAATTTCAATGGTTTAAATATTTATTGTACAAGGTATCGCAGCAGTTCTAAAAAAATCAAGAGTCAATTCTAGCAATTAGAAAAAGGAAAATGTTTTTTTGAATTTTGAAAAATAAAATTTTCACTGAAAATTTGTTTGCACCGACAGTGCAATTCTTAACGGATTTTGATGTCTTTTTTGAGAAATGACCGTAAGGCTTTCAGTTATAACAAGTAACTTCGGATATTTTAATTCGGTGTGATATGATAAGTGATATGATTCAATCTTTTGAGCTACCAATTGGTTGGTATTCAGAAGAGTCGCAAGAGGGAAGCAATAAGATCTTTAGAAAAGTTAGAGCTAATAACAGCAGAATGTCTTACAGACAAATGACGAAGCTAGATGTTCTTCATCATCTTTTGCTCCATTCGGACCCTTTGATAAGTAGTTATAGAAAATTAGAATCCAGGAAGATGAAACCTCTGACAGAAATGGCTGAAAGCATGACAATCTCCAAGGAGTGAGCTCGATTCTTACTTACTGAAGCATAAATGCCTACCTAAAAAACGGCCCTTTTCCGGGCTACATGAGTCAAAAATGGCTGAAAGTATCACAATCTTCAATGAGTGAGCTCAATTCTTACTTACTGAAGCACAAATGCCTATCTGAAAACGGCCTTTTTCAGGTCCACATAGGCACCTAATATCGTGATGCTAGAGGGGGCATCTGATAAGTCCGCAATTCCTGGAATTTTCCGCTCCAACTGCCCCGAAGTTGGAAAGTTATCGGACTTGTACTGTACTACACTTGTGCTATACGTGCCTCTCTAGAATACAGGGCGTTGATATAGCGTCCATTCCTGGCGCATATTCAGTTCTGTTCTAACCCTCGAGCAATAAAAACGTCCTACATTGCTGACTGCATTTCCGCTCTTAACTCAAAAATCCGTACGCATTATTTACCACGTAACGTTTTGGCGACCCTGCCAGGATCAACTTTTCGAATTCTTATGTTCTACTGAATTATTAAAGAGGATATCTCATAAAAGTTTGGTCTTTGAGACGAACCTTGAGAATAAAAGAATTTCTATAGAAGTTCAAAATTCAGAAACTCCGGATCTACCTACGAGAGACCCGATAACCCCGAAAAGTAGAAAACTTTAGTTAAAAATAGTTGGTAAATTAAGTAGCTACTATACAACGTAAAACTCTTGTTTTCTGAAATTCAAAAAACTGAACAGGGCCCGCAAACAGGCGGAAGAGGTAACGGCCTATCAACGAGAAAACAACGCAGCACAGCATCAGAAAGGGAACAGATACGTCAGAACCAGGAACGCCCGCTTCCAGATAAGAAGAGAAGGAAGTCCACGGTCATCCACTCAACTTATCTAAACGAAGGAGCAAAGCTGTAAGTTATTGTTGAATTAAAATAAAAGATTGAAAGGTTATAGGCTACGGTGTCGTAGCGTATAAAATCAGTTCTTTTGCAAGGCGAAATTTAAAGACCAGAATAGGATAGTTGATATACTCCTGGCGTTTCAGAGCACTGCCACCTTCAATGAAATTAAAATTGACTCGAAACTTCATGTGTACTTACAGTAGAGCCATTGCATGAAGCTAGAGTATGAAGGACGAAGTCCAAGATACACTTTTTTACGCGACCGCCATCACACACCCAATACTCGAAACAAATGGCGATAAAACCCTACACAATACACTGGCATTTTAGCAGTTTTTGTTTACGAATGTATTCAAGAGGATTAGAAAGCACACCGAGGACAATACTCGGGATATCGGCTTTGCATTTGCCGACAAGAAAAAATTTACAAACACCACATCAACTATGTCCAATACCGGTTTCACTGACATACAAAAAGTCAAAAAAAATCAGGCAGAAGTGCAGTAAACCGGATTTAGTACTAAATTTTATATTAGCGGAGAAAATCCAGCAACAAGCTGAGAGGGCAATACGTTTGAACGATATTTACATCTGCGATGACCTGTATGAAGCCCTACTGGAAAAATTAAAGCAAGTAGGCTCAGATTAGAGCAATGGAAGTATGAAGTCTAGTATGTTAAAGGTAAAGAAAATAAAGCTGCGGACTGTTTATCCAGACTATTTCCGATTACCAGTCCAGACATACCTAATATATCTCTAGAAGACACAGACAAAGTAGCACCTGGCATAAAAATAATCGACACGCCCATAAAGGGAGAGTTAAATACCCTCACGTTGAATAAACCCAAGTCCATAATCACTAGACTCGAGAAAGTCGAAAGTAGGGCCAAAATTAAATTGCCTAATAGAAGAATCAGCGAGTCCTCTGAGAAATCAACTGAGGAACTGACTGATGAATCAACTGTGGATGAATCAGAAAGTTTAAAATACAATGAGCATGATTCCAATTTATTCGATAATTACTCAGAGTGGAAAAAACCCGGTGACAAATGAAAGTGTTAAAATTAAACCCAATGCAGCCAAAAAATTATGGAAACATATTGAAAGGGATAATCTGCCAAATTACAGCAAGGCAGAATGGCTAAGATACCTGTGTTGGATGATGATGATTTCAAGCAAAAGAAATGAACTATTATACGACTACACTTTAGAGACCCTACGTTTCCATCCATCGAAAGGGAAGTAGTAGAACTGATCAACTATTGGTCCAACTACTACGCAGACTCCAGTTTCCACTTATGTTTTAATCAAACTCGCGATCTAACTAAACATGAAAAGGAAAAGGTAATAAGAGAAGCTCACGGTGATCACTTAGAAGAAAACAATACCATCAGCAAAGCAAGAGCAAAAGCAGAATGGGCAGAAATGGACGAAGAAATAAAAAGGTACGTTAAATTATGCCCTATCTGTCAACTACAAAAGGCAGTTAGGATAACAAACCAAGCCTCATGTATTATTCCCGATATTCCTCTAAACCCACATGAGAAAGTAGCCATGGTCATATTCGGCCCATTGCCAGAGACAAAAAGTGGAAATAAGTATATTTTGAGTATCCAGGATAGGTTAAGACGGTACACTTTATTACTGCCAATGAGAAACGAAACTTCTGAAAGCATTCTGAATAATTTAATGGAACACTACCTCTACGTGTTTGGGACACCGCAGGTCAGCCTGAACGGTCAAGGATAGAAGTTTTTGTCCGAATTAGTACTGCAGTTTGAAGAAATGTTCAAAATTTAACACATTAAAACTACTGCCTTCCATCCTCAAGCAAACGGAAATATAGAGAAAATGCACTCAACATTAAAAAATATGATTAAGAATTCAATGTCAGAAAACAATAACGAATGGGATCATAACATCAGGTTTATAAATTGTGCAATAAATGCTAGCAGGAACGAGACGATGGGGCTCTCACCCTTCGAGATGACGTTTGGAAGAGACCCAAACCTTCCTCTACACTAGCCTGATCACCTACACTTACCTACAGCCACCTGATAAAAAAATGGAAAGCCAAACATGAAAAATACTTACAAAAGGCTAAGGAACAGGATCCTCCTACAACAAGAAAAGTCTAAGAGAAGGTTGGATGAAAATGTAATGCGAACCCATCCGATGTATGATATTGGAAACCTGGTAAAATGGAAAAATAACAACATCTTGAACAAATTGGAACCCATCTGGAAAGGCCCAGACACAATAATACAACTACTAGATAACAACAACTTGATCATAAATTATAAGAGCAAAATGATGAGAGTCCACAAAGATCAAGTTATGCCGTTTTATGTTTGGGACAATTTTGAAGATAGTTGTGTTCCTGGAACGCTGAGCGAGAAAGACCTTAAGCAAATAAGCAACGACTTCGACAACACTTATAAAAACAATAAACAATTAGCCAAAGTCCTGAAAAAAACCACACTAAAATCCTTAAAATCATACTTAATTCCTCGTCAACGGATTATAAAAATCAAAGAGAAAAAATAAACGTCGAATCATACACTTGGAGAAACCTTGGCACTAGAGTAAACGCAAAAACCTTAAATGTTTTTGTATCAACGAATATCTTATTTGTAAACGTAACCAACCAAACGTTAAGTTATCAGAAAGTAAAAATTGTGAAGCAAGTCTTTTGAGACGATATGTGACACCCACTTGCAAACTTTCCCCCGGCCTTCTGCATAAAGAAACTTTTATACCTGCCAATGACGGATACATAATTATACCGACAGTGAATATTGATTTAGACATCGTATGTGAGGGACACGTGAAAAATATAATTGTCAAAAGTAACATTCTGATTAGTGGAGAAAATTGCCAGCTATACAACGGTTACGACAAATTAGATTTATCTAGGGATTTAGAGAATAAACAAACGTATACGATAAATGTAACTTGCGCTATTAATTACAAACACCAAGATCTAGATAAACATAAAAGAAAATTAATACAGCTTCCCAAGAAAATAAATGTAGACGAATTGAGGAGAGCCATAGTAAGTCTGGACGACACTTAAAATATATTAGACCAATTATCAACGCACAGGCGAATTAAAACTTGGAAAGTGACTAGCCTGGAATGGATCCAATATTTACGCTGCATCTCGATAGATTGAATTGTATTGTTTATTTTATACAAGAGCAGAATATTAAGTGCACTCTCTAATTGTATCCTTAAGAAAATATGTTTTCTTTATCTAAAGAAACAAAACGACGTCCAAACACATGTAGTGACCTACGCGGCAAGCGCTCGACCACTACTGGAAACAGTGGAAACAGGTATGAAAATTAAACCTAGAAGTGTGAAATTGTAGATTTTGGAGCAGCGTCCAGGCATGGAGAATATTCAGTTCTGTTCGAACTCTCGAGCAATAAAGACGTCCTAAATTGCCGTCTGCAATTCAGTTCTTAACACAAAAATCCATACGCATTATTTACCACTAATCTAATTCATACTTTTAGTTTAGATTGCGATTAGGAAAGGAGTCCATTTATGGAAGTTGTAAGTATATAATTTAATTTAATGATATGAACATGAAATCTTGCAATTGGAATCTATACTTACCACTTTCATAAAGAACTTCTCTGATTATCACAATCTTATTAAACCCACTTGATTTATATATTCACTTAACGAAAAGTATTAATTATTCTAATTTACACCTTCTTACACTCATTTCACTTGACAAACAAACAATTATGAACAAACATATTACATTTATTAAGAAACGGCGAAAGTTAGCACAACATTTTAAACAAGAAAATTGTCCTTCAAACGATGCACGCCTTCTTTAAATTATAGAGACAAGACAACCAAAATACGTAGAATCTAAGAAGAGAGGATAAGTTACGAAAACTCTCAAAAGAAATTGAACGGATTAACCGATTTTCTTTTTTTAATCGTCTCGTCGTTAAGTAGTGCATCTAATGCAGAATAATGAAACTAAATTCCTTAATATTTTAATCATATTTAATTTATCTCAACCGGTTCGTATCTCTAACAATAGGAAGGTTGAGTGAGGCATGACAGGCACTCAATCAAATACTAAGCTCGATCCTGGGTTTTATTCGGAAACGAGTGCCCATAATTTTTTCCACCATGGGTACACTCATGGTTGCTGTTTGCTATTTTCCAGGCACGTAGAATTGATAACATTTTCAATTAATTGCAACAAAACAAGAACCAGGCCATTTTTCGAAAAATCCCTGTGTGACTTTTCTACTATGACTTTTTACTAAGATTTTAACTTATACCAGACTTAATAAATGTTTAATTCTTTGACTGATGAGGGTCTCAACAGTGACCGAAACGTCTAAAAATATGTATCGTGCTTCTACTTTTTTTACCCTCATTTCCAAGACTTGCTTCAGTACTTAAGATATTAAGAAGCTCGAAAATAAACGTACAACATCATTAACATCTGGAATTTTAAACATTATATCAAAATATTGGAATTTTTTCAAATAATGAATTATTAAGTAGTTTTACGCTTTACATTTTATAGAATTTTAGACGGCACTAAATTTTTTCTTGCATTCAATAGATTTGAAGTTACAAGATTTCGAATTGTATTTTTATGCCAGGAATGTATTTAATATATTAAATTGAAAAAAAACATTACTAAAAACAAGCTAAAAGTATTAAGAATTCGTACGAAAAGTTTCGCTGTTTATAACTTATTTAAAGTAATAGCAGAATGTCTTTTGAGTACAATTTGTACTAACGAATAAAATCACTTCGTCTTTCAACAATTCAAAGGGAAAATTTTATTATTTCAGTTGCGCTTAAAAACTTATAGTAAATTCGTCAGATTTATTTCAAATTTAAACTAGCAGACTAATCTATTCTACTCTTTAAGGACGGGTTTCAAGTTATCAAGAAAATTCTCCAGGATTGCTTTTTCCAGGAGCATTTGAAGTTTTATCAAATTTACGATGCAAACTGTTGCTCATTCGCAGTTCTTAAATTACAAGATATTATGCACAATATGGACATTTCTGTGAAAAATAAATTACAAGATAGCTATAGCTACATTGCCAAACATTGTATGTAAAACGCGCTTCTGTCGATCATTAATTTACGTTGTCTATGTGTTTAAAGTTGTAATGTTTCGTCTTTATGAGATTTTCTGCGATTAAAAATGATTCAATTTATCGACATCGCCCATTTCAAAGCTATTTTCAGTTTCCTTATTATTTAAAGGAATTTCTAAAGTCACGTGATTTCTAAGTTTGAGTGTGTGATGATAGCCTTGTAGCTTGAGAAAAGCAGTGCGCGAGCAGTAGTAAATCGCCACAGATCTTTGTCCGATCTTTTCGGAACAGTAAAGTGATTAACTCAATAAAGACATTAAATCTTACATCTTACAAAAATGTCTATATAAATGAGTGAGCGATCTATGTGGTTCTCAAAAATTGTCTTAGTCTGCCAAGTTTTCTATATTTAAAATAAAACTTGAACTATTCATTATTTCTAACGATTCTTCTCTGTCTATTCCTGATCTGGCAAAATTAATTATTTATAAACATAAACATTAAACAGTATGAATAAAACAGTTGTGTTTTTATTGCAAAATGTTGTTTTCTCTTTCTGAAACCTCTGATTTGTTAATGTAAAACCGTTGCTTGTAATTAAAAACTGAGTAGTTAGCAAATTGAAACATTTGAAATTGAATTATGTACAATTTTTAAATAAACATATTTTAAAAGCTTGCAAAATGTTAAAATAAAATCATGCGGGATTAAGTATTACACAAAATATGTACCAAACTTGAATATTTTAGAAAACAGACCAAAAAATATCTCTTTTACTCATTACAAATATAAATTCTTGGAGTAGAATAATTAAAAATCAAGAGTTTGAATATTTAAAAACTTCAAATTCAACATTTTTATATTAGACTTCATTAAATCGCCCTCCATGTTCTAATTATTATTAGTAGCCCACTTCACTTTCTGTTTTTGGTCAGTTTGAGGTAAAATAATACTTGAACACAACAGAATGTGAACGTAAGTTTAACAAATAAAGTAAATTTACAAATAAAAATAAACTTAAGCAAAAAATATCAGAGGAGAGAGGTGGGTCAAATAGAAAGCAACCCCGATTTTCGAGAACACAAACAAGATTTATTTTCTGGTATAAAAAACCTCCAATTAGTGAGTGGAGGAAAAAGCCCTGTACAATTCTAATTAAAGCTACGAAAACTCACCAGCAGATGATCATACAATCCACACAATAAATCGCACGACAAAGCAAACATAAAGCTAATTCGGCCAGAAAGACATGGATAAAGAGATCAGCTCTCACCATGGTCACATGAAGATTAAGGTCTCACATTAATCACTGAACCAGGAATGGAACAGCCACCTCATGGTAATCCAGTAGGGGTGGAACAGCCACCTCAAAATAATCCACTAGGAATGGAACGGCCACATCACAGTCATCCACTAGGAATGGAACAGTTACAACACAATAATACACTAGGAATAAAACAGGCACCCGCACAATCGTGAACAACTGTACCGCAGTTATTCTGAAACTGAATACACAAAACACGACCGCTCACGGCGATCGCTCAAGCACGTCTGATGAGAGTCTTAAGGTAGTATCAAAATTCTGACCCTGCCGTAATTGCTCTAGTCTACCGCGTATGTATACAAACCCAAATTTTACAACCATACGTGCTCGAACAAGGGGCCTGCCGCTAGTAGCATGCATTCCATACCGCTTGAACAGAAAGAAAAACAGTATTTGTGATTACCAATGTGGTTTCGATTAAAATATTGATGGTATCAATGAGTCGGATATAGCCAACAGGCAGTATTGAAATCAGTCTAAGTGAATAAACTATTGAAACTAATATTTTTTGCTTAAACCCAAAACTTCTTATTAAATTTTTATTAACATTTGAAACATTTAATATATTATATTAAAAACAAAATCTTTTTTATCCCAAAACCAGAATTAATAACGTTTTTTGCATGAAAATCGAATTTTTTTCAGCTGTTACTCCAAAATTCTAATTTAGGATTAAGAAATTACTTTGAATGCATTTTCCAATCTTATTTATCATAAATATGAAATCTGAATATTTATGTAATTCTTAATCAGCGCGTTAACAGTGACCAATCGGTTGGTCAGCGCGACGCGGGCGCAGTTTAAAATGTTTCCAAGATTGGGGACACTAGGATCGCCGAAGCAAATACTATAGTTTTCTTCGATAGATTTGGTCTTCGCATCTGTTGGGGATAAACAAAATATATAAGACTAAAATTCTAACGTCTCGGTTCTACTCTATTAGCTTAAGGTTGTTTCATGGATAAAGCATGAGTTCGTGATCTTCGAAACCGCTAAGGCTAACATCATTAATAAACAGAAGAACTTGCATATTAACTCAGCCATTCCACGCTTAATTATCCCACGCAGTGAAGGTGAACGCAGACTTCTGAATATCCGAAGTCCTTATAACATAATTATCCTGGGTACAGCTCACATCGTCGCAAATTGATAAGATGCTCTCCTGATAATGGTCAGGAATCATAGGATAATTGTCAACGAAACGATTATTTACAAAGCCGCGGAGAAGCGGCCAAGATTCTTGGCCTGAATCCTAGCATGTTTGGTAAGGAAAGTGCATTGCACTATCTAGACGCGTGACTTTTGAAAGCACAGGTGACGAAAGCAGAGCTCATAACTGCTTTGAACAGCTCCTCGACAAGAAAATGCACGGAAACTTTTACATATATGTATGAGATCAGTGATTACCGGCAGAGAAAAACATAATCTTTCCTTGAACGAGCCTAATATTTTAGACATGAAGGGTTTCATTTTTAGATGTCAGAACAGTGTAACTCCCACATTAGCACACCCTAGCCGCATAGTATGTCAAGAAGTTTCCAGTGATAGGTTTAGAGCCTGTCATGCACATTCTAAGTACCTAGGAAACATGCTATCAGAATGTCCCACTCGCGCAGGAATTATCTGTTTCCAGAGACAGAAAGCGACCCTAAGATTGCTTTAGTAAGGTTTTCGTCGCTCTTACGGTGTTAGCAGTGACCTTGCTTCTGCACACTTGAGGCCTGCCATTTTTATTCTTTACTTCAAGAATCAAAATATATTAGTGGTCGAATTTTTGGTGCTGGTCGAAAAAAACATTTCAGTGAAGGAGAAAGAAAACGTGAAGACATTTCTAGACTGCTGCTGTGGCGACTATACGCAGAATGACGGTAAAAATAATTGTCTCTGTGATCCCGTGTTCACAAAGGTACGAATCCATCACTGTCTCGTGAATAATAAGGTTAATACATAATTCGAAGTATGTAAAAGATTAAAAAATGATTTTGAACTTGTAAAGATTTGTTAAAATTAATCATTTATTCTTAAGTTTTTTTCAAAATTCTGAAATTTATTAATATCTTTTCGAATTTTCTCAAAAAATTTAGAAAAATTATGTTTATATAACTTTAAATACAAACTCATAATAGTAATTTTCTTGGTCTCAGATATCAGAACCTACTCTTAGCTTAACTTAACTTAAAAAAATAGACATTCAAAATTTCTATTTTGTATTGAAAAATAATTTGCTTCCGAAATTTAAAAAATAACACGCGCACGTAGAGCGCGATTGATGATCCTAGTATATTAGAATGAATTTGCGTACAAAATTTTGATTATAACATAAACTATCGATAGATAATATCAAAATTTTCGACCTGCGAAGAAAAGTGCTACAGTTATTGAATTTAAAGTTACTATTGGTTCCTCATATTATCTCAAGAAAAAATACGATTTTCTTTTATATGTCTTGTTAATTATAACATTAATTTTGTTTAATACAATTACCTTATATAACGATGTAAATAGTATTGTCCAATATTAAAATTTTCTTTTCCAACCATATGCTTTTTCAGAAATGAATAAGATGCTAAAAAGCCGCTGATTGTTAAAAAGGTATCAACTGAGTAATATAGAGGCGCCATTATAAAACTTTGCCAGGTTGGTAACTGTGGACATAAAGATCATATATGATAAAAAATTATAAGGTCATTGAATGTTTTTTCGTCGTTCTAGACTATATTTCTCATAATTTTGATATTTATGTAATACATATTATATAAATTTATATTTT
>NC_046661.1:45014959-45017296 GCF_010883055.1 Belonocnema kinseyi | reverse complement strand
GTGTTTCAGCAGCCTCCTCCGCTGCTTTGTACAGAAATGCTCCTTTGCCTACTTTCTCGTGATTCCTGACCATTTTAAGAAGAGGGTCTCTTCCATTTGCAATTCTATGTGCTGTACCCAGAATAATCCTGTCAGCCGAAAGCTGAATAGCACCTGGGTGAAGTGTCTAGAATGGTGACTCTGGGATATCGGGCGACATCTTAGAGTACGCAGCCTTATCTTAGCATGCGGGGCTCTACAAGTATGGACGAACCCGTTTCCCTAGCTTCTCGGGGGACAACAAAGACAACACCAAACATAGTTGTATTAAGTGCGGTTCAAAAAAACAGAACGCGCAGGGCTCCCAACAATGGGTTGGCCAACAATGCTGACCACTCTAGAGCTAAGGGAGCCAATGGAAATGTATTCCATGCGATGGATCGGCGAAATCTCAGGACCTTTAGATGGACGGAGCGACTAAATCACGACTCGCTAGAGTGCTACGATGCGAGTGTGGACCCTGAACGGGGTTACATGGCACGGCTGCATGCTCTGTGGTGCGAGAAACACCTGGAGCTATCGCAATTTTCGCACCAACGTGTGCGAAACCATACCAAACTACTTCGAAAAAGGATCTATGTAAGCGGAACGCCTATTCTACCACACTTAGAACAAGCCGACAACAGAGAAATAGAGCCTTAACATCTGGCTGATATGGATGACGGGCTTCGTGGTCATTTTCCCGAATAATCCGACCTTTGGGCTATCAATTATTGTGTGTATAATGCAGCGAGAGCTTTGGCCGATGCGAACCGTAAAACAAAACAAACGGTTGATCATAAGACCAAAAGACGAATGCTTCAAATTGCAATAAAGATATACTGGGCAATACAGTACGCGTCCCGCATTCAGAGTGTGATTGACTACATCACATCTGGCAGTAATTTTACCGCCAAGGTTCGAAAGTTCGCGCGCGAACTCCGGACCCGTTATCACACATTTAACAAGTCAAAGCTGCTGACTCCAGTGCGGATGGAGAGGTGCGTCAGGGAAAAGCAACAGATTCTCTCTGAGCCATCTCGACTGTGTGATGCCCTCATAACACCTGATGAGGAATGTTCACCCATCACTACCGAGGAGGTGAGAAAAGTATTTAGAGGAATGAAGAACTATTCCGACGCGGAACCAGATGCTATCAAGACCTTCTGGTAGAAGAAGTTCGCTTCAAGCCATCAGGATTCGACCCGTATTTTCACCTCATATTTAAAGTCTGAGGAGCCGATTCAGATGTGGTTGGTGGAAGGACGCACAATGCTCCTGGCGAAAATAGGCAACTTAACTGACTTGAAGAATTACAGGCCAATCACTTGTCTGAACACACTGTATACGATATTCACAGCTATCCTAAATGATAGGATTGTTCGGGCAATGGAACCTGTGTGGCAACAAATGTATGAACAACGAGGCTCAAAGAAAGGCGTAGCGGGATGTCGGGAAAACCTGATCATCGATAGATGCTTCTGAAAAGATGCAGCATTCTAGCAGCGTGACCTATCGATGGCCTGGATTGATTATCGAAAAGCTTTCGATTTGACCTCCCCTAGACTTATCATCTGTCTTTTGGAAATCTTAAAGGTTCATCCGCAAATAGTTGGGTACATAGAGAGATTGATGCCGCTTTGGAAAACCAGATTTACTATCTCATCTGGAAAAAACCGTGTGACAACTAACAAGGTCACGATTCAGAGAGGTGTCTTTCAGGGCGACATCATGAGCCCACTCCTCTTTTGCCTCACATTATTGCAACTATCTCTAGCACTACGCCATTCCGACGGGTACTTGTGCGGCAAACCTGCAGATCGAAAGTACAAGGTCACTCATATATTTTACATGGACGATCTTAAGATCTATGCTAAAAACAGAGAGCAACTACATCTAGATCTGGGAATTGTCGAACGATATACTAAGGAAATTGGAATCGAATTTGGGTTAGACAAATGCGCCAAGCTTTATTTGAAGCGAGGAAAACTTAATGGCATCCCTGAAGATCCTGAGCTCGTTGATAGAAGCGCCATACGACACTTTTGCGCTGGAGAGACTTATACATACCTGGGCGTGCCACAGAGCCGCATTCAGGATGTGACATCTACAAAGGATACTCTCCGAAGCAGATACAAACGTTTCATCCGACAGATTTGGTCTTCTGAACTGTCGGCGAGGAACAAAGTATCTGCAACGAACATCCTTGCCGTCCCGTTACTACTCTATTCATTTGGAGTAGTTTCATGGACGAAGAACGAGCTCAGATCTCTTGATATCGGGACAAGAAAGGTTATGCACATGAACAAAAGCATGCAT
>NC_046661.1:45009990-45014859 GCF_010883055.1 Belonocnema kinseyi | reverse complement strand
AAAATGCATTATTATATTTGAGACTATTTGAAATACTGTGAAAATGTTGCATGAAAAAATGTTACTTTTAGATTTTCCATTATTTCTTATGCTGCCAAAATTTATTTTTTGATTTATCAAGGAAATTCAAAAAGTTGTTATGATAATCTTCTAGGGCATTTAAAAATCACACTAATCTAATTATTTGAAAAACTGAAGAAGCAACAAATTCTCAAATAAGAAAGAAAAACGATGCACCTAGAAATTGTGTGCAAGTACCAGTCCTTGAAATTAAAATTCGAAAGATTTTTTTTCATTTAATTTCAGCATTTTGCTCCTCAGAAGAAACTCCTGCCTTTAATTGGAAGAGGTTCAATTATTTCTAATCAAAATAAGCAATGAACTAAATTTTGAAAAATTCAAAAAAAGTTTATTTTAAATTATATTTAAAATTTGTTAAATCATTTCTAAAAATTTGGCAACATTAAAACTTGTAGTATTTGAATACTTTCATCATTTAGGAATTTTATATTAAATTTTAATAAGATATAATGTGTATGCGTGTTTAAAATAAGTAAATAATAAGAAAAGTCTATAAACGAAGGATGTTCATACTTTTTTGCAAAAAAGAAATTTTTTAATATACTGAAGTGTGAGTAATAAGGGAATTGACGCGAATTAAACATCCATAATTAATGAAAAACTTTTATTTTTCCATTTTGAGTACAAAATACTTATCATTTGATAAAAATGTTGCGTACATTTTCCTTTGAAGGTGGTAGGGAAAGGAGTTTTATTTAAAAAATGCGTGGGATTTTCTAACATACAACTGCATGAATTTCTGACCTTTCTTATTTTTATTTTTAAAATGTATTTTAGTCTGCCTTATGTTTAGGGCAAAATCATTTACTGAAAAACGATAATAGAAAAATCTATTTATTCAGCTGGTCCATCAGGTTAAAACCAAATATATATATATATAACCGTTTTAACATTTTAAAAAGTTTTTTATATAATTTCAAAGGCCATTTATCATACTATTTTACTAACCAATGGAGATATTTTTATAATTTTATTCCTGAAATCTATTGCTTAAGTTCAAATATGCTACTAAAATTTCGCATAAGTTAAAAAAATTACCACCTATTACAAAATTGTTTAAAAACAAAAATCAATGTGTATTATATTAAAATAAAATTTAGTACTATTTAGAAAAGTATTATTATTTTTACCTTTAAAATTAATGTATACAAAGTACAATTTTCATGTGAAATTTCGCGACGGTTTTTTGTACTATGATTGACTTTAGGTCAAAAGAACGGCTGAAGTCGAAAAATGTCGTTTTGAGATCATTGCATTCTAAGAATGTACAGTGTTTGGTGAGTGGTTATTTTTATTTGAGCGTACTTTATTATGTTTCACATGAAAGTTATAGTAATTTTAATTAATTAATTGCGACCGTTTGGAAAAAATTAAACAATTAATATTTATATTTATCAGCGTATTAATAAATTAAAACTTAAGCCGTTTTAACGGAGAACGACTGAAAGTCTTCAAAAATATGCTTAACGTTGAATAAAGTAATAGTATTTTAATCATTTTATTTTAGACTGATTATAAATTATTACAATAACGTTTATTTAAATATTTTTATAAAATATTATAAATATATATTAAATCACTGGTATCGCTGTCATCGCTCGATTAATCATTTTCGTGGATTACTTTAAATTTGTCGAATAGCTTGCTGTAAAACTTGCGGCTATCTGATGTCAAATAGCACATAAGTGAAAGAAGATCTTTTTTTTATCATTGCTAATACCAATTCGGGGCAACTTTCTTAAACCTAACTGCTCTTTGCTACTAATTACGGCATTTGGCTTAAAAATCTTAAAATTTAGTGTACTGTCGTTATACTCCTTGCACGCCGAAATCACGCCTGATGGCTCAAAAGTTAATTTAACATATTTTTGAATCGTAAAAGTACTTCCTTTCAATATCAGAGTTTTTAGCCACAGCGGTTCTAAGGCAGTATTCCAGTCTTCTAACAGGTCAGCACACATTCCTGCCTCAAACGGGCTCGGTTTAGCTCTTGCCTTCCTAATCACAGCTAAGTATTCATCAGGAGTTTTGATTTTTTCGCATTTTTTTAAGATAGTCCCATAATTTCCGAAATTTCGTTCACATTGGCAATAACTATGACCTCTTATTGTGAAAATATGAGTAATCGTCTTATTGAATTGAGCGGTTTGTTGAAGTTTGAGGGCGATTTGAGCGCGCCGCGCGATTTGATACGTGGGACGTTGTAATTACTGTGCGCGGTCTGGTCGCAAAGGACTGGCTTCTATACCGACTAAGTAGGCTGATACTTTTGTTTACATTGCTTGAAACTTCACATATACATAATAAAGGTGCGCGACAATGTAATAATGCCCAAATTTTAGAAACGACCTCAATCGACTTGAGCCGTTTTTCTAGAGAATGACTCATATGAAGAAAGCATGTGAGTTCAAGTTCTTAATTTTCGGCGTTTTGTCTTAAAATCCCCAAAATTGTGATCATAGCCGAAAATTGCATAAAAAGAGAGGTAATTATTTCATAATTTTTAAATTTATCTGCTATATCATCAGAGATTGTACCTTACCGACAGTAGATCAACCCTCCTAACCATGAAGGCAGAAAATCTACACAATATCGATCAAGTTAAGAATCTTCAATAACAGAAAATGCTTAACGTCTTAATAAGACTAGATGGAAAATAATATTTTTAAATTAAAATTAAAATTATTTCTTGAAAAAAAGATCCTACTCCATATTCACTTGTACCATTAACACCTAGCTAAAAATTAGCGTTATGTTCTTGAATTAAGAGTTCTTATTCTGATCCCTCTAATAGATTAATTGGAAAAGCACCTGACCGGAAATCAGAAGTTTTGTGGTTCGATTCCCAATGGAGTGAAGATGGAGTAGGATCTTTTTATCAAGAAATAATTTTAATTTTAATTTAAAAAGAGAAGTGTCAAGAAAGTAACTAGGGGACTTTAAAGATTTTTATTTTAAAAGTTTTAAAAAGTATGAGGAAAAATTTTATTGTTTTTAAAAGATGTTTAGAACATTTAGAAATTTGGAAGAAACCAATAATATGTTTGATAAATTTAAGAAATTCTTGAAAGTTTTTTAATATTTCCGATAAATTCAAAATGATTTAATTATTTAAAATATTTTTAACTGACCAAACTTTTTCTCAAGATTTTGAAAAATCATGCCAGATGTAAAAAAATTGACATATAATCTTCTAAATTTGCGCGTGTGTGCGTGTGTCTGTAGATTTTTAGTTTGTTAGCACGATAACTTTTGAAAGAATTGACAGATTGAATTGGCCTATGGCATACTCTTTTAGTGTCATAAAATAAAGGTCAAGTTTGTTAGATAGTCATTTTGGGTGAAAATTCAAAAAGTGAGCACATTTTCAATATATTTAGACCACTTTTTTCAAAATTCAAAAATTCTCTGTACGCTTTTTCATAGTATTGAAAAAATTTAACAATTTATCCCAATGACTTTTTTCGAAAAATAAAAAATTATTGGAGTTATAGCATTTGCAAAATCCAAAAAAACAAACTAAAATGAACAATTTCAGGCAAACAACGCATGATACGACAAAAAGTATGGAGAAGAAAAAGATTGCTTTTTGAAAGCCCTACAAGATTATGATAACATTTTCAATTTGGTCAAAAAGTTGAAAAATCGAAATTTGATCCTACACAAAATTTTTGAAACCACATTTTTTCAAAATGTGAAAATTCTATGCACGGTTGTACATAGTACTTTAAAACTTAAACAATTTATCCTTTGGACTTTTTTCTATAAAAAGAAAATTATCAGAGTTAGAGCATTTTCAAAATCCAAAAAGATAAACTAAAATGAACATTTTAAGCCAAACAACGCATGATATGAAAAAAGTCTGAAAACGAAAAACTTTGCTTTTTGAAAGCCCTACAAGATTATGATAACAACTTTTTTAATTTGGTCGAAAAGTTGAACATTCCAAATTTGACCGTACTAAAAATAATCAAAAATTCAAAAATTCCATTTTTTGGTTAAATTATGCAAGATACGAAAAAAATTAGGAAACTCAAATTGCGCGCCCTGGAAAGAACTACAAATTTACAATGAATCACTTTTCGATATAAGCTACGAGAAAAAATTAGACAAAACTTGTTCAACCAAAAAAGAGCTATAATTTTTGATTTCACACATAGTTTTTGCTTTAGTCGTAAAAAATTACATTCTAAATAAAAATATTAAATTTGTTTGAAAAAACGACACAAGGTATGAACTTAAATTACCAGACAAGTTGTTCGCCTAAAAAGATCTATAAATTTATTATTAATCATTTTTCGTTAGGACGAGTAGATTTTCTCTTAATCGTAAAACATAACATTAAAAATAAAAAAATTAACATTTTGGAAAAAGCACAGAAAAGACGAAAGATGACATAGGCTCCTATATAAGACCCTATATAGGTTCCTGTATTAGACCCTATGCAGATGCGCATTAGTTTTTATTTAATCGTGAAAAAGAATATTTAAAATTTTTTAAAAATGGTAAAAAAAAAGGAAATAAGAATTATTGTGATTTAATTTTTATGCATATTATGAATTGTAATGGTATAAATTTATTGAAATGATACATGTTTTAGAGCAGCTTAGAATACAATTTAAAGCAAAATAAGAAACAAATACAAAAATAATCATGATAAACACAATTTGCTTTTTATTTTGCAATTTTTTAATACGAGGGTGGATTGATAAGTTTCCGGCCTGACCAAGAGATGGCGCCACTAGGCCTACCTTGAGGTGGCGTTCTATAGTACCATCCTTAGATAGC
>NC_046661.1:45007412-45009890 GCF_010883055.1 Belonocnema kinseyi | reverse complement strand
CAGAAGTTAAAAAACGGTAAAGTTGCTCAGTAGACCGTATGTGTAAAGTTTAAATCATACAGAAAACATTGGAAATGAGCAAATTCAGTTTATGGAAAACCGACAAAAGTTGCAATAAAACCTTGAATAACCTAAACTTTTTAAAAAGAATGCGCATATTTTTAAGCGGGACAATGACATTTCGTCTGTTTTAATACCAATGCAAGTTACGATTGATATTAATATACATTTTTCGGAATGATATAAAACTTCAGGGATATACTCGAGTGGGAAGCACGAGATACGTGATGAGAAGATACGTGATCAGAATGTGTTCGTTAAGCCGAAGGATCTTTAATAAAAGAGAATTTACAATCACCAAATTACTGTTGTCGCGCACCCTAAGCGCGCTCAAACTTGCGTGCGTAGTTCTGTTTTCAATCTTGTCAGACCATCTAAGCCTTCTAATCATTACATTCTTTTTTTAAATTTTTCCTGACTTTACTTTAAATTCAGCAAAACTAAAATCATTGCCTTACAATCTTCCAATTTCTTCCTTGACAATTTTTGAAATCATTTGAAATGTATAGAAATATTTTGAAATAATCCCTTAAAATTTATTTTTCGAAATAAAAAATTATTTTAATTATTTTTAAGAATGTAAAACAATTTCATTTTCATGAAACCTTACAAAATTCTTTAAAAATCTTAACAAGTTTTAATTATTTGCGAATCATTTAAAATTTCTGAATATCTCTTAAATTTACTCAAATTTAAAAGTAAAATTATGTTCCTTAATTTTTCTAAAATTAAGTAATGTAGCAAAATTCAAAACGTTGCTTCAAAACGAATCGTGAAGTCGCAACGTCGACAACTTTTACGTCTCGAGCGGCGGTCCGATATGTGAACGTTACGCAGCCAGCCAGTATCGCTGCAGCGCGACAGATCGCGCATGATTTTTTGGTACTCTGTGTGCGTACACGGGCGGCTCGTGCGTGAGCTGTTTCCAGCATACTGCATACGTGTTTTCTTGTGCGAACACCTTTACACGAGGCTGGCCTACGCATCATGTAGCAGAGCCGACTTACGGACACGCCACGTTTAATGGGTTTCTCCCAAATGAGAGAGTGGCGGGGGCCGAAAAATCCCACGTTCTGGAGACTCTGATTCGAGGACTGAACTAAAGGGTTTTTCAATAGGCACGCTACAAAAGTAGACCGATAGTGACAGCAAACGACGCAATTTTTTTCCAGCTCTTTTGAAATTTCTCTTCAGCAAGGTTTGCCATTTCATCATGGAAAGATATACGATCCAACAACGAGTCGAAATTATTAAAATTTACTACCGAAATTCGAAGTCGGTGGCCTCAACTTTAAGAGCGCTACGTCCAATTTATGGTCGTCATAATCGTCCTGCCAGATCAAGAATTGAGCGTCTAGAAGAAAAATTTGAATCCACAGGTACAGTGCAAAATGTTCCCGTGCCAGTGAGACAAAGAAGTGCCCGTAGTGTCGAGAATATTATTGCAGCTAGCGCATTATGCAAAAATATCTTGGCCTACATCCTTACAAGATCAAATTGACGCAAGAACTGAAGCCGCTTGACCACGAGAAGCGACGTATGTTTGTGAATTGGGCTGAGCAACAACTTGAAAATGATCCGGATTTTCATCGAAAAATCATCTTCAACGATGAGGCTCATTTTTGGCTGAATGGCTTCGTCAATAAACAAAATATGCGTTATTGGTCAGGCAGCAATCCATACGAACGCCATGAGTCAACATTACATCCCGAAAAAATTACGGTTTGGTGCGGTTTATGGGCCGGCAGCGTCTTTGGGCCGTACTGCTTCCGTGATGATCAAGACCGACACGTTACTGTGCATGGGAATCGCTACCGCTCAATGATAACCGAATATTTTTGGCCCGATTTGGATGATATGGACTTGGACAATTTGTGGTTTCAGCAGGACAGCGCCACAAGCCACACAGCGAATGTCCCAATCGATTTATTGAAAACCAAGTTTGGTGAACGTGTTATCTCACGAAATGGCCCAGTCAATTGGACGCCTCCGTGAGATTGGACGCCGTTAGACTATTTCCTGTGGGGCTACGTCAAGTCTATGGTCTATGACAAGAAGCCAGCGACGATTGATGAACTTCGTACGAATATCGAACGTGAAATTGCAGCAGTATCGGCTGAATTATGCTTGAAAACCGTCGAAAATTGGGTTCAGCATCTGGACTTCTGCAAGCGTGCCCGTGGTGGCCATGCAAAAGAAATCGAGTTCCATACATAATGGCATCGAATGTACTTTCACATGAATAAAGAATTTCATTTGTATCTAAAACCATTATTGTTTCATTTAAAAAAGCTTTTGTAGCGCTCTTCTTGATCAAATTCACGGCTCCGGCGGATTAGAATATTACAGCCAAGAGTTAGGCATTGCTTCTTAATTTATTCGTTTCGCGTTCTAGGAGTTTAAATTTATTTTTAATAA
>NC_046661.1:44993805-45007312 GCF_010883055.1 Belonocnema kinseyi | reverse complement strand
CAGCCTTGGAGGAGATTATGTTGAGAAATAAAAAAAAAAATTCTTAAAAACGTTGTTTTTCTTGGTCAGGCCGGAAACTTATCAATCCACCCTCGTAAGTAATCCCTGCCAGAGTTACATAAAAAATGTATTATGCTTGATATAAAAGTGTTGTGTATAATGTAGAAAAGTTGACATGTTGGACAAAATCAAGTGCGAAGCACGAGATATGTGATGAGAATGTGTTCGTAAAATCCAAAAGAGCTTTAACAAAAGAGAGTCAAAATCACAAAGTTATAGTTGTCGGTCCGTTCACCTTTGATTTTAATAGGTCTGTGCCCGAATGCGAAAGAAATGCAAAGACTAAGCGCGGAGACGATTGCCATCAGTCGCGTGCTGTAGGTGCGCTCAAACTCTCAAGCTAAGCTTTTTTAACGAAAGAGAATTCACAATTACAAAATTACAGTGGTGGATGTTTTGAGTCTTAATTTTAAAATGTTTGCGTAAGAATGTGTGAAAATAAAAAGACCGAGCGCATAGCGCGAGGTAAATACATAAGCGAGTGCGAAGTGTGAGATAAATGTACAATCGAGCGCGAAGCGCGAGAACCAACAGTCGCGCGCCCTAGTATGGACTAGGGTGCGCTTGGTGGACTTGTCTTAACTAGTAAAAGTACTGGATTATTAATGTAAAATATTCAAGGAAATATACAATTATTTGTCTGCTTATTCATATAGAATACAGAAAAATTGTTTGGTTTTCAATTCCTTTTTTATGAACTTCTAAAATTCTGTATGAGTGGTCCTATCCGTTACCAAAATAATAGAAAAGTTTATTTTCTTTTCTTTAGCATATACTAAAAGATGAAAAATTTGAGATCTAAAGTTAGTTTGAGATTATACCCATCATAGATCATTTAAAAATGTTTATAATACTTGGAGAATATAAAAAAGTGGTAACGGATGGGACATAAAAGGCTGATAACGGATGGGACATCTGGCATTTCAAAGCCTTTCGTCTGCTCATTACCCTAATGACGCGCTTAAGAGATTCTAAATTTGCATTGTGAATGCTGCAGAAGAGAAGCGAAAGAATTTTGAAATTCAAACCTTTTGTAGTTAAAGTGTTTTATAAATGTTTAAGAACTTGAATGACAGGGATATTCTTGACTATTATAATTCGGTCAGATTCTACTTGCAGGATTCAAGGAACATCGTACGTTGTAAATTAAATACACTATTCCTAATAAGTGAATCTATTTGCAAATGGATTGAAACCTATATAAGAGTACATCTTAAGTTTACGAATGCTATAACTCTGTTAGTGGGCTGATTCAAACTATCTAGTTTCTTTTTGAACTCAGTGAAGTTGTGAAATTATTATTGTTGGTTGTTCTGAACTTATTTCATCCATATTTTGGGAAGTTATAAACACATTTATCATACTGTGATTTACATTAATGTAAACATATCATCATATATTTTTCTGACTAGAGTATTTCATTGAAACTTAAAATATAATTTGCGGACTTTTTTACAGATAATGGCGGCAGTTCCTAAAAAAGAGCAGATTGCCAAATCCGCCAAAGATCATTATCTTGTTGCGAAAAAATGTTGTAAAAAGGACCGTTTTTTGTGTATCGACTGAAGATGCCTTAGAAAATCAAAAATTCATTGATGCGAGGTGGAATAATGTTTTAAAAGTGCAAGTGACACTCAAAGAATGCAAGACTGTCTTAGGCTTAAGCGCATTCCACCATTTCAATAAATTTGACAATTATCGTATTGTTGTTGGGCAAACTTCGAAGTCTACGCTGCATGAACTCACAATTTTCCCTTGCAAACTCGAAGTGTGTTTTCAGCACGTTACAACACATATACGTTTAAAATACAGCGATGTGTACTCTGCAAGTGATTTTGAGGATTAAATAAATAAGTAGTGTGATATTAGTATTAATTTTATAGATATAGATGTTGATAAGAATGTTGGCAGTATAAACGTTTTAAACCTGAGTTTTTGGCAATAAAATTTATTTTTCATTGATTTAAAGTTTTGATAACTTATTTAAATTCGACTCCTTTCAACTCTTAGTTCATATTGAAGATATATTATCTGTAAAGCCTCCAAACTAACTTCCTGATCGTACATGTTCCATCCGTTACCTTGCTATGTCCCATCTGTTACCTAAAAGAAGAATTTTATCCAAAATTCTAATTTACATATTTTCGAACTTGACATATATAAAAAGAAAACCAGAAACCTTGTTGCACCAGGGCTAACCCGGGCTTTTTTCACAAAATAATTAACTTTTGAGTTAGGACTTGAAAATTTGAAAAAGAAGTATAATCAAGGTACATTATAATAAAATTATTATAATATATAATTAACTTTATATCATATTATAATTATAATAATATTATTGTCATAAACAAATTTTATAATTTCGAAAGTCCGGAGGCTATTCAAACATTGTTGGTTTAATAGATAAATCACACGCTTAAAAACTCCAGTACAATCATTTACAGCTAATTAATATTAATATAAATACAATTATAATATCGAAGAAAATAGTGATATAGAGGAGTAATAAAGCCTAAGGACAAGAGAAACTGTAATATAGACACAGAAATATGTAATGATTTTATGATTAAATTATTATCTATTCAGGTACAAATTCTAAGAGAGAAAATATGTAGCTTCGTTTTATTTGAAAATTTAAGAGAGCAAAAGATTATTGTAAAAACTTGTAAAAGTATACATTGAAGACAATAAATTCTATTCTATTCTATGTATAATTATAATATCACATACTTAATGATATCATGATATAACATAATTATGATATTATTATTAATAACATATGTATATATTTTTATATAATAGTATTAATATTTATATTATTTATATTTTATACTTGGAATAATTTAACCTCAAAATATGTGCATATAAAGAGGCGCGCGAAGTACTCAAATCATGAAAATCGCCAGCATCGAAACCTGGAAATATTAAAATCCCAATCTCTTGATTTTATTTCAAAGTGGATGGAGATATAAATAGAACCACCAGCAAAAGAGAAATGGGTTGCGCGCGCAATCCAGTCATCGTCTCCTACTATACTCACACGGACATAGTGATTAAAAAATTCGTAATTTTGCAATCAGTGACTTAAAAGTAATATATTTGCTATCTACGTATTGCTCCGATTCTAAAGACATGTAATTTGTCTATAAAGGTTGAAAATTTAAGAAGTTTTTAGTAGTAAATTGACTGTCAAGCTGAGGTTTCTTGATATTACAATCCTTCTAATATTTAAATTTTCGAGGCAAGTTATACATCATTGGAATTAGAAAAATTCGTAGATGCTGATAATGTTATTTTCAAATCGCTAGTTGAAAAATTAAAAGTTTTAAAATTTCCTTACTTTGAAATACCTGTGGTCAAAAGACCCTTGCTGGAGTAAGCTCAATCACACTAAGGTACATGAATAGACCGAAAAGTAGTAGAAAAAATGAAGTTGGGTGGAGCCTGTCCCTACCTGAAAATAAGGCAAAAAGTTTGCCGACCACTGCCATACTACTATCCCTCTCGCTATCTCTTTCTATCCTAAGAGAGCGGCACGTCTATTCTTCCTCTTCCCTCCAAACCTACCTCTCACTTTTTTTGGAAATCCTCCGAACGATCCCTAAAATAGGGGTGATTGACATTTCATCGCGGTCTACCTGCTCGACTTACCCTCTCCACTCGACTTCTCCTCACGTCCCTGACTGAGCTAGATTCTTATGCCGGGCTTTGCCAGCGGAGGGGGGGGGGGATTTTTCATAATGAGGCATAAAATGCCATACATAAAAATGTTATAGGTTTGCAATCAGCAAATTAAAAATATTATATTCGGAATCTATGTTTTTTTTTTATTTCAAAGATATGTAACATGCAATTAAAATATTGAAATTAGACTATATTATGGCAGATATTAGTTTGTTTTTACGCTGACTAGATAGCATTATAGAATTTTCCGTAGAATAGTTAAAAATGCATCAGTTTATTTAGTAAAAAATTCGCCTGTTGACAATTTAATAGAATATACGGATTTTTACCCAACTGCCTTGAAGAGTATTATACTTAAAACCAAGTACTTGTATTTTTAAACCAGAATGACGTATCCTTAACAAAACAGTACACAATATAAGTTATTTACTATACACATACAGATATAGACATACACATTAATTTTATGATATTAAAAATGATGGTCGATTCTTGGGCAATCCAACAGAACTAGGGGGTAAAAAATGATTTTGAAAAATAAGGGCCACACTAGTGTATTAAGCACAAGGGCAATTTATTAAAAGGAAATTAAACTTCGATTTCCAGGAAATAGAATTAAAATGAATATACTTATTATAGTAGATTATAATATGGGAAATATAAGAGCATTGCTTCCACCGGATGAGTAATTGCCAAAAGAATACCAAGGGCTGCCAAGAAACTCTCTGGAGTTTGCATTTTTTAAATATCTTCGTATATTACTCCATATGCACATGTAATTGAAATGTCAGATCCATCAATTGCTAGAAACTCCAACCATATGCAATTTAATATTTAGACAGCTAATTTCTAACAATTGTCTTCAATTTTCCTCCAGTTTTATGATAGTAAATTTAACTATTCGTCTGATTGTCTAACACTTGTAAATTAATTAGTACATAATATTTAAATAAAATATCTAATTAATTTCAATTTATGAACAGCGTCAATAACACTGACAATAAAATATTATTAATTAATCGCTTTATCATAAAACCTGAATGCCTGAGGGAGTCGGCATTTTGGAACTAGAAGTATTGCCAGTTTCCATTCTGTGTTATTAAGAGAAACATTCTCCGAGGTCTTTTAATCAATCTAGGAGTTAAAGTTGGCCAAATGTTAAATTTACCCAATAATTATTTTAAGAAATGTTTCGCAAGTTATTTGCAAGTCACCCAAGGGAATAATTTCGATTCCAAATGTATCAAAACAATTCATTTTTGCTTTTTCAACTATACAAAGTTATTATAATAAATACAACATAATACATTATAATAATAATTATAGGATTATCTTCAAATTAACACGTGCTGAAAGTGAGAGAAGAACTATCATTCATAGTACGAAGCTATCCGATCCCCATGGCACATCGAGAAAAAGTAGATTGGGAGATACAGAGAATGATGAACATGGGAATCATACAGCGATTAAGGAGTCCATATGTTAACCCAGTTGTTCCAGTAATAAAAAAAGATGGGACAGTCCGTCTGTGCCTCGACGCGAGAAAATTGAATGGCACACTGATTGAAGATTGGGAATGTCCAGAGTCGGCGGAGGTAATATTCCAAAAATGTAAGGAAATGAACGTTATGACGAATCTGGACATGACAAGCGGTTTCTGACAGGTGGGTGCTATTACATCCAGACTCATGCCAGTACACAGCGTTTCAATACTGCGGTCGCAGCTACGAGTTCAGGGAAGTACCCTTTGGGCTGAAGACTAGCACTGCTGCGCTGGAATGGTTGAGCACATAATTACTTTTGTTGACGATGCTTTAATAACGTCAGAAAACAGAGCACAACATATGATACACCTCGAAGAGATTCAGTGAATCTATTGTGCTCTATTTCCCAGCCCCTACAAAAGCTATTATTTAGATACTGATGCCAGTGATTACAATCTTGGGGTGGTATTATATCAAATAAATGATAAACAGAAAAAGGAAATAATCACACTTGCAAGCAGAACTTTAAGGGGTCCAGAATTCACATATTTTACCACTGAGAAAGAATTATTAGCAATTGTGTGGGTGCTACAAAAATTCCGGACGTACCTCCATGGTGCTGACATCATAAATAGCACCGATCATCTTGCACTTAACTTCCTGAAAACCTGCAAATTCGTAAATGCGGGATTATCGAGGTGGATTCTAGCAATTAAAGATTATAAAGTCAGAAAAGAGCGTTTATCAGGTGCGCAAAATGTCATGGCTGACGTTTTAAGTCGACTAAAGGAGGAAGGCGATTAAAAAAAGAACCGAGGAGAGACCAGAGACGTTATAAACGCTCCGAACTGCACATGGACACAGGAAATCGAAGGAAATATAAGGAATATCCAGAGAAAACAAAACGAAGATCCCCGAATACGAAAAATCGAAAATAAGACAACACATGAGAAAGAAGGAGACGGCAGATTTAAAACAATCGACCAAGTTCTTTACCATTTCAGTTGTCAAGAATATCGAATTTACGTGCCTCAAGAACTCATGAAGGAAATCATTAAATAATGTCATTACTTGTATGGACATCCAGAGGCTGAAAAACCTACAAATTACTAAGCAGTCCAAAAATGGCATAATTGACACGAAATATCGTCGCAACGTGCGACTCATGCCAAAAAAAAAAGTGTCAATGCAAGCATCGCAAGCCCTGTTAGAGCCAGTTCTCTCCTAGGAGCCGTTGGAACTCATATCCATTAATTTCTTTGGAGCGCTGATGAAAAAAAATATGGGTACGAGTATCCATTAGTCATGATAAATAATTTTACCAAATACACTAAATTATACCCAATAAGAAGCGCCACGAGGGAGACCGCGATCAGAAAGCTGGACAAGTTTTCTGAAGAAATCGGGACACCGAAAAAAGTGCTTTCTGACAGAAGCATACAATTCACCGGCAAGAAGTGGCGGAAAGCTCTACAAGAGAGAAACATGAGGATGATTCTGGCATCGATTTGTCATCCTCAGGCCAATATGGTAGAGAGAGTAAATCGAGAATTAGCTCGATTATTCCAGACGCTCCTTCAGTTTGACCAGCACAACGGGTGCTTCTATAAATTAGAGAAGATAAAAACTATCCTAAATGAATCTCACCATGAGACGACAGAAGTTACCCCCCATGAAGCACTATGGGGAAAAAAGCCTAAAGGATGGCGGCGCGACATGTTACCTGGTCTGTCACCACACCCACAAACAAATCGAGAGAAGCAAATAGTCGTACTCAAGGACAGGATCAAAAGGAAGCGCGAGAAATTGTTCAGCCGCCTAAATAAGAACAAAAGGTGCGTGATCTTTTCCATTGGGGAGTGGATACTTGCTAAAGCATGCAATGTATCTAAAACAACCGATGGAACCATGGCAAAATTTCTCTCTCTCTACGAAGGTCCTTACAAGGTCAGAAAGAAAATTGCCAACAACTTGTACATTCTCTGGAACGAAGAAATGGATAAGGAGAGGGGACAGTTCCACGCCAACGATCTGAGAAAATACAAGTTTGAGGAAATCGAGAGAGGCGATGGAAAACCATAAACTTCAATACCCAAGAGGTCCCAAGGAAAATTCCACACTTGAGAAAGGTTAGTTACGACTATTACGCTGAAGATGCCAGACGCTTCCAGACAATTTGAAGTTCCCGATACCCATTGGGAGGTTGCAGTCCAGTGCAATCTAGACAAAGGAGAAGAGGATACAGTCGAAATTACCACGAAGACTTTTGAAATAAAAATATCAGTACCGGGTTAACAATCTTCATACTGAGAAACTCAAGCTGATGCCCCTCTAATTGACCTAACTGGAGAATCACCCGATTAAAAAAACGGGGAAGAAATAACTCTCGCACTAACTTCCGAGGTCGAAACGCTCAACGAAATAACGGATAGTCATCAATCACAGGCTGCAGAGAGTAAGAAAATTGTGGCAGTGATTGAACTCCCAGAGTATGATGAAGAGACTATACAAGTATCAATACCAGAGCCTGATACTGCAGTAACAACAACAACAACACAAAATAATGAAACTTCGGTGAAAAAGGCAGAGGACGAGCTCGCACAAGAAATTCTGAAAGAACTAACGATCAACTCCATTCACTTTATGAATCCAACTTCGGAACCAATATCAGAGCCTATACAGGAAGAAATAGCAATTCCCAGTGCCTCAAAACAGGCGGACAAGGCCGAGAGGATATGGCGACAAAATGTAGAGAAAAAGGGCCAGGAGGAACAACGAAGAGGAATCTTCGCAGTAAGAAAGAGTCTCCACGATTCCATGGTGGAAGATATTCTCACCAATAAAGACTTACGACCCAAGGAAAGAAAGAAGCCAGCAGGAAAGTGACGGATAAGGAGAACACTTAAAAATTGGACAAACCTCGACAGATAAAAGGACCTGTCATTGAGAAACCGGAAAGAAGCGACCCTTGGCTTAGGTACTTGGCGACAAAGCGTGAAAAGGCAAGGGCCATCCGGGAAGCGAAGGCAGCCGCACAGATGCAAAGATGAACGCAGGCCTCTGCGAGGGCGGAGAAAGCATGGAAGCTTCATCCAGATGAGACAGCAGAGTCATGGGATAATTACCAGGGCTGGACTTTAGGGTACTCATAGCCGCTAACGCCCAGCCGCCTGTCGAGCAGCCGAGATTCCGTCCAAAATCAACATCGCTACAACAAAGAGGACTACAAGAGGTTAAAATTCTCTATGAAGACGGGCAAGTTAGCCAAACAGATTTTATCTTTTACTCGTTTTCTCTCAGGGTTCTTTATATGGTATCCAGCCACTAGAATAAGTTCTTCTTTCTTTTACCGCTAAGATTTCATAGAATAATTTTGATATTATCGTCGTCTTTCGCGAATTTTAAAGACGGGCAGATGTAACCAGCCGGTTACGTCATAGAGCCTGAACACAGGCAAAACGTTAAACTTCTTGGAAGATGCAGAGGAAAAATGCATCATCTCAGGCGTTTTAAAAGAGCGTAGACTCCGAGGTATACCGCTATACATTTTCTCATGTATCGTGGGAGACGAGAGAAGGGCGAGTCTTATAAAAAGGGCCGCAGAAACTGAAAACGTCAGTTGAATTCTGCGAGGCAACTCGCAGAGAATATCCTTAGAAGAGTGTCTCTCTCTCTTCTAAGTTGATTTCTAATAGAATTGGGTTAAATCCCATCTCTATTACTTTTCTAGAGAAGTAGCGTGCTTGAGGAGAGGACGTTCGTAAATTCGCTCGCAACCTGTCAGTAAAGTGGCTATTTTCTCATTCAGTATTTTTCTGTGGAGTTGAACGTTGAATTTGGCTTCCTTATTTCAAGGCGTCGTACGCAATTATATTACAAAGTTGTTATTTGAGGCAGAGATCTCCCACTAGAATTTCAATTTTAAAGTTTTAAAAGCAAATTGCTACAGATTATGATAATAAATTATTGTCTAAAACCTAAAGAATTTTCACTATGACTACAGACGTCACGAGCGAGATAAATTTATCGTATCCGTGGCTAAGAAGTTGGACAGTGAAAATTTATGGACCCGGTCATTCACCTTAGCTGTTTAGGAGTGGACGAGCGTAAGTTCTCTCACAACCTGTTCAGAAATCGGTTAAGCCTGAGTGCCAGGTAAACGTAAATAGTTTCCAAATGTTTGACAGCCTTCGGAAAAGGCTCATCCCGTATTTCGACCCAAAGTGTCGCCTTGAGATAATATCTCTCTTCCTCTCGGTAGAGCGCTCTCTTTGTCTCTCTCAGTTAAAGGATAGGAACACCTGGAGTTCGAGGGCGCCTCGACTCAGGCTAGTTACCGCACGTCAGGTGCATCGCCCTTTTCTGGTGACATCTCATTGTCATAAAGACCAATTATAGGTTTTTGGACTTAGGATCCCTTTTGTTACTTTGCGATATTTGAAAGTAATTATCATTAAAACTAGCTACCGTAGTGGTAAATTCCTACTCGGTTAGTAGGGCAAGCTTCATAAGATCATTAACCATTTTGACAGGTGCACTGTTTTGATTATGATAGAAAACCTACAAGTAAATACATTGAATTTAGTATTTTGATTTTAGAGAAAAAATTCCAAATAGGTAGTTAGATTCAAGCGTAGAGCTTAGGTAGAGTTTTTAAATTCTGAATTTAGATAATAAGAAAAATTTAATTATATCGAGACTTCGATAAGAGGGTTGGATATCTAATGAGTTCGTTAAATTAATTAAGTTTTAGAGGATAATTAGCCTCAACCAAAGAATTAAAGAAATTTAGTCAGAGTAAATAAAATATTATGTATTAATTTTTAGAATAGGGATTTTTGAATAAATCAATCTTCATTGGAATCTCATGCCTTTACTCCGTGCAACCTTCATCTTTTGAAAATTAAATTAATAAATAAAATTATTTAGTATAATCCTGGGTGTGTAAAAAGTCCCGGGACGGTTGGATATTTCCTCAGGTAAAATATTCTTCAAAAAAGTGAAGGTTATTCCTGAAGTAAATTTCAACGAGGAATTCAATGGTGACCTTCATTTTGACCTTCAAGTGGACCTTAATGGCTTTTTGAAGATCAACTTTTTTTTTAACGAAAAGACCCTTTTTTGAATCTGCAATCGATACAGTGAAAATCCTACGTTCAGGTACGTATCCAAGTCATAGGTCAATTGTAACTTTCAAGGCCAGTTAGAGGTTATTTGAAATTAACAAAATTTTCCGAGAAGTCATTGCAATTCCTAAAGTAAATTTCAACGAGAAATTCATTGGTGAGCTCTGTATTGATCTTGGTGATGATCTTCAAGGTTTTTTCAAAGTTTTTTTTGAAGCAGTTTACGTTTACGTTTAGCATTACCCAGGAACAAAAACGTGGACGTAGTAAATTCTGTTCCCTTTAGGGTGCTTGATTAGCGTGAGTCCCCTTGCCTCTCACGTTTCGGGGTGCTTGATATGCGTGAATCCCCTTGCCTCTCACGCTTCAGTGAAGATGTTCGAACTGAAAACCTTGAGCTTCTTGACAAAAAGCTATGCGAATGTAAAAATGAGTTACAGCATTACGAATCATCGCCCTATCAATCAAAGTAGCCTGTTGCAGAATCCGATTCTGCAATTCGTCTAAGCTTTGCGGTTGCGTTGAGTATACTTTGCTCTAAAAATAACCCCAAAGAAAATAGTCGAGAGGCGTCAGATCAGGAGATCTAGCAGGCCACTCGATTTCACCTCTTCTTTCAATCCGCCTTTGAGAGAACTGAGAATCCAAATATGCTCGAACCTCCTTACCATAATAAGCCGCTGCTCCGTCCTGCTGGAACCAAATATTTTTAAAATTATCGCCTGTAATCTCCCTTATTCCTGGTAGAATTTAGTTTCTGAGAAGCTCTTCATATGCACAGGCATTGAGATTACCATCGATGAAGAAAGGGCCTATCAATGTATCATTCAAGATACCCGCCCAAACATTAATCTTTTGTGGATATTGTGTGTGACTCTCCAACATCCAATCAGGATTTGTGTTGGACCAATATCTACAATTTTGCCTGGTAACTTCACCTTTTAAAGTGAAAGTAGATTCATCTGAAAATACTGTATTGTACAAGAAAAGAGGATCTCTATCAATTCTCTCCATCATAATTTCACAAAATTCAACTCGAAGATCAGGATAGTCTTGATTGAGCTCTTGTACAAGGTGAACTTTGTAAGGATAGAAATTAATGCTTTTTAAAATATTTCGCACTGTCTCAGGAGCAACGTCACGCTCATCACTAGCTCGAGGTAAACTAAGGTGTGGGTTTTCAGGAATTGCTTGGGCTCTGTCCATCTGCATCTCCTCAGACCCTGCAGATTTTGGACGACCTGTTCTCTGAAGGTCCTTAATAGATCCATGATTCATTAAGCGCCTTACAGTTTTTTCAATTGTTGCTTTCGTGAGAGGATTTAACCCTTCTCCATTACGAAAAGTGCGATTAAAAACCAAACGAACTTGATGATGAGATCGAACTCGATCTCCCCGACCACGCATCATTAATACAGATACCCTCTCTCGTTCCGAAAGTCTAGCTTGCGCCATATAATCCTTTAGCAAAAGATAGTAAGTATGTACTCGTGATACATAAATTTAGTTTCGATTCGTAATATTCGTATGGAGAAACGGTATAGGACATATGGTATCGCCTTAGGTATTGACTTAGGTATCAAAACACAGTATAGGACTATATAACTCTTCGGGGAGGAATAGAACTCGCACCAGAACACCTGGGACTTTTAATGAAAAATTTCCTTATGATTCTACAATATTCAAAACGCTGAAACCAAGACGAATACAGAGCTCACAAATGAATTTCCCGTTGAAATTTACTTCAGGAATTACACTGACCTCTTGGAAAACTGTTAATTTCAAATAACCTCTAATTGACCTTGACCGTTACAATTAACCTATGACTTGGGTACGTTCCTGGACGCGGAATTTTCCGCTTTATCGATTACAGATGTAAAAAAGGGAGTTTCCATTTAGAAAACAAAGTTGACCTTCAAAAAGCCATGAAGGTCTACTTCAAGGTCAAAATGAAGGTCACCATTAACTAGGTCACCATTAACTATTTACTATTGACTATTGAATATTCACCATTGACTAGAGCTAAGGTGAATGACAGGGTCAATAAATTTTCACTGTCCAACTTCTTGGCCCCGGGTACGATAAATTTATCTCGCTCGTGACGTATGTTGTCACAGTGAAAATTCTGTAGGCTTTGGAAAATAATGTATTATCATAACCTGTAGCAATTTGCTTTTAAAATTTTAAAAGTGAAATTCTAGTGGGAGATCTCTGCCATAAATAACAACTTTGAAATATAATCGGGTACGACGCCTTGAAATAAGAAAGCCAAATTCAACGTTCAACTCCATAGAAAAATACTGAATGAGAAAATAGCCACTTTACTGACAGTTTGCGAGCGAATTTACGCACGTCCTCTCCTCAAGCACGCTACTTTTTTAGAAAAGTGATAGAGATGGGATTTCTCATAAGTCTATTAGAAATAAATTTAGAAGAGAAAGGCACTCTTCTAAGGATATTCTCTTCGAGTTGCCGCACAGAATTAAACTGACGTTTTTAGTTTGTGCGGCCCTTTTTATAAGACTCGCCCTTCTTTTGTCTCTCACGATACATAAGAAAATGTATAGTATTGCATAATGTAAAAAATCTACGCTCTCTTAAAACGCCTGAGATGATGCAATTCTTCTCTGCATCTTCCAAGGAGTTTAACGTTTTGCCTGTGTTCAGGTTCTATGACGTAACCCGCTGGTTACATCTGCCCCTCTTTAAAATTCGCAAATGACGACGATAATATCTAAATTATTCTATGAAATCTTAGCGGTAAAAGAAAGAAGAACTTATTCTAGTGGTTGGATACCATATAAAGAATACTGAGAGAAAAAAAGTAAAAGATAAAATCTGTTTGGCTAACTTGTGGATATTGAACAAATGTTAAACGAAAAATAAGATCAATTATTGTTAAACATTTCTGTGGCGAAATGTTGTCACAAGCTTATACTGCCCAATATGTCGAAGGCATTTTTGGTTAGAGTTGGATTTTTTTATTTGATCATTTTGCACGGGGCTCTCCCGGTATATATCATCAGTCACGGACGCATTCTTATAATGCATTCAAGTGATCTGATGAGAGCAGTCTGCCCAGACATATTGGACAAAGCCTGGTTTTTATCCCATCATTGACGGACTGGGTTACAGTCAAGTACACGATGGGGG
>NC_046661.1:44990733-44993705 GCF_010883055.1 Belonocnema kinseyi | reverse complement strand
AGGTGGGTTCCGAACCACCAGAACCTCGGTAAAGGTACATTGAAAAATTTCTAGAGGTACCGACTCAGGGATCGAACCCCGGACCTCTGAGGTGAAGTCCGAGTGTCTAACCAACTGACCCACCGAGGCTTTGGAGGTGTTGGAGGCTTTTTATTATTATTATTATTATTATTGTGTGTTTTTATTAAACTTTTACTCGGGTAAACCCGGTGATACATTATAGCCACGGACTAAGTCAAGTGACTGATGAGATTAGAATGTTCTAACTTAATTCAAATAATTTAATACGATGGTTCAAACCTCCTGCGATGATGTTGTTGGTGTACAATTACGAGAGGCCACGAGCTTTGGAGGTGACAACAGTCACCTCTGGATGCTTTCCTAGAGTTATCATCTGCCACTCCACGGGTTTTTATTGGATCGCTTCCTGACGATCAAGAAAGTTTCTTACAATGCGACAGGTATTTAATAAAACCGCCTTCTGAGCTGCTGTCAATACTTTACTGACTCCTAAATGTTCAAGATGTTCAGTGCATCTTGCGTGCACACTGCCTGTAGCCGAAATCACAATAGGATGAATGGAGGCATGATTCACATTCCTCCATATGGTCTTTACTTCATGCCTTAACTCGCTATACTTGTGGATCTTGGTTGTATAGGATGACTGCAAATTTCGGTTAAGCGGACAAGCAATGTCGATGATGTAGACTCTTCCACCTTTTTTTTTCTCTTGCAACACGACATCAGGTCGATTGGCCCAGATGGAACGATCCGTTTGGATAGTAACATCTTAATAGAAGATGTAATCTTCGCTTTCTAAAACGGGGATTGGAATGTATCTATAGAAGGGCACACATTCTTTTAAGAGTCCCAGGTTTAGGGCAAGTTGTTGATATATAATGCCCGCTACATTATTATGTCTGTGCGTATATTCTCTCTGAGCTAGTACGCGACAGCCATCAATAATGTGCTCGATGGATTCGTTGGTATCTCCATATAATCGGCACCGGTCAACCACGTCTTGATGTAACACGTGTTTGTGATAATTCCTGGTTCTGACAACCTTGTCCTGTATTGCAATGACGAATCCCTCCGTCTCTGGATATAGAACACCCTTTCTTAGCGAAACATTAGATGCCTCCACTTCACTTTGATCTAACGTGTTGGGGTGCTCGCCATGGATGGCTTTCTGCCTCCATTGTATTTCTAATTCCTCTATGGTAACTGTATAACTTGTGACTCACACAGTTTTTTGAAATCTACAACGCCCCTACCCCCTGAATGTCGTGGTAGAACTACCCTTTCAATCACTGAATTTCTGTGGTGCATTCGGTGCTTCGTCATTTCTACGCGAACAATTCTGTTTAACTTTTCAAGGTCGGTGTTAGACCATTTTATGAGCCCGAAGGAGTACGTGAGGACAGGGATGGCATATGTGTTGATCGCCCTGATTTTGTTTGCCGAGTTGAGAAAACTCTTTATAATTAATCTGAGTCTCGTAGTAAAGTCAGTCATTAGGCTTGTCTTAACTATCGTATGTTGAATACCCTTAGATTCAAGAATACCCATATATTTATATGATTCGCCTGCAGCCATTGCCTCGATGTCATTTTCGAACTCGTTTTTTAACTCTGCGGTCCCTAATTCCCCTCTGATTAAATGCACTGTTCTGCATTTATCTAGTCCGAACTCCATGTGGATATCATTGGAAAACTGCTTTGTGACATCAATCACATGCTGCAGTTTCTGGCCTGAACTAGCGTACAGCTTCAGATCATCCACGTAAAAAATATGGGTCACTTGATGACCATCCTCATTATCATGAATTCTGAACCCATGAGACATGCTGTTTAGTGTTTTGCTGAATGGATTCAATGCTAAACAGAAGCATAGTGCGCTGAAGGAGTCTCCTTGAAATATACCCGTCGTAAAGCGTATTGATCCAGTTATCCTTGGTTGTCCATCATTAAAATACTTGATTCTTGTACCCCAGAGCCTCATCGCATGGCTTAAAAAGGCAATAATGCGTGGACAGATTTTGTAAAGTTTTAAGACTTCAAGCAAATAGTCATGCGGAACGGAAGGAAACGCTTGCTTGTAGTCAGTGTATGCCATGTGTAAGTTCCTTTGATGCCTACGAGCTTGAGTCATGGCAACAGCGTCTATAGTGACTAGATCTTTACAGCCTCTTGAGTTTTTACAACATCCTTTTTGTTCTTCTGTAAGAATTTCATTCTTGTCACAATGAGAATATACTATACCTTATCTGCAATGATAGCTGTAACACATTTATAAATTGTTGGAAGACAGGCTATCGGTCGAAAGTCAGGTGGTTTTGGAGCGCCTGGGTTTTTTGGTATCATATACGTAGTACCTTGGAGCATAAAACCTGGCATCAAATCTGGGTGCTCAATGATCTTCTGAAAACACCTTGCCAAAGCAAGATGCACACTCGTCAGGTACTTGTATCAGAAATTGTGCACCATGTCCGGACCTGGAGCTTTCCAATTACTTGCCCTCTTCAAGACAACTGAAACATCCAAAGCTGTCATGTTTATCAGATGCATTTCTGGGCTATTGCTTGCCCTTGCTTCCTCCAGTTCGAATCAGGCAGTGTCCAAATGGCATCTGTTCATTTTTCCCCAAACGCCCGACCAGTAGTTTGTCATATCTTCCAATTGAGGGACTTCGGTGCCTTGGTGGTTATTTGGCTTTACTCTCAGTTCACGATAGAACCTTCTTTCATCTGTCTGAAAGTTTTGGTTTTGTTGCCTTCGTGCATTACTTTTCTTGTACCGACGCAGGGTGGCAGTAAGAAGAACAAGTCTCTGTCGTTGAGAGTCTAAAATTTCATCCAATATTGCTGGTGGTACTGTCTCGATGTGCCGAGGGTGGATGATTTTAGTAACATGGTTCATCAGCTTTCTGGTTCTCTTTCCTTTTTTATATTGAGTTAATCGACCCAATTTGCA
>NC_046661.1:44985947-44990633 GCF_010883055.1 Belonocnema kinseyi | reverse complement strand
CTAACGGTTGCTACAGCTGCACAGTATACAAGAGTTTGCACCTCTAACGCATTTTGTGCTACGTTCAAATACGTAGGTAAAACCTTACTGTCGAGATGTGCTCTTAGTGTACGCAGATGATTGGTGATGTTCATTTTGGGCAGAGAATGCCTCAGTGTGGGTTCCATATGTCCGAACTCTAGTAAAGCATGACAAAAATTCCTTTCCAGGTGCTGTAGTTCTTCTGAGAATTCCCTATCTACATCATCGTTTGTACTATCCGGATGTGGTTCTAATGGATCCGGTGCATGATGTTCATTATCCCTAGCACCTATGCCTTCAGCATCAATCAAGTCTTCGTTATCCACATCTTCCAATGCGAGCTCATCAATAGAAAGCTGCCGTTCCACTTCCATTTTAATAGCAGCTATTTCAACATCCGAAAGCAGTCTGTTTACAGATATTGAGCGTTTTTGATCTGCCAGATTCTGCTCATTTATTTTTGTGGCTAGCTCTGGGTATTTAAGTAAGAAGAGTCTATGATGTTCTCTCCTCACACTTTCCCCACATTTCTTTGCCAAAAAAGAAAAACGCATAACATCTCTGTTCATATGGTATGTCCATTTTCGTCACTTTTTTGGTTGCTGAACCTCTGCTTTTGCCTCTGGTTGTATAAGGTTATCCACCTCTGGAGGATGTGGTGGTGTTAGATCATGAATAGGTTAAGGAAGAACATCAATTGCTCCTGCTTGACCGTTTGCCGCGGCTTTCTCTAACTGATGTTCATTGCCGTCGTTTTTCCACGCCAAATCAACCTGTTGTTTAATCTCTATTGCTCGGTCTTCTGTAACATGTAGATTAGTGCTGATTTCTTTCACCTTAACGATAAGATCTCTTAGTGCGACCTTTTGTATATTAGGATACTTTGCAGCAAATTTTGTTCTTAAATTGTATCGTTTTTCCTTGTTTGTTTCAAACTTCGCACTGTCAGAATAGAGACGCACCAATTCCTCTTTCATTGTGGTATCCCAGCTGATGCTCTCCCACGGTATTTCTGTCGAGGTGGTTGACTGCAAACAGCTGGTGCTAGCCAAAGCATCCTCAGCAGGCACAGTTGATGTTCCACTGCTTACCGTTTGTCGCAGATGTTCTTGCTGGTTAGCTGTTTTATTATTGAGATCTGCCTGGCCATCTCGCAGCTCACCATCGCCACCGTCCCGCATGCTGTGGCCATCAGCGGTGGCTCCAGGGGCGCCCCGATGATCCTCGGGAAGCGATAAGCGTTTCAAAATCTTTAATATATTCTCCATTTTTCATTTATGGGTTTTGGTGTTCTACTTAGTCCCTCTCCTCTTCGTTATCAGCCTATTTGGCATGGGAAACCCTGTCAGTAGCAATGCTACCTCCAACATTGCCGTCAAAGTCATGAGAGGAGAGCTCAAGCCCTGCCGCGACATCAACGCGGAACACGTTATTATTATTATGTGTTTTTATTAAACTTACTCGGGTAAACCCGGTGATACATCATAGCCACGGACTAAGTCAAGTGACTGATGAGATTAGAATGTTATAACTTAATTCAAATAATTTGATACGATAGTTGAAACCTCCTGCGATGATGTTGTAGGTATACAATTACGAGCGGCCACGAGCTTTGGAGGTGACGACAGTCACCTCTGAATGAAATATTAATTTGTTTTAAATAAATTCACTAACAATTGTGCACATACGTTTGATAATTTAATCTAATTAACAGGTATTACTAATTACTAATTATATCTCGTGGGAACGGCTTTTCCGACGAAATAAAGCATTTTTTCGTCTATAAAATTTAGTTTAAAAAAATGAACTTTTGTCGCTTGATTAAATTTTAGATCCAATTAAACCTTGAAATCAAATTAAAGCAGATTTCATGATAATAATAATTTCTCGGTGAGCGAAGATGAATTGTTTTGATACATTTGGAATCCAAATTATTCCTTTGGGCTTGCAAATAACTAATTATATATTTTATTTAAATATTATGTACTAAATAATTTACAAGTGTTAGACAATCAGACGAATAGTTAAATTTACTATCAAGAAACTGGAGGAAAATTGAACACAATTGTTAGAAATTAGCTGTCTAAATATTAAATTGCATATGGTTGGAGTTTCTAGCAATTGATGGATCTGACATTTTAATTACAGGTGCATATGGAGTACTATACGAAGATATTTTAAAAATGCATACTCCAGAGAGTTTCTTGGCAGCCCCTGGTATTCTTTTGGCAATTACTCATCCGGTGGAAGCAATGCTCTTATATTTTCCATATTATAAGCTACTATAATAAGTATATTCATTTTAATTATATGACCTGGAAAGTGAAGTTTAATTTCCTTTTAATGAATTTCCCTTGTGCTTAATACACTAGTCTGGCCCTTATTTTTCAAAACCTGTTTTTTTCATCCCCTAGTTCTGTTCGATTGCCCAAGAGTCGACCATCATTTTTAATATTATAAAATTATTGTGTATGTCTATATGTGTATGTGTATAATAAATAACTTATATTGTGTATTGTTTTGTTCAGGATTCGTCTTTCTGGTTTAAAAATTCAAATACTTGGTTTCAAGCAGTTGGGTAAAAATCCGTTTATTCTATTAAATTTTCAATAGGCGAATTTTCTACCAAATAAACTGATGCATTTTCAACTATTCTATGGAAAATTGCATAATGCTATCTAATCAGGGTCAAAACAAACTAATATCTGCCATAACTTAGTCAAATTTCAATATTTTAATTGCAAGTTGCATATCGTTGGAATCGAAAAAAATCATAGATTCCGAATATAATATTTTTAATTTGCTGATTGCAAAACTATAACATTTTTATGTCTGGCTATCTTATGAAGACAAAATCAAGCCGACCGACAGTAATAATGGGAACCAGGGAATAAGGACTCTTCTCTCATTCACTCTCGTGAGTCATCTACACTCATCCGTAAAGTCCTTCACTTAACAAGATAGATTTGTCTGACTCTATCCTAGTGAGCACAGCTCTATCATCCCCAAAGATTATTTTACATACTGCTACCAAAAAATACTCCATTGAAGTAAGAAGCGTATCAACAGATAGAAAAATTTATGTTTAAAGTGTTCATTACTCTTGAAATTTTTGTATAAAAGAAGCTCAAGGTGAAGGCAATTTGCTATTTTTTAAGTAGATTTTGCAAAGATAACGCAAATTTCAATGTTTTCTTAAATTTTCAAAAACTTCCGAAATAATCAACATTTTTCAATGCAGTTAATGAGTATACATGTCAAAATATTCCTTATCACATTGCAAGAAAATGATGTTGTAACAAAAAAATTGGAAGAATTGCAATATTCGTTGTCGCATCGAAAATATTTTTGTAGAATATACGAAATTTATGATCCTAAAGTTTATATGAAATTTCTTTAAAATATATATTTATTTTATTTTTATTCTGATTTCTTTACAGATACGAATTTTTCAAATCTTTCCAACTTTTTTGTTACAACTTCGAGTTCTTGGAATGTGATAAGAAAATTTATAAGATTTGTAATCATAAATTGCTATGAAACGGTGAAAAAGTAGCTTCAAAATGAGCCTGAGAGAATATTGAAACATTTTGATTATTTTTGAAGTTAATAAACATTTGAAAAAAATGAAATTTGCACTTTTTTCGCAATATCTATTTAAAAAATCCCATCCTGTAAGGCCAGATACTTCAATCTGGGACAATCTGTATAAATATAATTATTGAAAACGGCTAAACAACCACCGCAATTTCCCACTGGGAGCAACTCCTATCTAAGCATGAAACCGGCTTGCAGTAGAAACGCCGTAAATCACACCTATGGCCGCGTATCACGTTCGTAAGAAGGGTATATATTTACAGTTGCACCTGCTCCCGGCGATATGGCAGTCACATTTCAGCTTTAACATCGTCTCATGACCGTGAGATAGGTAGATCTAGTATATTAGCATTACGCTAAAAGGTAGAGATGCTTTTCAGGCCATCAAACAGTGAAAGCTTGTCACCTGTGAGAGCACCAATGATCAGGACGAATAGCTTAAGAGAATATTTTGGGTATAACCGTCTGTCTGACTGTTTCATAAAATCAAGAATTACCAGAGTTATAACTCACGATATCGAAAAAATCTTGCTTTTTGAACTTTCAAGATGATCATAACAACTTTTTCAATTTTCTTGAAAAAAAAAATAAAATTCAAATTTTGACAGCATAATAAATAACGAAAAATCCCAAAGTTACATTTTTCGACCAAACTATGCAAAATTTTGTATCAACCACTTTTTGATAGGATGCGTAGTTTTGGCTTTAATCATGAAAAACATCATTAATAATAAAAAAATCTGCTCGCTGTGTCGGCATATTCTTATCACAATTTTTGTCTTTTAATTTCTTTTTCGTTTCGTGTGTGTGGTTTCATAGTACTTGAAAAGAAAAATGTTACTTTTAGATAGCCCTACAAGATTATCAAATCAACTTTTCGAATTTTTTCGAAAAATTCAAAATTCAAATTTTGACCGCACAAAAACTAATCAGAAATAAAAAATTGCATTTTGCGGTCAAACGATGCAAGATACAGTCTGTCAAGTTAAAGCGTGGGTGGCTTTACTCGCAGTCGGTAAGGTGTATCGACATGATTTTGGTGTCAAAATATTAAGAAGAGCTCCCTCT
>NC_046661.1:44983732-44985847 GCF_010883055.1 Belonocnema kinseyi | reverse complement strand
ATACATATATATAATAAAATATATACAGGGTATCCAAAAAGTCCTGAGACAGCCAAATAAATCCTTAGGTACAATTTTTTTGCAGAAGGTTAAGGTCATTCTTGAAGTAACTTTCAGCGAGGAATCCATTGGTGACCTTGATTTTAACCTTCACCATGACCTTCTTGGTTTTTTGAAGGTCACCTTTCTTTTCTAAAATGGAATGGCAATCGAAAAAGCGGACAATTTTACGTTAAAAAGTGTAGTCAGGTCATAGGTGAGGTTTGACCTTGATAGACGTATCAAGGTCATTCAAACTTCAAAATGGTCTGAGCATTTTTTCGCAAGCTCAGTTGTGAAAATCATCCTCTTACAGATCGTATTAAAGTTTCAATGACCTTGATATGTTCATGAAGGTGAAACCTTACCTATGACCTGGCTACACTTTTCAATGCGAAATTTTCCCCTCTTTCGATCTCCGATGTCAAACAGACTCGTCTCAATTAAAAAACATGGGGTGACCTTGATATGACCTTGATAGTAATGGTTAAGGTCACTTGATGGTCACTATTGATTATACAACTTGCTTATGTAAGTAAGTAGGGTAAGATGATGATTTTCACAAGCTAGCTTGCGAAAAAAACTCAGGCCTTATTCGTGTTTAAATGACCTTGTTACGTCCGCCAAGGTCACGCCTTAACTATGACCTAATTACACTTTTTGGCGTAAAATTTTCCGCTTTTTCGATTCCAAATGTCAAAAATAGGCCAATCCATTCTAAAAACAAAGGCGACCTTAAAATTACCATGAAGGTCATAGGAGTTGCAATGATTGTACTCGAAATATTCTGTTAAACTAATCGTCGTGAGACGTGGTTGTGGCTGAAATTTTACCGCGATTTCGCTGGGAGCGGGTGCAATTTTTCAGATTAGCACCCGTTGCCGGCGAAATCCTGCGGTTGTCCTTATGAAATAATTTTAATTATATATATATTAAAAATTTGTCACAAGGACAACGGCAGGATTTCGTGCACCCTAAGGACACGGAGTGATCCAAGCACTACCGCGCTCTGCATTTTTTCCGCAAGTGCTTCGCATATTGTTGACACGCAGAGATGTTTTTCAGGCTATTGACGAGTGAAAGCTTGGCTCCTCCAAGAGCGCCGATGATAAGGACGATTAGTTCAACAGAATATTCCGTGTACAATCGTTGCAACTCCCTTATAAGTTCCTATACCTCTCTTTCTTTTCATTCTCCTTGGCTATGATGATTTTGTCAGCTGGTGCCGAAAATTCGGTAACGAACATAGTTCGCTTCTCGAAGTCAAGAAGAACCATGTCTGGCCTCGAGTGTGCAACAGAAACAATTGTCGAAATTGTAAAGTACCAGTATATGCCGCACTTCCCATTCTCGATAATTAGATAGTATGTGATCTAAATGCTCGGAGTGTGCATGATACGCCCTGCAGCTATCATCGGGAACGTCTTAGCTCAAAATGTAGCGAAGGTATGTTAAAGTGGAAATAACACCATCTTAGCATGCCAAATGAAACCCTCTGTACCAGACTTCACTCCGGGCGATTTAAGGAAAGCAAACGTTAGCTTTGACAAGAAACGTTTCTTTGCGCACGTCTTCGTGATTCCTGATCATTTTAAAAAGAGGGTCTTTTCCATTTCCGACTCTATGTGCTGTATTCAGAATAATCCTGTTGTGAAGACATTCAAGGCTCAATATTCCGCGGCCACCTTGACGGCGTGCGATGTACAATCACCAAACAGGAGACTTAAGATGCCTTTGTTCATGTGCATAAGCTTTCTTGTCCCGATATCAAGGGATCTGAGCACGTTGTTAGTCCATGGAACTACTCCAAATGAATAGAGTTGGAATGACGTGGTGCTAAAGATAGTGGTGTATAATGCAGCGAGAGATTTGGCCGATACGAATCGTAAAACAAAATCAACGGTTGATCATAAGACCAAAAAACGAATGCATCAACTTGCCATAAAGATATACTGGACAAGAGAGTACGCATCTCGCATTCAATGTGTGATTGACTACATCACATCTGGCAGAAATTTTACCGCCAAGCTTCGAAAGTTTGCGCGCGAACTCCGGACCCGTTATCACACACTTAAC
>NC_046661.1:44976090-44983632 GCF_010883055.1 Belonocnema kinseyi | reverse complement strand
TATACATGTATATATAAACGTTAAGCAGACAGGCTGCTCAGTAGACCGTATGGGTAAAGTTTAAATCATAAGGAAATCATTGGAAATAAGCAAACTCCGATTATGGAAAAACGACTAAAGTTGCAGTAAAACGTTTAATAACAATTTTTTACAAAGAATACACATTTTTTTAACGGGACAATGAAACTTCGTCTATTTTAATTCCAAGTTACCTGATGAGAATGTGTTCGTTAAAGCCGAGGGAGCTTTAACAAAAGAGAATGCACAATCACCAAATTACTGCTATCGATGCTTTCACCATTAGTTTTAAAAAGTCTATGCACCAAGCTCGAGTGCCCAGCTCTAGGTAAATACATTTTTGAGCGCAAAGCACGAGGTAAATATATAATCGAGCGCAAAGCGCGAAAAACAACAGTCGCGCGCCCCCTGGTGCCAAAAATACAATAATGAACCTCGTTCGTTTCTTGAAGTCATGTACAACAATGTCAGCCCTCGCGTGCACGACAGAAACAATTGTCGCGAATATGGAAATCCAGTATATACGGTACACACTTGTCATTCTAGACCATTTAATTTATTTCCCTAGAAGCGTTTAGCAGAGCGTGTAAAGCCTAATGCTGCAAGAGTGACAGATATGGTCATAACGCACTCTTAGTGTCGAATTGTGCCTTTAGATGTACGTCGTTCCCGCATAAGTTAGACAACTAGATAAAAGGTGTCCTAGGTGCTCATGATGTGCATGACACGCTTTGCAGCTATCATCGGGAATGTATTGGCTGAAAACGTGGCGACGGTTTTCTAAAGTTGAAATGACACAATTTTGACACGCTTGAATGAAACCCCTTCCCCCATGCCTGAGTTCAATCCGTGTGATTCGAGGAAAGTAAATGTTAGCTCATACGATATCGGCTGATCCTTCACACTTCTGTGGAAGATGCCGCGCATATTCTTCGCGAGCAGATTTACGCGGAAGTTTTTCTTCTGTGCTTTTTCGAAGAGGGCCTCCAGGAGTAAGTGCTTTAGATGAATAACATTTTATGCATTTTGCTTACCCCTGATGTTGAAGTCAAAGTTGAATGTTTTAGCAGCCTCTTCCGCGGCTCTGAACATAATCGCTCCTTTGCCCACTTCTTCGTTTATCCTGAAAATTTAAAGAAGAGGGTGTCGACTTAAACTGCATGCTCTTGTTCGTATGCATAACTTTTGGTGGCCCGATATCAAGGGATCTGAACTAGTCCTTAATCCTTGCAACCTTTCCAATTAAATAGAAAACTACTGTGCAAAACCTCGTGCATGTTCACTGCTTCGTGTAGCGCTTCTTTTGACGAGATCAGGGTCCTCGGGCATGGCATGAAGTTTTTCTCACTTCAAATAACTTTGGCACATTTTCCTAACTGGCATTCTATACCAATCTCTTGGGTGTACTTATCTAATTTTTTAGAGCTAGATTTAGTTGCTTTTTTGCTCTTAGTCTCATAGTGTTGCCCTGATAGACAACTATCTGATAGGTGACGTGGTTAGTTTTCACACGATGTTTTTTTTTTAACATTTTTTGTTGCAAAAATGAAAAGTTTATATGCAAATCAGTCAATAACAACAAAAAATTGCAGAAAATGAATTAGAATCCGCGATACACGCGAGTAAAGATTCGAACAGTTTTCGTCGAATTTCTCGGCTTCGTTCATTTTGCAGTTAACAGTGTTTACTTAAATCGCGGCACTACTATCTTACCTAGGCTATCTTGGTGCTGAGTTGATGTTTTTGTCTTTTGGTCTTATGATCAGCCGTTGGCTTAGTTTTGTGGTTCGCACCCGCTAATATCCTTGCTGCCTTCTACACTCTCCCTCTATTGAATGCCTGCCTGCGTTTGGAATTAGTGTCACCTCTCTTAATCTTTTGTTGGCTTGATCTTGCTGCGATTGGGTAGAGGCTCCGTTTACATAACCCCTATTCTGGGCATCCTGGGCAAGGTTCGCAGAAGTTCAAGCGAAAAAAAGAAAGCTCTAGGTGTTTTTCACACCGCAGAGCATGCAGCCGCGGCATGTAAGCTTCTTCTTTAGTGGCCATACTAGTACAGTAGCACTTAAGCTGGTCGTCCCTAAGTTGATCCGTCCACTCAAAAGTATTGAGATTTTGACGATTCGTCGAATTGACTCTGTCTTGTTTAGCTCCAACAACTCCAAGGTAGTCGGTATTATTTTTCTGACCAACTGCTAGGAGCCCTGTGCGTTTTATTCTTTTGAACCGCCTTTACTGCAACCATGTTTGACGTTATCATTGTTGCTCCCATGAGCAACTAGGGAATATATCGATGGGTCCTAAAGGAAAGTACGCAACTCACGGTGATGAATAGAATCTACGTAACTTGCACTGTCAAATAGAATCTACGCAACTAGCAGGCACGAATAGAAAATTAAAAACTTCATCAAATATAAAATATATTAATATGTATACTTTATAAATAGTGTGAGATTGAAGAGAAAGCTTACATAATATGGAAGTCCTGGAGGAAAGAAAGTAAAAAGTTTCGTCAGTTTTATTGGAAGGTAAATATAAACGTCAAATAACCTAAAATACTCATTTAAAAAAAGAAGCAAGTAATTTAATATTCTTAATATAAGAAGAACAAGAAATATGCGAGTATTACATGTTTGCTAAATAAATTTAAAAAATTGCCACTTTATTATTTCTCAAATTATTGCACTTTAATTGTAAGGACTAACAAAACTTTCGACACGGTCTCCTAAAAACTTTCAATTTGTTACTTCCCTATTCTCTATTCGCTACTGCGAGTTGCTAATTTCCTATCCGTACCTACGAGTTGCGTACTTTTTTCAGGACCCATGGATATATACATATATTGGTTTCGATTCTTATCGAATCAAACCCATGGCAAAGCCATTGAACGCGTTCATGTGTTACGGATAGAGAGTGCCTGCACCAAGGTTTTCTACTGAATATGGTTCAATAATTAATGAGCAGTCGTGGACCATTATCCAGGGATGGTCTTGAAGCAATAAGCCTTCAAGCTGAGGCATAATAACTGTGCCAAAAGCAAAATGGCACCTGTGTGAGGTGTTTTAAAGCACCACTCTGGGATACCGGGCGAGTTATAAGAGTATACAACTCTATCCTTGCATGCGTGGCTTTACAAGGACGGATGAACTTTTTCTCTAGCTGCTGATGGGAACAAAAATGACACCACCAAACAACTAGAAAGTGGCAGATGCTATTTGAAACAATCGAACAGGTAAAGCACTCGACAATCGGTCAAGAAAAAGTGTCGACTGGCCTAGATTTCGGTTTCCTAAAAATAATTTATATGTAAACTCGACGAAAAACAGGCGAAATGCCCACATGAAGTGGGTGAAACAACTCACGGGAGACTTACTAGACTCTCGCGATGCCAGCAGGATCTACGTGCACTAAGACTTTATGACGAGTATGTACGCCCTGTAGTGCCAGAAACACCCAAAGCGTCAGCACCTTTCGCATCACTCTTTGCAAAATCAATTTGACTACTTCTTTAAAATTATCAATTATTCTGTTTATGGTGTCGCGAGAGCTTAGGCTGATTTAAATGAAATGCTAAAACCGACTATGGATCAAAAGACAAAAAGAAGATGGCATTGTCTGAAAAAGACGTTTGGATGGGCAAAACAGAATGCGTCCCGTATTCAACGTGTGATTGACTACGTTTCATGTGCTAGTTTATTTAGGGCAAGGGTTCGAAAGTTGTAACATAAACTGAGGTTGTAACATCACACACTGAACCTGAAATCGTTCTCCAAAAATTCGAGACGCGAACTATAATCATGATAAAACATAACTGTTAAGGACAACGAACATGAGGAGTGGTATCAATACTTCAAAAGGGAGCTGTAACTACTTTTTTGGTGTTTTGTATTGTCCAGTCTATCCTATGTGTCGTGCTTTTTTCAGAATGTGAAAAAATTGAATCTTAATATTTTTAATAAAGTAACAAAGTTCCTCAAAAGTCTACCCCAAGCCGTAATGTGTGAACAGTTCTTTCGTTCTCCTGAAGAAAGCTGTAATTTTTAGGCCACTTCGTGTGTTAAGACACATGAGTGATTGGCAGGCCTATCTTTCTGAGTTCGTCGTGCTCTGGGGCCATTAAATCACGAGCGCAAGACGTGGCCATGGATGTGATTTACAGCGGTTCTGATAGTAGACGAGGTCATTTTCATAGATGGAAGTTGCTCCCAGTGGGACCCTGCAGTGGTTGTTTAGGTTTTTTTAAAATTATGTGCGTGTGTGTGACATTTGATCTAACTTTTTCACTTTTAAAATTTAATTTTGAAATAAGAAGAAATAATTTAATAAATTTTTTGAACATAATTAGGTCCCAAATACACAAGTTGTGACGAAGACTGTTGCATCATCTTTAAAATAAAGGAAAGCTAAAAAAATATATTTTCCAATTTTTTGTACCAGAATAAGTGCTGCGCTAGCGCTAAAGGTCTAGAAAAATATTCAAGACTCCGTTTTAGGCTGTATGTGTGCAATATCACCGCCCAAATTAATTTGATTGCATTTTGAAATTAAAAAGTCTTACGAATGTCAAAAGAACATTACCGTATCATATATAATCATAAATACAAGGTCTTTCAGGAAAGTATCCGAACTTGTGCTCTAACTTTGCATTAACTTTGCTATTGCTAAAAACAGGTATTTAACAAACTATTACTAAAGGAACAAAAGTTTTCTTTTCGACTTTATACATAAAATTTTAATAGAAATTCGGTACGACGTTTGAAAATCACACCAATTCTTCCATCAGATAGCCTAATAATAAAATATAAGCATAAACAAGAAATATGTGTCGAAAGAGACTGTCACATAATCATTTTTGATAGTATGCTTGGAAAGTTTATACGATAGAAAAAAATGGTCTTGGGTGCACACTGAAGAAAAAAGTGTATAAATCTGTAACATTTATTTTTTAGACGAAAGGTATATTATGATATCTGTTGAGAAATATAATAAAAAAAATTCTTTGTGTTCAAGTATGAAATTTTGTGTTTAAGAAATCGAATATAGATATTTTAAAGTAGATGGTAAGAATTAATGAAATACCTGTGAGTTGCGGAAAATGGATGAAATGTATGAAAAGTAAGAAAAACAACGTCATGAGTAGTAGGGAGTTTAAAACCGTTCTTCTCTTATAATAACTTCCCACGTCCAAACTTCTTGGACCTTTGTTCATTCTTTTTTAATGTTTCAGAAGTACAGTGAACCCCGGGCATAGTGCACCTGGAGTTAGTTATTCCGGGAATTGATGCCGAGCCGCGGGGATGAATGAGAGGATCTGCAGCAGGTGTGCGGTGTTCATTCAAGCGTGAAAAAACAGAAAGAAACAGGAGAGAGACAAAGCAGAAAAGAGGCAATATAAAAGAGACAAAATAATGATAAAAAGAGACATTTCGGGTTCCAATCGTGTAAAAAATTACAAATTTTGTCGAAGTTTTGTGAACATTGCAGTTCACTTCTTCAGGGCTAACATAAAACTGAGGTAGTGATTGGCCAGAGCGCTACACCGTGAGGACTGGTCGAATTTGATAGATTGTATTGTATTTCACAAAATACCAAATAATACTTATTTTTTGCCAAATACTTGACCATTCATGTTTAGAAACTATCGTTCTGATTTGGATAGCATTTGGTGATATAGCATATAAGTGATACCTTAGTTAGAGAGTGGTTTTCACGAATTAAAAGTGGTAGTACTTCAGTAGAAAGTAACCTACGCTGTGGCTGGCCAATAAAAAAAATGTGAAACGAGTGAATCTTTGAAGTGAAGCAGTTACGTTACGCAATAAGAAGGAAACAGCCTTTTTGTGGAAAAGAGCGGACTGGGACCTTCACTACGATAACGCACCTCTCCATTTATCGGAGCTTATTCAACATTTTCTAATGTTACACTTCCTTAAGTAACTTCAGCAGCTCCCATACAGACCTGACCTCTGTCCCTCTGAATCCTGATGGTTTTAAAAGTGTAAATGTCCTTCAAAAGGAAAATTATTTTAAGATAATCCGGCTATTGAATCAATTAGATGAAAAATCATTTAAATTAGTTTCTTTTTTGCGGAGAAGTAGGTCCTCTTTCACATAATACCTCTTTAGGGGATCTTTCAAGGTTAAAATTTAAACCATCACTGTTTAAAGCCATGTAAAAAAATGGGATGTTATGGAGAGGTCTTTGGCGGGCTCCAAAAATGGTTCATTTTGGCTTTAAAATAAGTTGAATATTGTTAGAAAAACTTTTTTGGAGACAGAAAATATAATGTAAAATTTGATTTTCTGCTCATTTATACTTGTTTCCAGAGTATTTGGGCTTAATTTTATCAAAATGTGGCCTAGAATGAAAAATGTAGCTAGAATCAAGTAAAATAAACATTTAAATTTACATTTTATTATTATTTAAAAAACATTTTATTTTTATTTATCAGCAAAAAAATTTGATACCTAATTTAGTATTTGATATCCTGGCCAAATTTTGTATTCAATTCAAAATTAAAAAAAAAATGGACATAGCTTTGACTAGATTTTCCAGTAGTCGGACTACTTTAGGACGCAAAGAATGTTAGAATTAGACGAAACAAGTTTTATCTTTTTGCGAAAGGTGACTTTAAGGAATGCTTCCAAAAGTTGTAAAATCGTTGGAAGAAAGTTGTGGCTTCCAAAGGAGAAAAACCACGTGATTGCAGATTTTTTTAAACGTTATTGTAAAACCTATTATAATTAAAAAATGCGTTGCTGCAATGTTATTACCATAACTACACAATTTCTAGGCTAAAAATGAAACACTAATTAATACTTACGTAAGCTAAGTCTATATTATTAGCATGCAGGCTACTTGCCCGAATGATAGTACCATGTCCAAAAATTATAATGGATGTGCTTAAAAATCGCATTCCATGAAGTGCTGATATAGAACCTGGGTTATCTTCCATATGAAAAATATCCATAGCGCCCTTAAGTAAAGATATCTCACTCAAAACTTTTGGAATTTTAATACCAAGAATTCCTTTTCTTTTGAGCCAATCCAGAATCGTGCAAGTTACGAGAAAAAGAAAAAAAGAGACAATGACAGTGCTGAAAACACATCAAGAATTTTGATGGAATTAACTTACAAAAATATTGCATGTGGGCGTCCGCATGAAAAAGGCCCGTATGGTTATGGCAGGTATGTAGTTATGTATAGGATCACATAGCTGAATGAATTTTCAGCATTTTAATCCCGAGTTAAACTCTTTAGGTTAAACAGTATGTGGCCGGGTCATTTTGTAAGTTGAGACACCAACAAAAACCAAACGCTTTTTGAAGAAAAACGCATCTAAAGTTGGTAAGAGTTTATAGATCACGAGTAGAAGTCTAATAGACTTAATTTAGCTCCTTGTATCATCTAATACTTAAACACGAAAAAAAAACATTTAACCCTGACTTAGAAGAACGCAAATATCTCCTAAACTAAAGCTGGACATAAGGGATCTTTCCATGCGGGCGCCCAGAATATATGTT
>NC_046661.1:44952860-44975990 GCF_010883055.1 Belonocnema kinseyi | reverse complement strand
AAATAATATATAACAGCTGCAAACAGCTAATAAACGACATAAAACTGTTATGAAACATTCATATAATTAATGTATAACTTTTTCACCCTATTAACAATATGCATGATAAGGTTTTGTAGAACTCCTGTACGTGACGGAAAGTAATTTAGCTGTTATATAATCGATATATGTAAATAGCATATGTAAATATACATATGACTGCGATAAAGCTTTTCTAGAACTCTTGAATAATGGTTTAAGATGATTGTTAGATTCCTATCATTAGTGATTGAGAAAGTAGTAGAATAGTCCAATATTTCACACCTGAGTTTTTGAACGTTAACTTCACGTTTTCAGACCTCCTCAGGCCATAAAACAAGTTTTTCCGATTGCGTCCGTCTATTTTTATGTCCGTAAACATGATAACTACCGGAAAGATGTACGGATCAAATCGAACTTTGGCGCACTTTTTTGTGCTAAAAGAAAGAGCGAATTTGTTAACCAGCATTCACTGATGAACGGTTATGTTTTCATTCATCGAAAATGCCATGCAAAAATCGATTGTTCCAATTTTACGCTAAGTGACGACTGCCACTTAAAAAAAGTTTAATATAAGACTTGTAGATTTAGAAAGAACACATTTTAAGCCGTATGACGGGAAATACGGGAAAATGTCTAAAAAGGGAAAAAGTCTTATATTTCTTAAAACTATTTTTTGATAGGACTTGTCACGTACTAAAGAGGAATTACATCTTTAAAAAAAAGCATACAATATTCTTCAAAACTATTTTTGAAGTGATAATTTCTTACAGTAATGCTTCTATTTCTCTATCTCTCTGACGCTCCTTCCACTTCTTCCCCTCTCGCTAATCACTCTCTCTCCCTCTCTCTCTCTATCCCTCTTTCTCTCTCTCTCTCTTCTTAAAGGTGGTGGTGCGGACACTTGCGTGAATTTATTTGCTATTTTGTATATAAATACTAAAGTGTTATGTACTTAATTATGATACAACATAATGCATTATGATACAGTATAATACATTTTTATATATTAGCCTGCTGTATAACAATGAATCTTACAACGCGATACAGTGTTATACAGTAGGTTCCAGACAATATGACCGTTTATTGCACAATATGATAAACTATTATACAATATCATACGATATAATAAACAATGATAAAATATGATATAATAATACACAATGTGATACAATATAATATAATATGATAGAATATAATACAGTATCGTACAATATGATCTAACATGAAACAATATGATGCAATAAGATGCAACAGAATATGATATGCCACAATATACTACTGTATGATACAATATGAATCATTATCACACTGTATGATCATGCAATAGGATTGGATATGATACACGATCATATTATTTGATACAATATGGTGCGATACAATACAATGTAGCACCGTATAATATTGTGACAAAAATTTCTTTTTTGCTGAAAATACAAAAAATGTAAAAAAGTGCTTTTTCCAAAGTCATCAAACTTTTCCATAATATGAGATACCCCAGGAAATCGCTAATAAAATGCAAAATAAAGTATTAGTTTGAATGAAAACTTGATTATATAATTTGGAAGTATATGCTTACTGTTATTGAGATATATTTAGTTTCTGCAGTAGTAACTAACCCTTTATAACCAGTTTCCCCAGCGCGGCTAGAGTGTGATATAAGCACCACCGGTATCTCTTATTATGAAATGAAAACTTGAACACTGTCGATGTTTTCCTACTTAGTTATTAAATCCCTATCCCTATAGGCAGATTATACTGCTAAATACTTGTTTAAAGCCTAATAAATAGTGTTTAAAGACTTCCACTCCAAGAACTCGACCACTACCGATTTCACAATATGTTCGCTTATAATCTTTAGCAGCACAATGAAAATTTGATTTCACCACGAAATTGCTTTTTCTTCAAGAGCTGCACGTAAGCGATATAACCAACAGAGTGGGCCTCTTAGTTTAACTGAAACTCCGCTATCTCATATTACGAGAATATCTCATATTCGGACAGTCTTCTATACCAGCGTTTCCCAAACTGCTACCCTGGATAGAATACCAACCCGGCGGTAGGGGGATGCCACCCCAGGCCGGGTAGCTCGGTAGGCTCCAAGGCAGGCTCCCTGCTGTGAGCATGCGACTACTTTTGTTGACCTACACTGTTAGAAATTTTCGGAAATTTCCGACACATTTAAGATACTAAAGTAACTGAAATTTACGAAATTAGGTTGCTGAAAATGAAATTCCGTAATTTTATAGTAAATTTACTAGATTTTTATATGACTTCAGAAACGGTTTCTGAATATTACTCATATTCCCCTAAAATTTCTAAATAGTAACAAAAATATAAGTTATCGTGACGTAAAGAAATGCGCAGTTGCATATGCACTCCTCGCTTCTCGAGCGCGTGCGGTTGGCAGACGAAGCGTGAAGGTTTAGTATTAATAGTAATCGGCGTGTTGGAAACATTGTGTTATGACTTTTTGCGTGAGGGGGGCATTTTATTCTTGTACAAAATTTTTCAGAACATAACACGCTGAACAAACCTGGTGAGTAAAAACGAAACTGGCTAACAACAACTTTTTTTAAGTCAGGGAATTTTATTGGTTAGAGAAACTGTCAAGTAAAAGAAATTTTTCCAATTTTAATTTGAAATTAGTTTATTTCGATCATAAAAGATTCTAGGTTGAAAATGTTACAAGTTTACGATTTTTCTCTTTGAATATTATTATGGTCAGGAAAAATGAAAATTTAGTCAGTGGGAAATTAGAGAAAATTAAAAATAAAGTTTTGCTGTAACCGCATGGTGTAATATTCTTCTTAGTAATTTGTTTGTCTTGTATTCATTTGTTAAAACTTCAACTGTTTCATTGAAAATTCTTATTTTTAGGTAGAAAATGCAACTATTCTCATAGACAATTTTGTGTCATTTAAAACTCATATTTTTTATGCCGAAAAGTGAAACTGAAATCTTTTTTGGATAAAAATTCCATTATTTTTATTATTATTTGTCTGTGATTTAACAATCCATTTATTTTATTAGACATGGCGGCATGGTGGTAGATTTACTCGTTGTTGTAATCTTATATTTTGATGTTAAAATGTCAAAATAAAGTATTTTTCGGATGAAAATTAATTTTTTTTTTAAATTTGTATTTTTGATTTAAAAATTCATTCGTTTTAGTAGAAATTTCATTTTTCTTGAATAAAAATGCTACTGTTTGCTTGAAAGTTATTGTTTTCTCTGTTTGTGGAAACAACTTTTTTTGTTCAAAATTTTGGCTGAACAACTTTTTTTAAGAAATAATTTTTTAGGCAGTATTCATATTTTAGTTAAAAATTAATTTCTTTGGCTGAAGATTTAGCTATTATGCTACAAATTCAATTTTTTGCGAAAAAATTACACACTAACATTATTTATAATAAATAAAATAACATTTTTCATACATTTTGTGAGTAAAGTTCTCTAAACATGTAATGTATAAGTGACATTATTGTTTGGTTCATTAATTTTAATATAAATTATATTTTTAATTAATTATTCATTTTTAATTAATTATAAATTATATTTTCAATTATATTATTATATTTTTAGGACAAATATGGACTTCATGTTTTATATTAAAATAATGAACGAAAAAAAATTTTTTAACCTCTAGGAATTTTCAGTTACAGTAACAAAAATTCCTACACTGCAACATAATTTTATGGTACATGTGACTGAAGTTTCATGCAGTTATCGTTGCTGAAATTTCTGTTACAGTTCAAGAAAATTTAGGAACGGCTTCTGCATAAAGCTTTAGTGACGCATCTCTGAAAATTCCTGAATCAATCAATTTCGTGGATGGCAATAAAAATAAAAAAGACGAAAGAAGGAAAAAGAGAAGGAAGGGGATGTGGTTGGCTGCCTTCTCATTTTTCTATCCTCTTTTTTATTTTTGTCCGAAAATTTTATTTTATTTTTTTGTTTTTTTTTCAGATTACAATAGGATTTTTGGTTTTCGTTTATTCGTTGTGGTCCAAATTTGGTCGTTGGATTCTTGTTTTGTTTACAGGATTTTGCATCAATTTGATTATGGGACGTTAAATGGGATTTTTAATTTGGATGTTTTTCAATCAGATAAGAGTTAAACATGGTCCTGAGGTGTTCAGAAAAGTGCAATTATGGTGTGATATCAATAAGAAATTAAGAGGCAGTATTCTTAAAAAAAGATTTTTGATTGAATGTAGAAGAAACAATGTTTAAGAACAAAATTTAAATTTACATGGGATTTTTGAAGAAGGAGGTAAAGATCCTTGGTTTGTTAATTTGACAGATATTCAAATTCCTGATTCAGTCACAGATATTCTCAGATAAGGTCAAGGTTTTAGTAACCTTGTGATAAAAACTTAGGCAAAACAAATAATTGAAATAGCAAAAGGTGTTGAAAAATTCCTATCTTGGATCAGCAGGATTTTCGAGACAAGGTTTTACACTTGTCAAAGAGCTTTGTTGAGAAAAATAGTTTGCATATCAGTTATATTGATCGTAGAATTATATCAGGGATATGGAGAATTTGCTTTCTAAAAATGATAATTTTGAATTATTACATGAACATCCGTTAAAAAAATTAAAAAGAGATTCTTTTAAGATGTTTGACGATTGGAGAAAGAAAGGACTTCTTGGAAAGGATATAAGATGGACTGATATTACCACTAAATACACAGTTCTTGCAAGATGTTATGGGTTGAGAAAGATCCACAAAGATGGCTATCCCTTAAGAGTAGTTATTTCAACTATTAATACTCTCACCAAATTTTTAGAACAAAATTTTAATTTGATTCTCAAGGACTCTATCACAACTTTTAATATAATGTCAAAAATAGCTGGGAATTTCAAAAAAGTATAATTCAAAAAAAGAAGTTACAGATCGTCATTGATACTTTTAACAGTTTTCATGCAAAACTTCAATTTACTCATGAAATAGAACAGAATTATAAAATCAGTTTTTTGAACATAGAAGTAATTAAGGGTTGGAATGGTAATATTAATACCAATTGGTACAGAAAAAGTACATATTTATGTACAATTTTAAATTTCCTTTCTGTTCATCCCTTTCAAAACAAAATTGCAGTAATTAATAACTTAGTTGACAGAGCTCTAGGTTTGTCCCATTATTCATTTCACACAAGAAATTTGAATATTGTTCTTCCATTTTTTGGTCAAATTTCTAAAACTATTGAACTTATGTTAAACAAAATTAATATTCATACTATTTTCCGCATTCCATTTAAAATGGATTCGGTGATAAATTTTTGCAAAGATCCTTTAGATAATTTTGAAAAGGGTGGTGTTGTCTATAAGATCACTTGCAGGATCTGTAAGATGAATTACGTGGGACAAACTGGCAGACTTCTTAATACTAGGATAGAGGAACACAAAAGTGATGTTCGTTTAGGACGCTGTTTTAAAAGTGTTCGTGCAAGACATACAAAGGCATTTGTTGATTTTGACCATGAATTTGACTGGGATAATGTTAAAATTTTGCATAGTGAAAGTAATGAGAGAAAGAGGGTATTCGTGGAAATGCTTTAAACAAAAAAAGCTATTTATTAATTTAAAAACCGATTTGGATGGGTTGAACAAAAGTTATGCTAATATGATTAATTACATATAACGTAGCTGTTTCATGAATTCTGTTTTTCTTTTACTTTCTCTATTTCTGATGTATTTGTAACAGATATTTATATTGTGTTTACAACAGATTGGCCTACTGAACCTCATTCGATTCTCAGGTATCAAAGAGAGAGCACCTGTTCGTGGGTGCTGTCAATTTCTACCACTAAAATTTCTCTTGCCTTGGTAAGGGTACTGTACGAGTACCGAAACGTTGGTAATGCAAATTAATTTATTTATGTTTTTTATTTTATTGTAAATTGATGGTAATAAAAATAAAAAAGACGAAAGAAGGAAAAAGAGAAGAAAGGGGATGTGGTTGGCTCCCTTCTTATTTTTCTTTCCTCTTTTTTATTTTTTGTCCGCGAACGATAGGGGGCGGACTTCCCCGAGGGGTCCCGAGTCGCCCGAGCGATATCGCGTCTTCGGGCAGTCTCGCTCTGTCCATTCACCCGAACTATACTTCTTTCGCGACGCTTTGCTAAAGCGAGTGCCAAAACCAGGGGATAAAGATTCCTGCGACGCCAGCCCAACCGTCCACCAACGAGCCGCCCACGCCGCGGATTTACCGTACCTATTGTACCCGACAGCAGCTTTTCTCCCCCCTAGCCGCGCCACGGGCTTAGGGGCCGACATGTAAGTGGCATTAAAATGACTGTTGCCTTCTTTTTTACTTCATGAGTTTCATTGTGTCTTCACCCAATTCTCGGCTTTCCACTTCCCCCTTCAATATTAGTTCCGTAATAAAATCGGTAAATATTTTCACTAAATTTGTCCGAGAAAATCCATTACTAGACTGCTTTGCAGGATAACAAAAGTGCAATAGCGTTTGAAGTTATTAACCGACTTTTTTTCTATCTTTATTTAGTGTTCTCGTCATAATGTAGAAAACTTTACGCTGCCCATAAAAATTCGCTAATCAATATTGTACTAACTTTTCCATTTTTCGTAATTGGCTCTAATTTTCTTAGAATGGGAAGTTTGAGCGCGGCAGGCCAGCACATGCCCGCATCACAGGCAGTCAAGTGTCACTGAGTTATAAGTGCTGTTAAAAGAAGCGTGTATAAGGACGTCGACAACGGCTGCAATTAACCGCACACTTGCAACTGAAAAGTGTCATTGGCTGTGTTCAATGCGAGTAGTCCCAGTTTATCGCAGCCATTGTGTCATAGGCATGCGTGCCAGCGCTATTCTCTCTGTTTCTCTCTCTCTCTGTCTCGCTCTCTTTTTCTCCATTCTTCGCTTTAACGCTTTTTGACACCGCCAATCGAAAGTACGCAAAATTTTACGTTTAGATATGGATCAAGGTTATGTGACCCAATGACCTTCGAGGTCATTCCAGAGTCGTATGAACTTAAACATGTTTTTGGACGAGTATCTGAATGTTGGTCATGAAGCTGACCTTGGAGTTGACATCCAGGTTATTTTAAGGTCAAATTTTATTTTTCTACTGGAAATCCCTATTTTTGACACCGCCAATCGAAAGTACGCAAAATTGTACTTTCTGATATGCATCAAGGTCATATGACCCGATGACCTACGGGATCATTCCAGTGTCGTGTAAACTCAAACGAGGTCTAGACGATTGATCAGTGGAAATATGCGTTAAAAAAGGTTAAAAATTGTATCTAGATCCCGCCAGCTAAGGCGAGATAGTCTCATCAGACCATAAACAAGATTTCGTATGTGGATCCGGCCAACTAGGGCAAGATGGTCTTATGAGACCACAAACAAAAGTTCGTATGTGGATCCGGCCAGCTAGGGCAAGATGGTCTCACCAGACCACAAACAAAAAAGATCGTATGTGACCAGTTTACAGCAAATGTTTAAATTTCTGTCCTTTATTGAGTTTGCGTGTTTCCCTTTAAAAACTTTCCCTTTTAAAAAAAAAGGGTTTCCCTTTAAAAACTTAAAGTTGACCTTGTAATAACTTTGAAGGTCAATGACAAGGTCAGCTTCAAGGTCAGCATTCTGATCCTCAACGAGAACGCTGAAACTTCTGCCTGAGACATTTGTCTCGAAAACGCATATTTTCGCTGATAGGGGGAGGGTGTCCGATACTTTTTGATATTGAAAAGCATGTCCACTAAGGGTTTACATTTTTCTTGCGCCTTCTTCCCTATTCCTTTACACACATCCCGCACACTTGCTTGGTGATGGGAGGGGGACCTGCAGTTTAAGGTGGGTTCGGAACCAGCAAGAACCACCCCACGACTCTCCGGAGATGAACCACTCCTTTGCTAGGCTAGTGTACACCGCATGGGCCGCCGAGGCTCTTCCAGAGTGCCAAGCTGGAATCGAACCCACAAGAATACAGCGTGGGTCCAAAGCCTACCCTTTAGCCCCCACGATCATCGTCCCACTTCTATAATCTCAAGTGTCTTCTAAAATACTTTATCTACGAAGAAATGGTTTCGACAAAGGTTGAAAACAAACGAGAGGAAAATGAGAACCCCTATTTTTAACTGCGGATTTGAAAATAGCGGGAAAGTTCACGTCAAGAATGACCTGTGGAAAAATCGTAAAAAATGAAGGTCAAATGTCTGAGAGACGACCAGATGCCCTTGTTCTGAATTGATACTTTGTCCTTACTTCAAGCGTTACCCAGAAACGACGTCGTGGACGTAGTAAGTTCTGCTTCCTTTGGCGTGCTTTCTTGTGGTGAGTTCCCCTTGCCTCTCACGTTTCGGGTGGTTGATTCACGTGAGTCCCTTTTCCTCTCACCATTGCTATCAGTGTTACAATCAGAGACGGAGTAACAGTTCAAAGTGCTGTCCATTGGGTTAAAGAAACAAATGTGAAGATTTATAGATCTGAACCATCATGCTAACCTCATAACTCTAACGCAAGCCTTAAGCCCCCATCATATTTTACTGCCTATTCATTTCTGTTAATGCGCTTTGAAAATGGTAAAGAATGATCCTAGTTTCTTTAAATATGTACTTTTCTCAGATGAAAGTAAATTCTACAGCGACGGACAGCCCGATAGACATAACTGTCATCATTGGTCGGGCGAAAATCCTCACTCGTACAGACCGATGGATAATCAAAATCGATGGAGTGTTATGCTCTGGTGCAGAAAAGTAAATGACTATTTAGTTGGACCCTACTTTCTTTACGAGAACGTTGACCGACACACTTACACAGAGTTGTTAAGGGACCATTTACCTGCACTATTGGAGAACGTTGTATTAACAACCAGACAAAGAATGTGGCTTCAACAAGATGGTGCTCCGCCACATTTTGCACTCATCGTACGTGAGTTTTTGAACCTACATTTCAATGAGAGATGAATTGGACGAGGAGGTCCATTCGAATGGCCCCCCTGCTCACCTGATTTCTTTTTATGGGGTTATATTAAAAATATAGTTTTTGCTTAGCGACCGACAACAAGAGAAGATCTGATGCAAAGGACTCGGGCAGCTTGCGCAGTCGTCTCTCGAGAAACTTCGCTGAAAACTGTGACGGTTTTGAAAGACGTCTACTTTTGTGTCCTTAAGTCAATGGAGAGCACTTGGAACATTTACTCCTTGGCTGATTGTAACACTGGTAGCATTGGTGAGAGGCAAGGGGACTCACGTTAATCAACTACCCGAAACGGGAGAGGCAAGAAGACTCAAGTTAATCAACCACCTGAAACGTGAGAGGCCAGGGGAACTCACGACAAGATAGCACCATAAAGGAAACATACCATGTCCACGCCATTGTTTCTGAGCAACACTAACAGTTAGGACAAAGTTTCTTTTTTTGTAACTAGTCACAGAGAAGTGACATTTTTAAGATTGTCACTTTTATAACTACATAGTCACAGTCTTTACTTCTTATCCGAAATGATTATTACTGTTTGGGTGTTTTTAGGGGGGCTCTGTGATAGCAATCTGCAGCCTGAAATCTACAAAAAGATTCATCCGGACACAGAGTTCAATATCCAAAAAATCGTCTTGACCTGCAAGTGACCTTGAAAATTGACCTCAAGGTCATGATGATCAAGTTGATGAACACCTTAACTTTTCATCGACTTTTCCGAAGCATCTTGAAATTTGTTTACCCCGAAAAACCTAGACAATTCAGAAAAAAGGCATCTGGTCGTTTCTCAGACATTTTATCTCAATTTTTCACCTTTCAAAGGTCACAAAAACCATTTTTCCTCAGGTAATTTTTACGCTAAATTTTGCACTCTTTTCAAATCCGCATTCAAAAATAGGGGTTCTCATTTAATAAAAGGGTCTTACCTCCATGTGACCTGGAAAACTGTTCTCAAGGTCAAAATTGACGGTACACTCAGATGTCTCCGTCAGTCCTGGTCATCTTTTGTTCAAACCATTTCTTCGTAGATAAAGTATTTTAGAAGATATTTGGGATTGTAGATTAAAATGGGTTACCGTGTATACAGGGTGATTCTTTTAACTTAAAAGTTTTGATTCATAACATGTTTTCATGGAATGCCTATTTTTTGAGATATTTGAAAGTTTCAAGTTAAAAAAATCACCCTGTATATATAGGGTGACTTTTTTAACGTAAGGCTTTCAAATCTCTCCAAAAATAGGCATTCTATGAGAAAATGTTCTGAATCAAAAGTTTCAAGTTAAATATATAAAAATTTGTCATAAGCACAACCGCAGGATTTCACCGGGGGCGGGTGCTAATCTGAAAAATTGCACCCGCTTCCAGCGAAATCGCGGTAAAATTTCAGGCAGAACCACGTCTCACGACCGTGATATAGGTGGTTACAGTCTATACAGTCTATACGGCAAAACTTTCGTGCACCTTGAGAACACGGAGTGATCCAAGGATTACCGCCTTCTGCATTTTTCCCGCAAGTGTTTTAGCATATTGTTGATACGCAGGGATTCTTTTCAGGCAATTAACGAGTGAAAGCTTGGCACCTCTAAAAACGCCAATGATAAGGACGATTAGTTTAACAGAATATACCGGGTACAATCGTTGCAACTCAATTATAAGGTCTCTATACCTCTCTTTCTTTTCATTCTCCTTGCCTATGATATTTTTGTCCGCTGGTGCCGAAAATTTGATAACGAAGATGGCATGCCCTGCAGCTATCATCGGGAATGTCTTGGTTCACGAAAGTTTTTATCTTGTGTTTTCTTAATCCGGGCTTTCAGGAGTGAGTACTCGAGATAGATAAGATTTGATGCATTCTATTCACCCCTTATACTAAAGTTAAGTCCGAGTGTTTCAGCAGCCTCTTCCGCTGATTTGTACAGAAACGCTCCTTTGCCCACTTCTTCGTGATTCCTGACCATTTTAAGAAGAGGATCTCTTCCATTTGCGACTCTATATGCTGTACCCAGAATAATCCTGTTTGTAAAGACATTCAAGACTCAATATTCCGCGACCACCTTGACGGCGTGCGATGTACAGTCGCGGAACAGAAGACCTAAGATGCATGCTTTTGTTTATGTGCATAACCTTTCTTGTCCCGATATCAAGGGATCTGAGCTCATTCTTCGTCCATGGAACAACACCAAATGAATAGAGTACTACCGGGACGGCAAGCATGTTTGTTGCAGATGCTTTGTTCCTCGCCGACAGTTCTGAAGACCAAATTTGCCGGATTAGACGTTTGTATCTTCAGGGATGACATTAAGTTTTCCTCGCTTCATATAAACTTTGGCGCATTTGTCTTACTCAAATTCCATTCCAATTTCCTTATTATATCGTTCGACAATCCCTAGAGGTAGATGTAGTTGCCTTTTGTTTTTGGCATAGATCTTAAAATCGTCCATGTAAAATACATGAATGACCTTGTACTTTCGATCTTCAGGTTCGCCGCACAAGTACCCGTCGGAATAGCGAAGTGCTAGAGATAGTTGCAATAATGTAAGGCAAAAGAGGAGTGGACTCATGATGTCGCCTTGAAAGACACCTCTCTGAAAGGTGACCTTGTTAGTTGTCACACGATTTAGATAGTAAATCTGGTTTTTTAAAGCGGCATCAATCTCTATATGCACCTAACGATTTGCGGATAAACCTTTAAGCTTTCCAAAAGACAGATGATAAGTCTATGGGAGGTCGAATCGAAAGCTTTCCGATAATCAATACAGGCCATCGATAGGTCACGCTGGTAGAATGCTGCATATTTGCAGACACATCTATCGATGAGCAGGTTCTCCCGACATGCCGCCATGCCTTTCTTTGAGCCTCGTTGTTCATACATTTCTTTCCACACAGGTTCAATCGCTCGAACAAACCTATCATTTAGGATGCTGTGAATATCTTATACACTGTTTTCAGACAAGTGATTGGCCTATAATTCTTCGGGTCAGCTAAGTGGCCTATTTTCGGCGCCCTTCCACCAACCACTCCGGAATCGGCTCTTCGAACTTTAAATATGAGGTGAAAATACGGGCCAAATGCTGGCATCACACAGCTGTTTGAAGCTATTTATATTTTTTGAGTCTTCGTCCAGACTATGCTGCACTTCGTAGACTTCTCTCCAAAAAAACTCGACCTCCTCTGGTTTTTGCGGGTGGTCGACAGTAACTGGAGGGTATTGAAAGAGTCGAGATGGGTCAGAGAGAAACTGTTGATTTTCTCTGACCCACCTCTCCCTCCGCACTAGTCTTCTCTTAGCTTCAGATAGTATCCGTATTCTTTCAACTATTTGCTGCTTGATAGTCAGCAGCTTTGACTTGTTAAGTATGTGATCACGGGTCCGGAGTTCGCGCGTGAACTTTCGAACTTTGGCGCTAAAATTCCTGCCAAATCTGATGTAGTCAATCATCCAAGTAGAAGTACACCAACAGCCCAGTGATGGCCCAGTACTGGTCCAGTATTGGCCCAGTACAGCCTGCGGGAGTTTCAGTACTGGCTAGCTGTACTGGGCCAGTACGGGCTTGTAATGCTTGACGGTACTGTTTTGACACTACTGGCGTAGTACTGGAAAATCACTGACATAATGACATGGCGATGGTTACTATGACTCGTTTAAAATATGGGTGCTCAGTGTTTTTCAGATTTGCGTTTGTTCTTCTGCGTTGTATTCTCCAATTACGCCTGAGTCCCTGTGTGTTTCTTCATTATCAGCAGACGACATTTGCAAGTCAAGACCTGTAGACACGCGCGACTCATTCCTAAATAATTTAGTTAGCGTAAAATTTTTCTTTGTAAGTTGAATTGTTTGCGCTGAATTGAAGAGCTTTTCAGTCGTATCCGTGAATTCAGAATCAGGTGTCCTACTTTCGTTGAAATTAGAGATTTATTTTACACTTAGGCTACTCTGCTAAAGTTTTTTTATCTAATGATTTTCACATTTTAAACTACCTATCACTAGAATAAGCAATTTGTTTTTTATATATCTACAAAGGATGTTCAAAAAGTAAGTTTCCCTAGTCTGGCGTTTCTCTTGGGCCCCACCTAGTGGGCTTGCACCGAACATAGTTTTAGCTTAGCGTCTAACGATAAAAGCGGAACTGCTGTTCGTAGCCGAAAATACATTTCTCAGCAGTATGCGCTCGGTAATAATGGAGATACAAATAAAGAGCGTGTCCACTTTTGAGTGGGCACTACTTTGTTCTGAATTGCAAACTTTTTTGACATGAATGCGCATTGATCTATTTTGCGGTTTACTGGTAATTAGCTGCCGGCTCTTGTAGTCGTACTGTAGCGGGAATAAAGGTTGTACTTTGTACACTTATGTGAATATTAAGTGGTAACAACTGTTTAAATTATGAATGTACGAGGAGTAGTTCTTGATAAGAACAATACAAGTTATGGAGTGAATGATATTCTTCAACTTTTATAGATTTTTCAGAAGAAAAATAACAAATTATAATGATTTATTATGCGAAAATAAAATGTGCTTTATGAACAGTCTTCGCAAAACCAATTTTTGGTTTTTGGTCATTTTTTTAATACAAGGCAGAATTGATGCAACGATTTCAAACAGCGATCGTATCTGTTGAAATGATTTCCATATCTTTTTTTCATTTTGAAAAACAACGTCGACCTATTCTGAGACATCAATTCCACACTTTCCGCAAAGCCAAAATTCTTTTTTCTGACATAAACATCATTTAACGCCAGCAAAGTGTCTTTTGAGAAATATTTCTTGACGATTTGGAGATTATCGAGATCGTCATCCATGATTGCGGAAGATAACTTTTCAAGTTTAACTTTTACGTATTTTTCTTGAACTGAACTTCAGTATAAAGAATTGTTTTTCCACAAATCTAAAAAATGATTTGCAAACTTATAATGTGTATGTAAGAATTTTAGTTGGTCGAAAAATGTTTCTGAACATGACAGTTGATTATTTCGACAAAATTAATTTAAAAAATACTCTTCTTATTTCGCCATGAAGACTGGCGAAGACTTACGTCAAATCATTTTTGATTATAGAAAGCCGTCCGGATTAGACAGTCACGTATACGCAGCCTATTTGAAAAAGTAAACAAAATAATTGAGTGGAAATTGGTTCAGGATCCAAGACATCAAAAGGATTCAAATCATTCACATTCGCGCACATTTTGTATTCTCTCCACGCTCTTAACTTTCGCTCTGGCCAAAACGATGGAGAACGATCCCAGAGTACGAAGACGGTTTGAACGTATCCCTTGCCACAATGTACAACCATTCTAGACTATTTTTACCAAAAGCTACGGCACATATTACAATCATGAGATTCTTAAAATTTATCAACCAATAAGAGGAGACTACTTTTTTTTAATCGGTGGAGAACACCTTCACGCTCAGAGTGCACTCATAGCGCTAATACTGAAAATACCCCATTTTGTATCGTTCAGGAAAAACAGCGTTGGTTGACTCTTAAGTTTTTGCGCTGATTGGTTACTATTATGGCGCGTTTTTTCAAGTTCATTGATAATAAGTTTTTTTACTTACGTGTCATTTTTTGTTTTTCATCATTGTATATCATTTTACCAACTTTTTACAATACAATTAGATGTTAATTCTTTAGATCCTTTATCACTTTTCTTGAAGATAACTAGAAAATAACATTCTTTAAATTCTTTTAGAAAAATTTAGGTTACTCGTATAATTTTTTCGAGCATTTTATAGTATTTTAGCAACTTTGCACGAAAGGATAAAATGTGATTTTTTTTTATTCAACTGTATGTCTGCATTAAAATAAAAAATATTTTTCCTAAACAAATGTTTTCACGTAATTAAACATACCATTTCTCGTCATTTAAAAACACCTTAACAAAATTTATAAGCTTATTCTTTTAAAGTTTTAGTTTTATACCACTGGCACAGTACTGCTCCGGTCGTGCAACCAACTCTTATCCAGTACTGGGCAAACTACCGCCAGTCTGCACTGGTGGACAGTACTGGGCCAGTACTGCGCCGGTAGTGAACTCCGGCATACTACGGACACTTTCACCTAGGAACTTGTCGTTTTTGATTTATTTATCAAAATTGATACGCAAAAATCGAAAATTCAAATATCACGACAAAGGACGGGAGATACATAAAACATCTAAACGAATACTTTTAGGATTATTTGTTTTACCCATGAAAAATACTATGGGAAAATAATTCGACTTTTCAGCATAACACCGAGAAATAGGGAAGAAAGTCTGAAGAATGGATTGTAGCTTTTTATTTCAAGGTAACTCAGAAAGTAAATATTTATTTTAAAATGTCTGTCGAAATTTGAGCGTGAAGTGCTAGTGGCAAGATAATAATGTTTACCTCAAAACCTACAAAGTTTTGGGAAATTTAATCATTATCTATAATTTATTACGTGGAAAATTCGGAAAATGAACTTCCATTAAAAAACTGGAATTAGAAAATGATGTTTTTTTTTAAGTTCCATTGAAGCACTCTGAATACCAAGAATATATAACTAAGCGCGAAGCGCGTGGTCTCAAGGCGTCCTAGCGCGATGTAACCCATTATCGAGCTCGGCGTGCTAGGTCCGGTATTGGTGGGAGCACTAAGCGCTCTCAAACTTGCGACCCGCGCGTGTAGCACGTTATGAAAATGTGCAAGCGTGGCCAGCAAGCTTTTTCATATTAACATTATACAACTGATATAGAATTGACATTTGGAATTTATGTAACATCTATGTAACACCTGCGTAATATTTAAAGTAACTTCTTTCTCACGCTGTTATAATTGCGCCTGTCGGGTCTCGAACATGTACGTCAGAACAGTGAACTTCGATTGATGTAACGTTATAAGCTTGGTAGCTTCCTGTGTTTTCCATTCTTTTGTGTATAATATTACTCAAATCTTTCTCCTGGCAGGAAACCGGCAAGCAAATTGACAATAAAGGATTTACGGGAAGAGTTTTGTTTTTATACGACAAGTGAAGAACGTACGTGCAGTGGTTACCACGAATTTCGCTGCCAGTTTTATTTACATAAACTTCCATGCACTCATCATACATGCCCATTTCTATAAAATTTCCTATCAAAAGTCCTGGCGGTATTTTTGATGAGGCATCCAGCACTGAGAAAATAATAGATAGTTTAAATGGTGTTAAAATCTATTATTATGGACATGTTATGTACAAGCTTGAAAAATGTTATAAACTTAGCAGCATTTCTGTCACTAAGTAATGTTCACTGAATACAAGAGACATAATTTGGTCATGCAACTGTTATATAAGTTCCTTAAGTGTCCATAATTGATTTAATATTTCTAATTAACTGTTAGGTCTTACAGTATGATACAAACAACGTTTAGATGTTACCTTATTACAACGATGATCTTGCTCAAGTTATTACAAAGATGGCTGCATGTATAACCTGTAATTAGTTAAATGTTGTGTACGTAGTTATCAAATTATGTTGACAATTTTGAAAAAAGGCCAGATTTTTGTGGAGTCAGATCAAAATATTTATTAATTTGTAGTTCTCAATCTTGATTCCGTCTGTGGGACGACATGGGAAAGAAATCGAAAAATCACATCTCCTGAAATGAAAAATAAAAATCCAAATATATCCGTCCTGCATATTGAGTCAAGGTTAAAAACTATAAATTAATTAATGTTTTGAACTGTCTGCAAAAAAATCTGGCCTTTTTCCAATATTTTCAACGAAATTTTATATCTGCATACAGAACAGCATGTAACTAATTACAGATTATATATAAAGCCACCATGGTAATACCTTGAGGAAGATCAGTGATGTACGATTGCAACGTCGTTTTTATCATACTGTCAGACCCCATAATTAATTTAAATATTAAATAAATTATGGAGCAGTGATCAATACCAAAAAAATACTTTTATTCCATGATCTACTGTTACATAAGAATGAAGTGAAATTTTCGTAACAATTACATAACATATACGTAATAGTGATACAATAAATTTTCATATGAAAAGCTGTAAGAAAACTCTTGAAATGGCATAACATGTAACAGGTAAGTCATATTCAAAAATAATAATGTAAATATTAACTTCTCAAAGCCCACATTTCTTTCTTGTCGAGTCCACTTTTGTAAGCTAAAATATCCGCTTTACATGCTTCATTATAAAATAAACCTCTGTTTGTTTTGTTCGAAAATGTTAACAAGAGCTCTTTTGGTCCCATCACGTGAAACATTTTCTCCAGTTTTAGTTGTTCCAAAAATTCTCTATAATCTGCGCTGGCGTGTGGTATGCCGAGAACATAGAGTAGCAATGCATAAAATGGCAAAATTTTTGGAATAGAACTTGCCATGTTTAAGGTTTGAAAAACGCGTTTTAAAATTAAATTCTAATTTTGATCATTCAATTGTGACACGTTAATTATTTAAATCAGATGCTATAGCCAAAGATACTCATTTGGCTAAGCTTCAAGTACAGTAACTGAAGAAAAATGTCTTCAGTTCTGTCTTTATAAATCTTTTTTTGCAACATTTAATGCAAATGTTTCTGATATGCATATTTCAAATTATACTTTGTGTCCAAGGACATGTTTTTATTCTGATTTCTTGCAAACTTCAGTAATAAAATGACACTTAACGTCGAAGATTATTTGAAAAAAACGATGATTTATTCAAGGCGATTTAAATGACTTACAACATTGCCCTGATGGTTTTAAATTGAAAAAAAAACCCTTTGAAGTTCTAGTCTTGAAAATTTTAAAAAGTGGTCCAGATTTTATTTTATTTGAATTACTTTTTAAATTTGAATTTTTTAACACTAAACAATATTCAAGTTTTATAAAGAGGAGGGTTTTTGTTCAGAAATTGAAAAGTATTATATTGTGCTACAAGTGCGGAAACAATGCAGTTTTACATAAGTTTGAAGTTTGTTGCACGAGTCAAAAGCAAATAAAAGGAAAATTGAAGGTGAATCAGAGGCGAGTTGGGCCTAATCGAAATTTAGGTCCTACGTTGAAGCCTTAATGTCTGCTTTAGTAGGGGCTGGAAGCTGTAAAGTAGGTTTTAAATAAGCAGCGATTGCAATGTAATTTAGACCCTACTTTCACGCTAAAAGTGTCGTATTTATATTATCAGAAAAATTCTATTATTAATAGAATTTTTTTATTATGACGCTAGAGCGTAGTGCACTGAAAAATCCGCAAGTACTAAGAAACGAACCCGAGATCGCACGCACGCACGCACTGAGTATTTGCCAAACGCCTAACGCTCTAAGCAATTCAGCTAACGGAACGCGTTAGGATGTCTTCGATAAAAATGATTAGCACTTGTCCAAAAATTCAAGGTCCAAAATCTTTTTTAATCGAAAATAATTAATTGAATAATTACTTTTTTAAAACTTTCTTTGTCGTTTAATACTTGAAACGATTTTTGAAGAGTTCAATATACATTGGTTCTGTTTTTGAGAAGTATTCTACGTTATACACTTTGAAAGAACTTGAGGCTACATATTTAAATTTAATTCTGTATTATATATTACTTCAATAACTAAACAATGCAAATATTAAGTTCAAGATTCAATCTGATATTCTTCAGTAAATAAGTTTAAGTGAACAATAACAGTACTGATTCTATATTTAAAAAAAAAACACAAAAAAAGCGGTCTGTCCGACAGACTACCATAGCATATCTATATGTTTTTGGGGTCGCTGAATTCGAATCTGTTGTCCAAAAAAGCGAGTTGGCTCGCATTTTTCTGAAAAACGAAAAAATAGACGTAAAATCGACAAAAACAGCGATTTTCCAGGTAGATTTTTGCAAAAAAATATATATTTTCTCGCCCGGTGGACTTAATCAACATATTTTTATGTCTTTTGGGTCGTTGAATTCAAATCTGAGGCCCAAATAACAAATTTGGTTTATACTTTTTCGAAAATCGTAAAAATAGACGTAAAATCGGCGAATACAGCGATTTTTCTTGTATACTTTTGCAACAAAAAAATTTTTCATGTCCGGTGGTCTAAATCAGCATATCCTTATGTTTTTGGGGTCTCTGAATCAGAATCCGAGGTTCAAATGACCCAGTTGGCTCATATTTTATCGAAAAACGTAAAAATAAATGCAAAGTCGACGGAAACAGCGGCTATTCATTGACTCTTCTAAGCACAGTCTAAAAGCAGTCGTATTGCATAATACTAATGTTTACGCTACAATTCCAATCGCACATTCTACGGAGCTGAAAAAATATTACAGTAAATTAAAATTACGCAACTTATAAGTGGCAAATTTGCGGGGATCTCAAAAATTCCTGGAATTTATTTTAGGACAGCAATCAGGTTATACAAAGACACCTTGTTACTTGTGCTTATGGGACAGTCGATATCGCGTTCATCATTACAAAAAAAGATGGCCAAAAAGAACATCGTTTGAACAAGGACAGAAAAGTATAATTGAAGATCCTCTAGTAGACCCAGAAGAAGTTTTGATTCCACCCCTTCATATAAAGCTGGTTCTTATGAAACAGTTTCTCAAAGCGCTTGACGAGGATGGCGATTGCTATGCGTATTTGGAAGATCAATTTTCACAACTTTCCTAAGCAAAATTAAAAGAGGGGATCTTTGATGGACCGCAGATAAGAAAAATGTTGCAGGATCCACAATTCATTACAAAATTCAGTGACACTGAAAAGGATACCTGGCTTAGTTTTAAAAATGTCGTAAAAAACTTTTTAGGAAATAAGAAAAGTCAAGACTATCAAAATTTGCTTTCAGAAATGGTAACAAACTTTGGTGAACTAGGCTGTCTTATGAATTTGAACCTACATTTTATTCATTAGCATATAAATAAGTTTCTAGATAACCTGGGAGAATTTAGTGAAGAGCAAGGCGAACGTTTCCGCCAGGATATAAAAGAGATAGAGAGGCGATATCAGGGATGTTCGGATATCAAGATGATGGCTGACTACTGTTGGAGTTTAAAACGAGATCAAGTCAATTAAGGTACCAAACGAAAGCGAAACCCACTACGTGAGTCCTTTGAGAACAAAAGGGTTCAATACAAGCGATATAAAGAAAAATAACAATTAAAAGAACCCTATAAGCGTGAGAGGCAAAGGGACTCACGGTAATAAAGCACCCCAAAGGGAACAGAATTTACTACGTCCTCGTCGTTGTTTCTGGGTAACGCTAAAAGTAAATAATACTTATTTACAAAAAATCATACTATTGCCATGCAAGGAGACTAACGCAAATTAAAAACCCCGAAACGTAAGACGCAAAGGGAATCTACAGTGAACGACAATCCCAGTCGAGGATGGTACGGGTTTAAAGGGTTTCATCGATCTTATGTCTAATTTTGTGTTTTTCGATAAAATATGAGCCAACTGGGTTATTTAAACCCCGGATTCAGAATCAGTGACCCCAAAAACACAAGGATATGCTGGATAAGTCCACCGGGGATGAAGATATATTTTTCTCTGCAAAAATATGCAAGAAAAATCGCTGTTTTCGTCGTTTTTACCTCTATTTTTGCATTTTTTAAATCAAATATGAGACAACTGGATTATTTTGACTCCGAATTCGGATTCAGCGATCCAAAAAACATAAGGATTTGCTGATTTAGACCACTGGACATGAAAAATTTTTTTGTTTCATAAGTATACAAGAAAAATCGCTGTATTCGCCGATTTTACGTCTTTTTTGCGATTTTCGAAAAAGTATGAACCGAATTGATTATTTGGGCCTTAGATTCGAATTCAGCGACCCAAAAGACATAAAAATATGTTGGTTAAGTCCGCCGGACGAGAAGAAATATTTTTTTTGCAAAAATATACCTGAAAAATCGCTGTGTTTGTCGATGTTACGTATATTTTTTCGTTTTTCAGAAAAATACGAGCCAACTTGGTTATTTGGACACCGAATTTGAATTCACTGACCCCAGAAACATATAGATATGCTAGTGTAGTCTGTCGGACAGACCAATTTTTTTTGTGTGCCGGTGTTATTTTTCATAAATTTGTCTGTTCTCATTCTCCAACAAATATGATAAACAAATTAAAACGGTTAACATTTTCGAACAAAAAAATGCTGTTTCCTCCTAAATCAAGTGGTAGAAACGTGAATAGTAATATTCATTTGAAAAAATGTTTCGGAACAATAATAACATGTTGCAAATAAATTAACCGTAATACTGTAATAAAAATTTAATGACAGTCTATGGTTTTAATTATAATTATTAAATATATATTTCAATATATGTTTTAAACTTTTTATTTCATACATAATATTTGTTGTTAGCAATAGAAAATATTTTATTCTTATAATTTGTTGTGATTCTCAATCACCTATACATGACTGTTTAATACACAAAATTTCATTAATTATTGCCAGAAATGTTTATAATTGCTTATTAATCGACAATAATTAGTAGTTTTCCATGATGAATATCATTCTCATACAAATGATCAGCATGTTCAGTTAAGAAAAAATATTTTTCTGTGATTAAGCATTGCAAGGAAGTATTGATTTATATATAAATAATTAATGAAAATTAGGTTATAACTTGAATTAAATATTTTTGTTACTTAAGTGTGTATTCAGTCATTAAGATGACTAATGAGTTCAATTAATCTGAGTAAAAAATATTTTTTTACTTTATTTTCATGAAGTTCGAACATTGTAGGCTCAAAAGATTCAATGGAGAGTCTTTATTAAAGGGGCGGTTAAACGGCCTCAAAGTAGGCGCTAATGTTTCATTCTCTAGGAGTTAAAAGTTTAAAACAGGGGCTATCAGTTTAAATAGCGTCAAAGCAGGTTCTAATAAGTAGCTGCAGCATCAAAGTAGGGTCTATATTTCAACTCGTGGGGGGGGGGGTGAACTGTAACTGAGCCGAAGATGAGCTGATAGCTCATGAAATTGATGAAATCCATGAAATTGATGAATTTCCATAAAATCTATAATGCCCATAGCATTCCGCAAAAAGTAAAAAAAAAATTCAAAACTTAGATATTTCCGGAAATATATGGTAATTTGTCGGTACTTGATCAGTCATTTATGGCAATTAATTATTTGAAGTTGGTCCAATCACTCTTCACTACTCACAATCAGACTTTCAAAAGTCAATTCATTATAAAGTAAGTTCTGCGATCCTGGAAATTAATTTTAAATCGAAATGCGCAGGTGCTATAAATTTTGATTTTATGCAAATAAAAACTTTTAAAAACTAAAACTTTTAAAAGACCACACACAAAATATATGAACATATTTTTCTCAATAAATATTGCTGCCAATTATTAATTTTATAGCTTATAAAGCTAGAAGAAACTTTACAACCTAACGTTTGTATAGCTTCATACTATATAATAACTTTTTTTATCGAAGTAAAGGACCGTTTTCAAATCAAAACGGTGTCTATAAATATTTGTAAATACCAAGCAATATTCTTTATCAAAACACCTTCGAGACAACGCACAAGAATGGAAGAATTGCATGCACGCAAAAGTCAATGCGTTACACTCAGAAAAATGTATGTTCGAATCAACAAAAAATTGTTTGACCCTATATCCAAGATATAATTTGTTTGATTTCTATCGAATTTTCTTTAGTTGACAAAAACACATTTTTATCTCTAGCCAAATGTGTATCCGAGGGTTTTCGGGGTCAAGGAATCCATTTTTGGAATTTGTTTTTGATTGGTGCCAGAGGGCGCTTCTGTACATTTTTTTTATTTTATCGCCTTTTTGGGGGAAAATTGACGAAATTGTTGCGAAAATCAAGGAATATTTGACTTTCTCATAATGCAATCACAAATTCTAAATAGCCCAGAATGATCAGCGTGGAAAATGAGGGAGTTCCCATACATGACCTATATCGATTTTATTCAATTCAAGATTAAAAATTCGATTTTTTCTTTGTTTACTAGCTAAATGAGAGATAAAAACATGAAATTTAAATGCAAAAAATTCAATTGAATTCACATTTTGCTAGAAAAAAAATTTGTTTCGTCTTTTTCATACAACATCTGAGTCACTTTTTGAAAAAAAACCTACCCTGAAAATTCGGGAGGCTCGAAATTCATTTTAAAGGTATGCTTTTTTGTGAAAAATTCTTAAAATGGTCCAAAGAACCCCGTGAGGGGATACGCAACATCCACTTTTTCGGCCCCCTACA
>NC_046661.1:44925531-44952760 GCF_010883055.1 Belonocnema kinseyi | reverse complement strand
TTTTGATTGAACAAATTTCGTTTACTTAATTTTTGTCCATATTTTGTGTCAATTTTTAGAAAATGAAAATTTTTATCTTTAGTGTTTGTTTTATTAAAACAAAAACTACGCGTCTAATCAAAAAATCATTTATTACAAATTTGAAGCTCTTTTTTGGGTTAGCAGCTTTTGTACATTTATTTTTCTAATACCTAGTATCGTTTGTCCGACAATGCAATATTTTATAATTTATTTTCTACGAATAAGACCAAAAGTACATTTTTCATCAAAAAATATTTAGCATAGCCTTTTTTTGAGTGAACAACTTTTCTCTAATTATTTTTTTCCTTCACTTGTGTCGTTTGTCCAAGAATTCAATTTTTGTTTTTAATGTACCCCCAAGCGAAAAAGTTATATATAATTGATACGTAGTGAATACAACACTGACATTTTTCATTTGTTTTACATATAAAAGTTTATAAAACAAATAAAAAGTATAATTGTGTTATCCAAATGTATATATATAACTTTTTCACCTGGGCCTTCTGGAACCAAATTAAGTTTATTAAATTCAAAGCTGAGGATGGATGCAAAAAATGTACTGAAATGATAATTAATTTAGCGCAAATTTGTATATTTGAGACAGTATGTAACATGGAAAAATGCTTATAGCAGCAATTTAAGTTCAAGCCCAGGTGGAAAAGTTAAACATGGTTTATGTATAGTGTGAAGTTTTATATATAATAATCATTTGCTTTGTGCAAAAAATGTATAAAATAAATAAATATGATATATAATGCTTCACACTATGTATAACGTATACATAATATTTCTGCCTGGGTTAATAAAAGTGTTCCTAACGATTAATAAATAAGGCAAAAATATTTGTGACCAAATTCGTTCTTTTCCCTCATTTTTTAGGTAAACACCTATACGAAAAAGTAAAAACCTTGGTGAAAAAATTATGTATAGTTTATAGGTAATATGAAGTATTATATATAATATTCATTTTTTAAATACTATTTTTGTATAAAATAAATGAATATTGTATATAATAGTCCAGGCTGTATACTAATCATATATAATTTTTTCTTCTTTTTAACACGTGATTCGTGCAGTATAAGATCACGAAACTTTTCCTTTATAATTATTTTTCACTGAAAGCATAAATGTTTTAATGAAAATAAATAAAAAATTTAAAAACATGTTTTCTGCTATTTTCCATTATTATAAAAAAAGGCAAACGGCTAGGATCTGGTCGGATGAAAGATGACAGAAAAAACACAGGAGAAAAATGACATGCAGATTATGACAGAAAAAAATGACATGGCGAAACTGATAGACCGATAATTGCTATTCCAGTATATGGATGTTTGTCCATAATCTTGAACTTAAATTGATTTTGCTTGTTTAAATTAAACGCAAAACGATTATCTGATATAAAAAATCTATTTTATTTACTACTTTTTAAGTAGTATTAGAAAATGTAATTGCAAATACTGGCCTGTCATCATTGTTTTAGATTATTTGCGTGTCGTTTTTTTTCTTCATTTTTCCCAAACTCACTCTAGTTCATACTTATCAGGCAATGTGCCAAAAAAGATTCTTATTATCCCTCAGGTCAATGCACGGAATAAAAGTTGAAGTTTTTAATTTTTTATTTATTTTTTGTTATAATTATGAAAACCGATTCAGTATAAAGGCATCATCACAGAACCAAAAGTATCTCCTTCAAAGTAAATGTCGATGATTTCCTTTACTGCAAAAAATAAGATAGGTATGTAAATAGATATATGCAGAGAGTGGAGGTATGAGCTTCTTGAATATTCACGTCTTATGAAAAAAATATATACGTTCACGTAAAGTATTCTATGTTAATTTTGGTCAAGTTAATGAAAAAGAAACTAATGAAAGAAAACTAAGTAAGTGTAGAATCTGCCTGCTTGAATAACAGCTTATGAAAATTATTTTTCTTTATTCACAAAAAAACTTGACCAGGAAATCGACAAACATTAACAGAGAATGATTACATGCTAAAATGATTGAATATTTTCTTAACAGTTATGTAACAAGTTTATAGGAGTAATTTATTAGTTATATAACCAATTTAAAAAAATTACGTGGTTATTTAACTATTTTAGGAAACTATTAATAATTTTTAAATACCACTTCTAAATTTCAATAAAAATGTTGTAAATCTACCATCAAATTGACCGAATTTTTTTTGCAGTAACCTAATTTTGTAAATTTCAGTAACGTTAGTAACTTAAATGTGTCTCAATTTTCGCAATATTTCTAACAGTCAGGGGCGTCGGAGCCGTGTGGACTGGGTAGGCTTGAGCCCACCCATGAACTTTGATCGGTATACTAAATCTAATAATGAAATAGACCTAAGGCCTAACAGTGTAGCTTCTGCAGAAAATCCTATACATGGAAACCCGGAATTAGGAACTTCGGATTTATCATATTTCTAGAAATAATGTCCTCGGCATTTTCGCGATGTGTGCACCGCAGGACCGAATGAGAGGTGGTTCTCAGTCATGCGTGGCGAACATTAACGTAGCGACACACAGAAAGTCGCCGATTCTCCAAAGGATACCAAAATCGATGTTCAATTGAGTTGCAACAAATTTAAGCCACACAGATTCATTATTTGAATCTAGGGGAAAATCATAATTGACAGACTGTTTTTTCTCATTTAGAGCAACGTGAAGTGTTGTCTACAAACTGTCAGTCACCTATCAAGATGATTTTGTCGGGCATTGTTAGGGTGAAATAGATGTTGGCAAGCAGGTAAGTTATGATAATAATTACCTAATTTTTAATTTCCTTCAATTTACCAGTGAGTATTAGTGTCTTGAAATAAAAATGGTACTTTGCGTGGTATAATTTTCAAATTTTAGGTTAGTTCAAACCTGCATGACATTCAAACCACCAAAGCCGAGATGTAAAAACTAAGTCGTGACCGTCTATACCGAAATTGATGCCTGGGCGTTTAAAGAAATTTCCTCTAGATTTTCTGCATTCAACGAAGTGAAGTTAGCTGGTGGTTGAAGTGAAAATACCTAATTGTATATGTAGACGGTCATGATTTTTTTCTATGCATCCCGGCTTTAATTTAAATGTCGAACGACATGACTAACCTAAGATTTGGAAGTTGCATTAGGAAGTTATAATTTCATTGTAAGTGACTACTACGCACTGTTAAATGAAAGAAAGTTGAAAATGAGGCCAATATTATTCCAACTAGTTTCCCTATTAACAATTATTTAGTCTCATATCGCAAAGCGAATAGTTGCTTTGACAGGTGTTCAGGTGGCTGACTGCCGGTTCAGCGCTCCACAACTCTCGGCATGAGCCAAAATTCAGTCTCAAAATGATATAGTACATTCCCATAGATGCCCAGATGTGCAACTACATTCAGAGGAATAAATTTGAGACGGAGAATTTTTTGAAATGCTCATTGGGAGACCAATGAACTTTAAGCTGCAACACATTTAATACCAGCGTTTTAATCTGCAATAAGGTAGTGCGCGGACATTCTCGCGCGTATGTTGCATAATATTAGGTATTCCAATTAAAAGTTGCTCATATAGACTTGACTGTTTACGTTTAGATTTTCTGCACTTAAGGTTAAGGCCACTGCAAGCCATGCCCGATACCGTTATCCGTTCCAGATTCCAGAGCATATAATTTGAGAACGTGGTATATAATTTACAGAAATTCCTATACTTACTTTTTTCGCTAACAAAATATGAATTTTTTTTAACCTAAGAACTTTTTTTGTAAATGAAATATCGAGCTGAAACTTTGAAAAATGTATTAGAGTACAATAAAGTATGTTTAGGTACTTTATTTGAATAGGAACTTCACTGAAAATTATTTAATCTTTTTTCTGCCCCTCGACATTTTTTGAACGTTCAAACTTTTTTTATACATAAAATATCTGTCTTAAACTTCGAGAAATGCAAGAGCTGAAAGACAACTATCTTAAAGCACAAAGTTTAATAATAAAAGATATAAAAAAAATATTTTAACTATCAATTCCATCGGCATCAGCCGGTAACGGTAAACATGCAAATCCGGACCCTGGCTGCCACTAGACGAGGCTCTAACAGCTGGCTCGTCCTGCGTTTTGAGTCCTTTGTTGTGTGCCGGATAAGGTTTAGTTAAAATTTTTTTTTACATCTTTTACTATTTAACTTTGTACTTTAGCATAGTTTTCTTTTGGCTCTTGAATTTCTGAATGTTTGAAACCGATATTTTATGTATAAAAAAAGTTCAAAAGTTCAAAAAATATTTCGAGGTTCAAAAAAAAGATGAAATAATTTTCAGTGAAGTTCCTACCCAAATGAAGTACCTAAGCGTAAATTATTTTACTCTAATGCATTTTCCAAAGTTTCAGCTCGATATTTTAACACGATCAGTTTATGGATTTTTTGGCACCTTCTGATTTAATCGTGGATCCTTTCAGACCCAAGACATTTTAAAACGCTCAATTATCAATAAAACAATCTGATAAAATTCCTCTACACTCTTGAATACTTCCTCTTCAAGGGAATATAATAAAAATTGCATACAAATTTTTAAAAATATTTTATTTTTAATGATGAACACACCTACCTCCCGAAAATACAGACATTTACAACAAAATTCATAACTTAAAAAAAAATTAAGATATTTGAATTTTTCAAATAGCATAGTAAAGTTCAAGAACCCCATTTTTACGAAAATAATCACGATCTCGATGAATACAGAAGAAATTCTTAAGTATTTGGTGTCAATTAGCGCCTTTTTTAAAAGAGGAAATTTGAAGTTTCAGGAAATAACTCGATATATTTCTATTTATTCCAATTTTATTTTTGGTAGAAAATCATAATCATTTGCAAAGAAAAAAAGAACAATATATTCACGTCATAAATTCTATCATCTTATAATTACAAACCGTCTCTGCAACATGTGTAGCGTAACTTCAGTGGATGTATGCTGCGCCATGCTATAAGAGATAAAAAATCAATATATCACTCAAAAAAATAAAAATCTTTCGAAAATACTCATAAACTTCATAAAATTTTAAAAACTTACCTTGCCGCTCAAAAAGAGTTTGCAACGACGTTAAGGTTATCATGGGTCACTTCAGAGGCAACGCACACTTGATCTGCTCACTGCGAAGGACAGGCTGCCACTGGAGAAACGCGATTCAGCACAGAGGGTCCTCTAAGCTTAAAGTTTTTTTAGCGTTGGGATAGAAATTTCCGGAGTACACGGATTTTGAGTAATAAGACAAAAGAAAAATTCCTTGGGTCTAAAACGACCCATGAAGAACGAATCGGGTTATTTATAGAAAAACTTCTTAGGTTCAAATGAAATATTCAGTGAACTGACAAAGTGAAGTCGGTAACATAGGTATTTGGCTTATCACATGTCCTTCAATATTTTTTTATATTAAAAACAAACATTTTCAAATTATTTTCGGATAAACAATTCATCCATGTATAGAATTAAATTTGAAAATTTTATTTGATTGAAACTTTATTTACTACGCTTTTTGGACTTATTTGTCAAATAAATGTATAATGGTATTTGATTTTTATATTGAAATTTTATTTTCAATGTTCAAAAATGTAAGATTTATATGCATGATGAAACTAAGAAAAAATTCAAGATCTTTAGTGTAAAATTGTATTATTCGAGAAATCGGGCAAAATATGCCGGTTTTAAAATTTCCCTTTTAGCATATTTTGCCGGATTTAACTTTTCTCTTCCTGCATACTTTATCGTTCATTTGAATGAGCTCCAAAGAATTTATTATGAATTTCAAATAATTCTTGATTATTGCAACGAGTTAAAAAATCGATGTTTGGAAAAAAGTATAGGATAATAGAATGTGTAAGGGAGATCTTGATAAAAGGTGGGTGCTATGTTTTATCCGTATTTAGGGTGTCCCGGTACTCAAGATACATTTTTATCTTTTTAAATTTCTTAGCAAAAATGGAGTCGAAAATAATAATAAAGATTTGTCGTAAAGTTAATAACGAGTGAGTAATTAAACATTCAGGATTCAGCAACCAGGCGCACGCTTTAGATGGAAGACAATCCATGTTTCACTAAGGGGCGTGTGTAAACAAAAAGGCTGAGGCCGTGTAATTTCAAATTTTCAAGAGGCTGTGAATATCAAGGATGCAACTTCACACGGCAACTAAGCCACGAGATATTAAAGCTTAAAAAATATTTTTTCCTAAAGAATAGGCGTTTAATTAGTTTAAATTCCTTCGAGTATTTTGAATTCTTCAGTTTCCTAACAAATTCTTAGAAATATTTTGAATTTGACCAAGTCTTTTATATTCTCTGTATTCTACTCAATGTTCCGAATTTTTTAAATTGTTCTTGATTTTCTGATCTCTTTTAAATTCTCCACATAACTTTCAATTCTGTTTATTCTTCTAAAGTATGTGAATTCGTTTGAAGTCTGCGAATTTTTTGGACCTTTTGAATTCTTATGAATTCTACAAATTCTTCTTAATTCTCTGAATTTTTCTTTATTATCCGAATTTTTCGGAAATTTTCTGAATTTGTTGAATTTTCACCATATCACTAAATTTTTAAAATTGTTTTTCAATTACCTTGAAATCATTTTAATAAACGTTGAGTCATGTTAACTTTTTTCGAATATTTTTAATGCTGTAAAATTCAAACGAATTCTACCGAAAATTAAAAGAAAAACATTAAATCTTTACAATACATCATGGATTATCATGAATTCCTCCAAGTCTTTTGTATTCTCTTAACTCTTCTGAATTATACTGAATTCTTTAATAGATTTTGAATTGTCTGAAGTTTTATGAATTCTCTTAGATATTTATAAGAAGAGAAATCAATTTTTCCGAACGAGGTTTTGAATTACGTTATCATGCCTGCACGTAATAACGATTCGTCGACTTCCGGAGTCTTTAATGCTAAAAACGGAGTAAAACGTCGGTGTACGCCAGGTTATCCATCAGGAAATTTGTTAAATTTCACAAAATCGTATCCAATTTTCTGGAGCAAGTGGATATTTTTAAAGGTAAGTGGATTATTTTGGTAATAAGTAAACATCATTAATATATTTCAACGTTAATGTTAAATCAATTTGCTAAACCGGTTTCATAGGTTAGGATGTCACGTGAAACCCCGGAAATTTATTTTGACTCTTGCAAAAAAACCTATGCAAACTAAGTTACGCTCAACGTAAATTTGTTATTCAATTTAACTTTAATTTCTTACAATGTAAATTTTTACAGAAACTTAAGAATCATAACCTATATTTTAGTACTTACATTGAATGAATGTTTGTAATTAATATATTTATTATTATGAATGCAGTTCTTAAATTGAAATTCCAACATCTTTTTACAGGTGGAAATAAGTGCTGACAAAGATTCTTATCTCTATCAGTTGGTAGAATATGTTCGCTGTAATGAAAAAGCTTCATTAAATGCGACCGAGGAGCCCAGTCAAAAATCGGTCGCATTCCGACCGGGTTACCCTATTTGTATTCGGGATCCGATCGGGTAAACCGGCCGGGAGCCGACTGGGTACACCCGGCCGGGATCCAACCAGCGCAGCGTGACGAAGCCAACCAGAATCCGACTATCCACCTTACGTCATTAATTTTGTCTATCAAATGCTTGTTTACTGGTTTAATTCTAGCTTCACGTTTTACGCCAGTCGCACCAGCTTCAGTTATTATTTCATAAGGTAAACGTCCTGGTAACTGTGACCATAAAAGAATTCATTGACTTCAAATATTTAGGAAATTGTTTTGGAAGGATTATTTAAAAAATTATTAGTACTGATTGAAACAATAAACATCTTAGAATATTATAAAGTGGTTTTTAAATTATATTTAATATTAATTTTTATTTCTAAACAATTATAAATAAAGAAGCGCCGATATCCCAGTTATCGTGATTTCCAAATCTGCCATGCACTAGTAATCGTGAGTCGTTGTCCCAGTCTTCGTCAAAAAGGTTAAGTTTTCTTGAAATCAGTTATTAGCGATTTTGATGTGTGTATTAAGTGTATTTTAACTATACTTTAATCTAATCAAATATGCATTATTAGTTTTATATTGATTGAGACCTCCAAGATGAAATAGCGCTGAAGGACATTATAACAATTAATCATAATAAAAATTAATTTTCTTTTAACATGTTTATTCTTTATTTTAGTTGAAAATATTATCGAATAAAATAAACATTTTATTCTTTATTTTAGTTGAAAATATTGTCGAATAAAATAAATATTTTATTTATAAGAAATAAAGTGGCCTTAAAAAAAATAAATCCACAACAAAAATTATAAACAAAATGGCAAAATGTAATAAATTGCAGTGACTACAAAAATTATTTGTATTCGGAGGTAATGTTCTGCTCACATTGTCAAAATATTAAAACTATTAATGATTATATATCTGTTACACTTTTTTCATATTGTGCAGTACAGGTTAATATTAGCTGATGAAAAACTATTCAATAAATTTTAACTTCACTGAAAAATTATAATAAGCTTCGTGACCGGTCATGACTACTCGAGAAATTATGATTTTGAAACATCCCTATGATCGTGACCAATATTTCTCGAAAGAAAAGGTACTAAATAAAGATTTTGCTTCATTTTATGAAACAAAAATTATTTTATATTACAAAAAAATAATTTTCGTCGCGATCAAGTAATTTCTTGACATATTAAGCTTAAACAAAGAAACTCCTTTGCTGTTAAGCTATTCTCCACGTTTCGTGATGCATCGACAGCGGCAATATAAATTAATTTTTTTATCTATGTGCACTATTTGTATAAAACAAATAATCTGGTTGCCACAAGAAGCCCTATCCAAACTTACTTAAAATATTTTAGGATTGTATTTTTATGCGGAAAATACTTACTTGTGGCCTTAACACCTCAAAAATCACGATTACTGGGACCGTCCCGAATACTGGGACATCTACCTTATAGAAAACCTGCAAAATAATAAAAAGTTCGTTAATTATAATTATAATGAAAGGAAAAAATCTGCTTATAGCGAAAAGTGATAAATAAAGTCTAAAACTATTCTTGTAATTACGATGTTACAATATCAGAGTTCTCAATTTTGAACGCTGCAATTGAAATACCTGTTTTCAGTCAATTGAAAAATTTTCAGCTAAAGTAGAAATTATTCAATTTTGAAAAGTACAAGGCAAGTTCAAATATTTAATTTAGCTTTAATTAATCCTAATTTAAGTGCGTTCAGTTTCAAATTACTTCTTCGATTTCATAGAAAGTACCACTTTATCAACTACGTATCGACATGATATTATGTTTAGCGACTTTATAATTTTTAAATTTTGAATATTATGCTGAAATTTTGGAACATGGTTCAAAATACATAAGGGCAAGTCTGCCTAGCACAATTGGGGTTTTATTTTTCATTCAAAAGAGATGAAATTACACTATTCAGACAGAATAAAAGTTCAAATGGGCCAGTCTGATTGCCCCTATATATTTAAAACGATTCCTTAAAATTTGGCACAATATTTACATTTTTCAAATTATATGGCCCTCGAATGTAAACTATATAATAGGTCACGTGACAGTCTAGTACGTAACCTTAAATATTCATAATCTATACCTTGTACAAGCGCAACATTTTCCGGTGTCAGCTATTCTCTATCGTTTTTTTTCTTATTGAACCGTCGCACAGTGATAAATATGGGAAATAATTTAAGCCATGCGAGGATTTTAGTCGAATGATTTTATCATTCGATTAAAATCCTCGCGTGGCTTGAATTGTTTCCCATATTTATAACTGTGCGTCGTTTTTATTACTGACAAGCAACCCTAGGTAGGTGTCCCCCTCCGATTTTCTTAGTTCTTACATATGTTGTAGTACTCGAAAAACTAAGTGACACGTATTTTTTCCTACGTGTACTAAATGGGCTTAAGAAGGTAAAAACCACCTCCGAATAGTGCGGTACCAAACACCCATTTAATCTTTTCACATATAATAACATATTGTTTCTCAATTAAACCAACTCGCATAATGTCCTCACAATAAGAGATGAAATATGTGATTATGTCAATTTGATCAACAAAATGTTGGGGAGTACATTACCCCACAATAATTTTTAATTATACAAAAAAATTAGAAGCGGGCATGATTTCAATAGAAAAAAATCTGAAAAAAATTTATATGGTACGCGATAACAAAATTAAGTTTACGTGATTTTGACTTTTCTTGTGAAATTAATTTACAAGGGGTAACCACCCTTAACTGCATTATATTATATCCAGCGAAATCGCGGTAAAATTTCAGCCATAACCACGTCTCACAACCGTGAGATAGGTGGTCATATATATATATATATATATATCTAACTACATTTTTGCATGCCTCGAGGTGCTGCCCTCTTCAACTTTTCGATGTTTCTATGGCAACCGCGTCCTTTGCCTACGTCTACGGGAGGGGTGGGGCCAAGGCGAAAGCCAAACCGAAAGAGCCGGTGATTTTCTGTCTCTCGATTCTCGCGCTTGCCTTCGCCAGCCATATCTATAGCTGACTCGGGGCTGTCCATGCACGCCGAAAATATTCAAATTAATGAGGGCCTAAAATTATTATATTTATTATTACGTTAAAATTAAATAATTTATTTTACGGTTTTTTTTAAAGGGACATTTTCGATATAGTAAATAAATTTAAAAAGTAAATAAATTTAAAATTATTCAGAATTTAGTTAAATGAAAAAGTTAAATTAATTCCTCGTCTCGTTTCTTTTAATAGAGAAATTTTCGAAATACTATATAAATAAGTTTCAAAAAATTCTTGTCATATTTTAGAATTGTAGCGAAGTTTCAAACATTATTTTAAAAAATATAATTTTTACAAAAATAGTGAATTGAAGGTTCGAATACTTGACTGTATAAATTTATCCTGCATGTATTTTTAAATCCTAAAATATTTTATTATTTTTTCGCATAATTCAGGTATAACTGAAGTAATATTTATACTTCTCTGTAGTGTCGAATTGACAATTTACATTTAATTCCAAGGAAAAATTTAAGGTTTTTGATACTCATTTAATTATTTATCAAAATTATATAAAAATTCTGTTTTTTGTTTGTTTTTGTTTCTTGATTATTTGAAACGTACAATCTTTTTCCTTATGATTTGTTTAATTACAAAACCAGTAACTAGACTATGCCTTGCACATTAAAATTTAATTTTAGAAGGTTGATGGCAGTTAATCACTTGCAATTGCTCATCAGAATTCACAACTTCAAAGAAATCCAAAGAGTTTATAAAAATAATTCAAAGAATCGAAGAATCCAAAAAAATTCTAAAGAAATATAAGGCGTTTAGGGGTGCATCTCAGCAACTAAGGCTATTACAAAAAAATGAAAGAATTGCAAAGAATTAAAATAATTCAATAATTTTTTGCGAGCCGGGAAATAACCAGAAATTTGTTTCCTTGATTAAAACGGTCACCTGGATTTCTTAGTATTCAAAAAAATTATTATATTCATTGGTGTTCTCCTGTAAAAATAGTTATACTTTTTTGTAATTGTAAAACAATTCCCACCAAGGATTGAAAAAAATTTTGATTTTATTTATTTCTTCAAGTGAATTTTTTTTTTAAGTTTGCAATAACAAAGAAAAACTATCCAATTAGGGGTTTTAAGGGTTTAAAAGTCGTGATTTATTATTGAATGAATTTGCAACAAAGAAGATTAATTTTCTTACCAAAAAAGGCGAATTTTTAACAAATTCCATGAATTTTCAACCAAATATTTGAATTTTCAACTTATAAAGGATCCATTTCTAATCAAGAATAGACATGTTGCAATTTTCAAGGAAAGTGATTTTTAACATAAAAAACCAACTTTTCAACAAAAAAAGTTCAATGTTAAGCCAAAGAGGTAAATCTTGCAGAAATATGATTTTAAAAAAACTAGATTTAACAAACATGAGAAAAATGCGAAAAGTTCATTAACAAATGAATCCTACTTTAATTTTCTACCATATTGTTAAATCATTAATCAAAATATACTAATTTAGAACTTAACAATTGCATTTTTAATAAAAAGACGATGTAAAAAAATCAAGAAAATTAATTTCAAGGGGAGTCCAAAAATATGAATCTTTAATGATAAAGTTCAACTTTTAACCAAGTCGTTCAATTTTCAATTAAAGAAGATAAATTGCGAAAAAAATAGTTAAATTTTTAAAGAAAGAAATTAATTTTCCATCATTGTATTAATGATCTACTAAAATAAGACGAGCTTTCAACAAAATGTGTTAATTTTTAAGAAAATTTTAGAATTTTAAGGCCGGGAGGAGCAATTTTAAATCAGAAAATATTAATTTTTAATAAAAATATCAATTTAAATCAAAAATGAAATGCTTACGTTGTTAGTTAAAAAAAATTAATTCTTATTAAAAAAACGATTTTTCAACATAATAGTTACATTTTTAATAAAAGAGTTCAGCCTAAAAATGACTTTTTATCCGCAGAAGATTAATTTTCTAAAAATAGAATAGTTAAATTTTCGACCAAAGAGGTGAATCTAAAACCAAAAGAATAATTTTTTTACACAGTAGTTCAACTTTTAACCAAGCTTCTGAATTCCTAACGAAACAAGATGACTTTTTAACAAAATAGTTGCATTTTTTACAGAATAATAAAATTTGCAACTAAACACTAGAATTTTCAACCAAACGAGTTGAATTCTGAACCACAAATATAATAGTCGAGCTTCTACCCAAAAGGATTTAAGCGAAAAAACGAGAAAAGGGGGTTTCTTAAGAACAAACAAAAAAAGAACAATTCTTTCAAAGTTAATAATAAGGAAACATACTAAATGTTATCTAAGTTCGTAACTTTTCTTCCACTGACCCCCAACCCCTGTTCGAACCATAGTTTTTAGAATGCCCCCCCCCCCCATGCAAATGGTAATGCAGTTTACTATCGACCCCTTAAAGTTTCGATTAAAGTCCGAAAAGAAAGGGCGAGTTCGTTAACAGCCATTTTGGATAAAAATACAAATTTTGGGACCATTTTCGTATACTTAAAATTTTTATTTACGGCTATTAATAGTACTCAGAAGGACAAACAATTTATCCTGATGACTTTTTTTTATACAAAAAAATTCTCAGTTATAGCATTTTCAACATTTTTAATATTATTGGAAAATCAAAATTATAAGCCAAATAATGTACAATATGAAAAAAGTAAAGAAAAACATCGCTTTTTAAAAGCCCTACAAGATTATCATACAAACTTTTTGGATTTTCTTGTAAAATTGAAAATTCTAATGTTTATTGCACAAAAAATAATGAGATATGAAAAATCCCATTTTGTGGTCAAACTATGCAGGATACGAAAGAAGATGAATCAACAAGAATTGTGATCTCAAAAAAGATCTACAAATTCGTTAATAATCACTTCTTGATAGGAGGCGTACGTTGTGTTTTATTCGCGAAAAATAACATTGAAAATATAAAAAAAACTTTGTGAAAAAATGATACAAGTTAAGAAAAAAAAATTATTTAACAAAAATTATTTACCCGAAAAAGAGCTCCAAATTTGTTATGAATTATTTTTTGACATGACACGTAGTTTTGGTATTGATCATAAAAATGGTATTAAAAATAAATATGAAAAATTTGTGGAAAAACAACAAAAGCTACAAAAACAAATTGATAGAAAAAAGTTATTCGCCCAAGAAAGTGATACAAATTTGTATTCATTTATTACCTTCCTATTATTTATGATGGAGAAAGTATTAGAATTGCCCGAAATTTGACACCACAATATTCAAATTTTGAACCAAATGACGCGAAATACGACAAAAAGTCTCAAAGAGAAATGATAGGTTTTGGAAAATCCTATAAAATTTCTTTAAACCACTTTTCAATAGGACTCCTAATTTTGTTTTATCGTAAGTAATATATGCAGATAATCGAAAATTCCAATATTACGCTAAAAGACGCAAGATACGTAAAAAATCTGAAAGAAGACTTGTAGGATATTTTGCTTTATACATGTATAAAAAATAATATGAAAACCAAAATCCTATTATTAGCATAACAACGCGAGATTCAGAAAATATAAATTTACAACTGTCTGTCAAAAAACGAGTGCTCAGCGTGAGTGTCACGATAATATTGTGTACCTCAAAGCCTACAGAGCTTTGAGAAATTTAATCTTTAAATATACTTATTTGAGAAATAAATTCAGAATATGAACACGTATATAAATACTGCGATCTAAAGAGATGTTTTTGATAAAGTTTCATTCAAGCATTCGAAATGTAAAGAATAAATATCTGAGCGGGAATCGCCGGAACCGAAAGACGCGCGCCCCAGGCGCGCTCAAACTTGCGAGCCAGGGCTCAGCGCCCGATAAGAATGTGCCCGCGACAACAAATAGTTCATTTACGGATTATTTTATTACAAACTAACAATTAAGAGATAAATGTGTTTGAAAATTTCCAATAATTTCTGACCTTTTAGTTTAAATTGAGAAATGTTAGGCAAAATATTTATTTATTCTGATCAACCACTCGAGTAAAATTCAAAAATACATTTGTTCAATTTTGAAATTATGGGATTCTTAATTTAAAAAATCGGGACATAATTTACATACATAGTAAGATACATAAATTTCTATAAAATATTATATAACAAAATAAAATAAAAAATATATTTATTATATAATTTTATCGTTTCATTATACTTTATTTAATTCATAATTAATTACACAAACATAGACATTTACGAATTATTGTTTACTTAAATTAATAATCGTAAGGGAGGCGGTATTCCCATAAAATTTAACTCTTCATCCAAATACTCCAAATCGCTAATTATACCAGCGAGAACGCTGTACGATCATATTTATTTAAAAAATTAATTATTTTAAAGTACAGCTCAATATGTTTATCAATTAGAACTTTTGATGTCTTCAAACGTATATTTTCATTTAGTAGAATTTCTACCGCTTTTTATCAAAACAAAAAAAATATATAGTTCATAGGCAGTAAATTTTAATTACAAAATGACTAATTTTTTCCATAAAAGATGTCAGCTAAAAATATTTATTACACTACAATTCCATTTTAATTCAATTCAAAAGTAAATCTCATGCATCTACATATTTTCTTGATGCGAAATTTATTTAAATAATTGATTCATTAATTGGAAATGATAAATCAAAATTCTCGATATCAGATTTGTATTTTATATTTTTAAGTATTTAGTATTTACCGACTTAGTATCGGCTATTTGATGGACTTGTTCGACGGGTGAAGATTGCAGGGGCAAAGTAGTTGGTGGGTGCGGTTTTCGGGTTGAGAGGCATGGGGGATCGGGCAGCTTTCGCCGGGAGCGCCGTCTACAATTGAACCGCTGGCGACCAAAAGGGGACACGGCCGGATTCAGCCTGATATGTATTGTCCTGAGTGTCAATTTTAAAAATCTTTCTAATTTCAATTTTAAAAAACTGAAAGTTGTAGAGAATTTCAAGGGGCATCTTTTTTCATCTTGCAAAATTTATAGGTTTTGTAGTTTTTGAGATAATTGATAAGAAGTGGATTTTTTGAAAACGAAAAATTCCAATCTTTTTTCACTTCAACTCGCGCTAATTTAGCCAATTTTCATCACTTCCCGATTTCCCCAATGCAAAGTACGTGTTCAAGTCTTCTGAAACTACCTAAGAAAGAAAAACGAGAATATTGTAATAAAAAAAAAGTTATTAATTTTTTTTTGAGGCAATGCAAAAATCATGAATTTTAATCTTCAAGCGCCTCGTTTAGAGAACGAATTTTAAGGTACGGAAAGCTTATAGTGAGAAAGTTGTTCATTAAGGTTTGAAGAATTTTTTTGGAAAGTTTTAGATCAATTGGATTAATAGTTCAAAAATTATGAATGTTTTAAAATCCAAGCGGTAATCTTGACTCTGCCCAAAAACGTGCCTGGCCGGCTACGTACGCGCTGCATCGAACGACGTGAAGATCAAGTCAATTCTATAAAAAAATTAAAAATTCTATGAAATTCTATAAATAAAGCATAGAATCAGCGAAGTGATTGTTTCTTATAATAGTTGGAAAAGCATTTTTTTGAGATTATTGAGATTTTTGAAATTTTTTTGAAAATATTAATTAAAAAGAAACAGATATTAAAATGAAACAAGGTAGAAAAAGAACTAGAAATGAAGATTCGTGGATTAAAAATAAGAAAAAATGTTCCAGAAATCAGGTACGATTGGAAACCGTCAATACCATTTTTAAATAAATTTTTCTCATAAATTTAATATTTTATGACTTTTTTTATTCTTGATTTTTTAAATAATTCTTTTACTGAACTATATATAATATGTATATAGTCTAAAGTAATTATTTTGAATTTTTAATGACGAAGTTAATAGCATTATTTGTTATTTCTTTAGGGAAAAGAATACATTACAAAGTCTAAAACTAAAAAAGACGGTATTGCTAAAGATATTATAATCCCAGAGAGATCTTTCAAACCTATTAAATCCTGCTGTGGAGAAAAATGTTACCAAAAGTTTTTAAATGTGCAGCAAGAAAAAGTACATACAAATTTTTGGAATCTCGGGAACTATAATGAACAAAATGTGTTTCTCAGAGGATTGTTAAAATGCAAGGATCCTATCCAAACGAATGCAGGTGTAAGAAATTTTTTGAGCTTTTCTATGTTTGGGCAAAAAAGAGTTGAAAATGTTCAAAAAAAGATTTTAAATAAGCAGCCTTTAAAAAATTTGGCAGGTGGAGTACGCGAAAGTTGTCTTAAATTAACAGAAAATTTTTAAAAAATGATTGAAGAGCATGGCGAATCAATTCCACATCACAGTTCACATTACAAATGAAATTCTACCAACCTAAAATATTTTCATAATCCTTCATTAAATCTTGTAGAACTTTAAAAATTATTCGGAAAATATTATAAAGAAAAAACGGGGGCTAAATTGACAATAAATCAAACCGTTCATTTTAAGTATTTTAACCGAAATGTTGACTTCAGTTTTAAATTACCTAGAACTGACGTGTGCAATACTTGCTACAAAAACGAGACGAATGGAGAGGTAAACGAAGAAGTAATTAATCACAAAAACAATGCTAAAATTTATTTGAAGGTAAAAAAGCAAATACTCTTTGAAAATGATAGTCTATGCTGTGAATTTGATTTTGCACAGAATTCGCCACTACCAAAAATACCCGTGTCCGCGCGGTTTTACCTACGTTTAGCATGGCTTTTTCTATTTAACGTACATGTACATACTACGAACCAGAGTTACATGTTCCCTATTCTTGAGGGAATTGTAAAGAAGGGTGCTAACTCTGTTTGCAGTTTTATAAAATACGCGGTATTAAAATAATTTGCTAAAGAAAAGTTCAACAGCATAACTTTATTTTGAGACTCATGTCCGGGACAAAATAAAAACTACACAGTGTTTCATTTTTTGGTTTTATTGTCCATGTATTTGCAAAGCGAGATTAAATATGTGTTTCCACTTCGAGGCCATTCCTATTGCCAGTGCGATAGGAATTTTGGCACATAGTCGCAAAAGCTGAAAAAATTAGAACGAATTGAAACTGAAGCTGAATATGTAGAAATGATTCGCAATGCTCGTTCACCTTCATTCACAATGGTCGAGAAGTGTGAAGATCTTCTGCAGGATTTTGAAAAATGTTTCAAAGGCAAAATGCGAAAGCCAAAAAATTTCCAAGTCAGCGAAGCGTTCGTTTTGCATGTTTTTCCTGATGGAAACGTGGATGTTTTTGACAACTATGAGTCGCAAAATCCAACCACTTTTTTCTTTAAACCTAAACTTAAACTAGAAAATCTTTCGAAAAGTCCTCCGCCCCGAATTGGATTAAAAGCTGCCAAAATAAAGGATGTAAAATATCTTTTCCAGTATTTAGGCGCTAAAGGAGCAGTTTCTAATAAAATATTGTTTGATTAATTTATTCTTGTTCAATAATATGCATAATATTATATGTTAAATGTTTAATAAATCAATTATTTTAATGATAATATCTGGAGATAATATCTGGAACCTTAATGAACAACTTTCTCACTGAAAGCTCTCCGTAGCTTAAAATTCGTTCGCTAAACGAGGCGCTTGAAGGTTAAAATTCATGATTTTTGCATTGCTTCAAAATTTTTTTTTTTAATTAATAACTTTTTTGTTTATTACAATATTCTTGTTTTTCTTTCTTAGATAGTTTCAGAAGACATAAACACGTACTTTGCATTGGGGAAATCGGGAAATGATGAAAATTGGCTAAATTAGCGCGAGTTGAAGTGAAAAAAGATTGGAATTTTTGTTTTCAAAAAATCCACTTTTTACCAATTATCTCAAAAACTACAAAACCCATAAATTTTTGCAAGAGGAAAAAAAGATGCGCCTTGAAATTCCCTATAAGCATCAGTCTTTAAAATTGAAATTAGGAAGATTTTTAAAATTGACACTCAGGACAATACTTCTCAGGCTGAATCCGGCCGTGTCCCCTTTTGGTCGCCAGCGGTTCAATTAGTTCCTCGAACTATACACGCGCCGCATCTAGGCTTATAATATCTTTGCCGAAAGCTGAACGGCACCTGGGTGAGCCGTCGAGAATGGCCATTTTTCGATATTTTTAAAATTATTTCTACACATTCAAAATGATTTGGCTAAAAACTACGCTGAAAAAGTCAATAAAGAAAAATTAAAATTACGAAAGAAATGGCCGTGAAATAATTTAGTTTTGATTTAATACAATTATGAAATTTTTCCACCGATATTTTTCTATAATTTGCCATACTTAGGTTAGTTTAAGCCCAAGTTATTTTGAAGTTCAGGAAATATTTGTAAAATATCGAAAAATACCCTTAATTTTGTTCGGATTCCCGGCTTTCTAGATCTATCTAGCCCAATTATCATATAAACATTATGAGACGATTAGCTATTAACTTTTTTTTAAAGCACGTATAAATAAACTGCGACAAGGTTTTTCGAAATCGCAATACTTCAAGTTACAGTTTAAACGTATGATGAGACTTTTTCAGTCTTTATCTTTCAGTCTTCCACATGAATCCGAAGGAAATTATTGGGTATTTTTCGACAATTTTGAATTATTTCTGCACATTAAAAATAATTTGGCTAAATTCCACGCTGAAGAAAAAAGTCATAAACATAACCAATTTTTATTAAAAATAGCTATTTCCGGTGTATATTACGAAAATAACGTAAAGTTGTGAAACAGCCGTGAACCTTCTACAAAAGACTGATTTCATCCAAACATTCATGGAAACTTAATCAAATTCTGATATCTTACAATATTTACTATTATGTATTATGTCAAACAAATCATTATTCCATACTAGCCTAAAGAACCAAGTTCGTAATTTATCCATTTTGTTATAAAATTCTACTATTAGGTTGAAAAATAAAGAAAATTGTTATTATACATTCATATTTTTTGTTTAAAGATTCCACACTTTTGTTGGAAAATGTTCTTTTTGGTTTGAGTTTATCTCTTTTGCTAGAGAAAATTTTTGTAGCATTTTCAGATATTTTTTTTTAAATTTGTTTGTTCTGGTTGAATATTTAACTGCTTGGTTGAAAGTAAAACTAACTTGTTTTAAAATTTAACTGTTTGAAGATTTATAATTTTAGTTGAAAATTTATATCTTCGGTTCAAAATATAACTACTTCGTTTAAAATTCGTTTTTTAAGTGTAGAAAATTTAAATATTTTGGTTGAAAATTCATATTTAAATTATTTGAGAGTATAGGCTATAGACTAGGTGCGCCATGTAGTCGAGGCGTGCTGGGTTTGGGAAATTTAAGTTTAGTTAAATGAGTGTAATGTGAATCAAAGAAAAAACAGATTTGAAATTCTAGGAAATATAGTTTATTGTCATTTTCTTTAAATAAAAAATGTAAACCTATAGGAGACACATTAGGAATAAAGAAAAAATAAACTATTTTTTAAAAAAATTTCTATTTACAACACTTTTTGAAACCTCGTATACTTGCATTTTAGAGTAAGGCCATGGCTCCTCTGACTGGTCACAAGAATAAGGTTGGTCAAACTCCAGTCCCTTTTTTAACGTCTTGTGGCTGCGGGAAAAAACCCTGTGACTGGTTATAAACATAAGTTTACTGAAACCGCTACCCCTTTCCCACGTTTCCTTGGGGGACACGCGACCAATTTCATTGGTCACAAAAATAATGTTCTTTAAACCTCTACCTCTTTTCAACAACTCTTGGGGGCGGGAAAGCACCTCTGTGAATGGTCTCAGAAATAAGTTTGCTCAAACTATTTTCCAACGTCTCCTGGGAATGGAAAGGCATCAATTTGACTTGTTGTAAAAATAATGTTGTTCAAAGCATTACCCCTTTGCAACGTAACTTGAGGATAGGAAGGCCACCCTATGATTCTCCAGAAAAATAAGGTTTGTCAAACACCTATCCCTTTCTACCGTTACGTGATAAGATTGCCGAACTGATGATTAAACAATAACACTAGGCACATGGGATGAAGCTTCATGTTAGAAAATAAGTTCGGAAAAAATAATTTGTACCATAAGCCTTTCTTCATGTTATTATATTTTTATAAATCTATGCAATGAAATAATAGGGCGTCTACTCTCACCGTATTTTCAGGGGAAAAAAATGCTAACAGTTTTAGAAACATGATTTTTATCAGTATTGACCTTAAAAGTCCAGCTTAAACATTTTATAATTCACAAACTAAAACTCCAAATGATTTTTTAAAGAGGAATTTCCGATTTCTTTTTAGTTTGTTTATACAGTTATATAACCCTTTCCCAGCGAAATCGCGGTAAGATTTCAGCCACAACCACACATCACGACCGTGAGATAGGTGGTTACAGTCTGTAAAGGAATCAATACGATGATGCGGCAAAATTTTCGTGCACCTTGAGAACACGGAGCGATCCAAGGACCACCGCCTTCTTCATTTTTCCCGCAAGTGTTTTAGCATATTGTTGACACGCAGGGATGCTTTTCAGGCTATTACGAGTGAAAGCTTGGCACCTTCAAGAGCTCCGATGATAAGGACGATTAGTTTAACAGAATATTCCGGGTAAAATCGTTGCAGCTCCCTTATAACGTCTCTATATCTCTCTATCTTTTCATTCTCCTTGGCTATGTTGTTTTTGTCAGCCGGTGCCGAAAATTTGATCACGAACATGCTTCGCTTCTCAAAGTCAAGAAGAACCATATCTGGCCTCGAGTGTGCAACAGAAACAATTGTCGAAAATATAAAGTTCCAGTATATGCGGCACTTCCCATTCTCCACAATTGATTTGATTTCCCTAGGAGCATTCAGAGGAGTGATATTAAGGTTAATGCCGTAAAAGTGACAGAGATGGTAATAAAGCACTCTTAGTGCAGCACTGTGCCTTTGCATGTAGGTCGTTCCCGCATTAGTTGGGCAACTAGATAGTATATGAGCTAAATGCTCGGAGAGTGCATGGCACGCCCTGCAGCTATCATCGGGAATGTTTTAGCTTAAAATGTGGCAACGGTATGTTAAGGTGGAAATGATACCGTCTTGGCATGCCAAAATGAAACACTCTGTACCAGACTTTAATCCCAGCGATTTAAGGAAAGCAAACGTTAGCTCACACGACACTGACTTATCCTCCACATTTCTGTGGAAGATACCGTTCATCCTCTTATCGAGAAGCTGTTCACGAAAGTTTTTCTATTGTGCTTTCTTAATCCGGGCTTTCAGGAGTGAGTCCTGCAAGCATGTTCGTTGCAGACATTTTGTTCCTCGCCGACAGTTCGGAAGACCAAATTTGCCGGATAAGACGTTTGTATCTGCTTCGGAGAGTATAGATCTTAAGACCGTCCATGTAAAATACATAAGTGACCTTGTACTTTTGACCTGCAGGTTTTCCGCACAAGTACCCGTCGGAATGGCGAAGTCCTAGAGATAGTAGCAATAATATAAGGCAAAAGAGGAGTGGGCTCATGGTGTCGCCTTGAAAGACACCTCTCTGAAAGGTGAACTTGTTAGTTATTACACGATTTCTTCCAGAGAAGATAGTAAATCTGGGTTTCCAAAGCAGCATCAATCTCTCTATGCACCTAACGATTTGGGGATGAACTTTTAAGCTTTCCAAAAGACAGATGATAAGTCTATTAGAGGTAGAATCGAAAGCTTTCCGATAATCAATCCAGGCTATCGATAGGTCACGCTGGTAGAATGCTGCATCTTTGCAGACACATCTACCGATGAGCAGGTTCTCCTGACATCCCGCTACGCCTATCTTTGAGCCTCGTTTTTCATACATTTCTTGCCACACAGGTTCAATTGCCCGAACATTCTTATCATTTAGGATAGCTGTGAATATCGTATACAGTGTGTTCAGACAAGTGATTGGCCTGCGATTATTCAGGTCAGCTAAGTTGCCTATTTTCGGCAGGAGTATTGTGCACCCTTCCGCAAACCACTCTGGAATCAGCTCTTCGGACTTTAGATATGAGGTGAAAATACAGGCCAAATGCTGATGGGTTGAAGGAAATTTCTTTCACCAGAAGGTCTTGATACCATCTGGTCCTGGAGCGAAATAGTTATTCATCCCTCGTAATACTTTTTCACCTTCTAAGTAGTGATGGGTGGGCATTTTTCATCAGGTGTTATGAGGGCACTACACAGCTCCATGAAGCTATTTATCTTATCTAAGTCTTCGTCCAGTCTATGCTGCACTTCGTAGACTTCTCTCCAAAAAAACTTCGACCACCTCTGGTTTGGACGGGTGGTCGACAATAACTGGAGGGTCGTGGAAGAGTCGAGGTGGGTCAGAGAGAAACTGTTAATTTTCTCTGACCCACCTCTCTCTTCGCTCTAGACTTCTCTTAGTGTCAGATAGTATCCGTATTCTTTCAACAATTTGCTGCCTGATGGTCAGCAGCTTTTACTTGTTAAGTGTATGATAACGGGTCCGCAGCTCGCGCGCGAACTTTCGAACCTTGGTGGTAACATTCCTGCCAGATGTGATGTAGTCAATCACACACTGAATGTAGGACGCCTACTCTCCTGCCCAGCCTATCTTTATGGCAATTTGATGCATTAGTCTTTTGGTCTTATGATTAACCGTTGGTTTTTTTTACGGTTCGCATCGGCCGAAGCTCTCGCTGCATTATTAACACAATATTTGATAGCCCAGATTGTGCCCCCTCAACGGGGTTACATGGCACGCTGCATGCTGTGTGGTACGAGAAACACCCGGAGCTATCGCACTTTTCGCAGCAGGGTCTGAGAAACCATGGCGAACTATTCCGAAAAAGGGGCTATGTAAGCGAAACGATTACTGTACCACAGCTAGAACAAGCCGGTAACAGAGAAAGGAGAGGCGACAAAAAGACCAACCGACGACAGGCGTCCAATAAAGGAAGAGCGATGCTTTATAACCCGGAGAAACATCAACACCAAGGTTTCTTTCAAGCCTCAAGATCGGCCTGAAATGGATGACGAGCTTCGTGGACATTTTTCCGAAGAATCCGACCTCTGGGCTATCAATTATTGTGTGTATAATGCAGCGAGAGCTTTGGTCGATGCGAACCGTAAATAAAAACCAACGGTTGATCATAAGACCAAAAGACGAATGCATCAAATTGCTATAAAGATAGGCTGGGCAAGACAGTAGGCGTCCAACATTCAGTGTGTGATTGACTACATCACATCTGGAAGGAATTTTACCGCTAAGCTTTAAAAGTTCGCTCGCGAACTCCGGACCCGTTATCAGACACTTAACAAATCAAAGTTGCTGACCATCAGGCAGCATATTGTTGGGAGAATACGGATAATATGTGACGCTGAGAGAAGTCTAGAGCGGAGGGAGAGGTGGTTCAGAGAAAATCAACAGTTTCCCTCTGACCCATTTCGACTCTTTCGAAACCCTCCAGTTACTGTCGACCACCCGCTCAAACCAGAGGAGGTCGAAGTATTTTTGAGAAAAGTCTACAAAGCGCAGCATAGACTGGACGAAGACTCAGAAAATATAAATAGCGTCAAGGAACTGTGTGATGCCCTCATAATACATAATCAAGAATGCCCACCCATCACTACCGAGGAGGTGAAAAATGTATTAGGAGGGATGAAAAACTATTCCGCACCGGGACCAGATTGTATCGAAACCTTCTGGTAGCAGAAGATTCCTTCAATCCATCAGCATTTTGCCCGTATTTTCACCTCATATTTAAAGTCGGAAGAGCCGATTCCGGAGTGGTTTGTGGAAGGTTGCACAATACTCCTGCCGAAAATAGGCAACTTAGCTGACCTGAATAATTACAGGCCAATCACTTGTCTGAACACACTGTATACGATATTCACAGCTATCCTAAAGGATTGGATTGTGCGGGCAATTGAACCTGTGTGGCAAGAAATGTATGAACAACAAGGCTCAAAGAAAGGCTTAGCGGGATGTCGGTAGAACCTGCTCATCGATAGATGTGTCTGCAAAGATGCAGCATTCTACCAGCATTTAGCTCATATACTATCTAGTTGTACAACTCATGCGGGAACGGCCTACATTCAAACGCACACTGCTGCACTAAGAGTGCTTTAATACCATCTCTGTCACTCTTACGGCATTAACCTTAATATCACTCCTCTGAATGCTCCTAGGGAAATCAAGTCAATTGTGGAGAATGGGAAGTGCCGCATATACTGGAACCTTATATTTTCGACAATTGTTTCTGTTGCACACTCGAGGCCAGATATGGTTCTTCTTGACTTTGAGAAGTGAAGCATGTTCGTGATCAAATTTTCGGCACCGGCTGACAAAAACATCATAGCCAAGGAGAATGAAAAGATAGAGAGGTATAGAGACGTTATAAGGGAGCTGCAACGATTTTACCCGGAATATTCTGTTAAACTAATCGTCCTTATCATCGGAGCTCTTGAAGGTGCCAAGCTTTCACTCGTAATAGCCTGAAAAGCATCTCTGCGTGTCAACAATATGCTAAAACACTTGCGGGAAAAATGTAGAAGACGGTAGTCCTTGGATCGCTCCGTGTTCTCAAGGTGCACGAAACTTTTGCCGCATCATCGTATTGATTCCTTTACAGACTGTAACCACCTATCTCACGGTCGTGAGGCGTGTTTGTGGCTGAAATCTTACCGCGATTTCGCTGGCAGCGGGTCCAATTCTTCAAATTAGCACCCGCTCCCGGTAAAATTCTGCGGTTGTCCTTCTGACAAATTTTCATGTTGAAGTTTTAGTTTGTGAATTATAAAATGTTTCAGCTGGACTTTTAAGGTCAATACTGATAAACATCATGTTTCTAAAACTGTTAGCATTTTTTTCCCTGAAAATACGGTGAGAGTAGACGCTCTATTATTTCATTGCATAGATTTATAAAAGCATAATAACATGAAGGAAGGCTTATGGTACAAATTATTTTTTCCGAACTTATTTTCAAACATGAAGCTTCATCCCATGTGCCTAGTTACGTTGCAAACGGGGAATGCTTCGAACAACATTATTTTTACAACCAGTCAAATTGATGCCTTTACGTCCCCAGGAGACGTTGGAAAATAGTTTGAGCAAACTTTTTTCTGAGACCATTCACAGGGGTGTTTTCCCGCCCCTACGAGATGATGAAAAGAGGTAGAGGTTTGAGAAACATTATTTTTGTGACCAATGAAATTTGTCGCGTGTCCCCCAAGGAAACGTGGGAAAGGGGTAGGGGTTTCAGTAAACTTATGTTTTTGACTAGTCACAGGGTTTTTTCCCACAGCCTAATGTGTCTGCTATAGGTTTACATTTTTTATTTAAAGAAAATGACAATAAACTATATTTCCTAGAATTTCAAATCTGTTTTTTCTTCGATTCACATTACACTCATTTATCTAAACTTAAATTTCCCAAACACAGCACGCCTCGACTACATGGCGTACCTAGTCTATAGCATATACTCTCAAAGAATTTAAATGTGAATTTTCAACCAAAATATTTAAATTTTCTACACTTAAAAAAAGAATTTAAAACGAAATAGTTAGATTTTGAACCGAAGATATAAATTTTCAACCAAAATTATAAATCTTCAAACAGTTGAATTTTTAACAAGTTAGTTTAACTTTCAACCAAGCAGTTAAATATTCAACCAGAACAAACAAATTTTTAAAAAAATATCTGAAACTTCCACAGAAATTTTCTCTAGCAAAAGAGATAAACTCAAACTAAAAAGAACATTTTCCAACAAAAGAGTTTGGTTCTTTAAGCTAGTATGGAATAATGGTTTGTTTAACGTAATACATAATAGTAAATAATGTAAGATATCAGAATTTGATTAAGTTTCCATGAATGTTTGGATGAAATCAGTGTTTTTCGTAAGAAATTGCTATTTTTAATTTTTTGTAAATTATATTTTGAAGAAGGTTCACAGCTGTTTCACAACTTTACGTTATTTTCGTAATTTACTCCGGAAATAGCTATTTTTAATAAAAAATTGTTCATGTTTATGACTTTTTTCTTCAGCGTAGAGTTTAGCCAAATTATTTTTAATGTGCAGAAATAATTCAAAATTGTCGAAAAATACCCAATAATTTCCTTCGGATTCATGTGGAAGACTGACAGACAAAGACTGAGAAAGTCTCGTCATACGTTTAAACTGTAACTTGAAGTATTGCGATTTCGAGAAAACTTGTCACAGTTTATTTATACGTGCTTTAAAAAAAATTAATAGCTAATCGTCTCATAATGTTTATATGATAATTGGACTAGATAGATCTAGAAAGCCGGGAATCCGAAAAAAATTAAGGGTATTTTTCGATATTTTACAAATATTTCGTGAACTACAAAATAACTTGGGCTTAAACTAACCTAAGAATGGCAAATTATAGAAAAATGAGTGTAAGATCTACAGGAATTTCTCGTTTTCCATCACTCAATGTATCAGTGCTGCAAAGCCTGATATTGTTCCGCACGATTTAAGGACCTAGATAATTCATGTGATTTAATTCTTGGTAGTAACTGAGGGTATTACCCTCAGTTGCTGGCAAAAGAGGAGAAAATATGGGGGCTGCCTTGGAGGTATAAAGGTTTAATTTCTTAGCCTAATCAACATAATCCTGGCTTGTCAGAATACCAGGTGTATACATATGAAACCGGTATTTTTTCAAGAAAAAAACACATTTAGTTCAAGAGAATGATAACAAATATTTTATTCAAAGTATGCGCCCTCGCT
>NC_046661.1:44910633-44925431 GCF_010883055.1 Belonocnema kinseyi | reverse complement strand
CATAACCACGTCTCACAACCGTGAGATAGGTGGTTACAGTCTGTAAAGGAATCAATACGACGATCCAGCACAAGCCTCGTGGACCCTAAGAACACGGAGCGAACCAAGGACAACCGCCTTCTGCATTTTTCCCACAAGTGTTGTAGCATATTGTTGACACGCAGGGATGCTTTTTAGGCTATTAGCAAGTGAAAGCTTGGCACCTCCAAGAGCGCCGATGATAAGGACGATCAGTTTAACAGAATATTCCGGGTACAATCGTTGCAACTCCCTTATAAGGTCTCGATACCTCTCTTTCTTTTGATTCTCCTTGGCTATGATGTTTTTGTCAGCTGGTGCCGAAAATTCGATAACGAACATGGTTCGCTTATATATATATACACATATATAAAGTCAATAGTTTTTGTTGGTTAACAACACACTGCCGAAAAACACCGCTGTTGCATGTAACAGAATCCTGCTCGGCTGCCTCCATCCAAAAACCCAAAATAAAAAAACCAAAAAAAAATTTAGCGAAAAAACAAAACAATTTCGAATAAGTAAAACAGTTTCCCAAAAAAGTTTCTCATATCCTTATCTCCAAGGTAAAATTAAACAACATTTAAAAACGACACCTATCACATTTAAGGAACCAAGTCTCAACCTCCGTCAGCTAAAAGTGCCCAAACAAACTGAAATTAAAAATGACTACCCAAAACAACTTTCACATCATCTAGTAGTTAATGAATCTATCTCCACAGTTATATTCCATATCGCCTATGAAACTCTCTTATTTCACAGGAACCTAGTCTCATCTTTCATCAATTAAAACGGTAAAAAATACTTGAGATCAAAAATAATTACAACAGAAACATTTCCAGGTCCATTAAGCTAGCATCTCCACATACGAATTTTGTGTTTTTTCATAGCTCAGAATTTTGGTCTTTTTTGGTTTTTTTAGGCTTTAACTAAAAATTTTGGGCTCCTTTACCCCTTAAAAAATGGATAATTTTTAGTAATTTAATCTCCGGAAATTTTGGGCTCCCAGAAAACGCCCACTTACATTTTTGAGCTTCAACATTTACAGTAGAAAAATAACCCCTTTGTAACACATAGATATGAAATTGTCCAAAAATAACTTTTTTTGACTTCTACAGCTTGAATAGAGTCTCTGATTTTTGGGCTCCTAAAAATACCCGCTACGATTTTTCGGCTTCCAACCTTAACGTGAAAAATCAACCCCTCTCTGCCACGTAGATATAACTTTGTCAAAAAATAGCTTTTATTAGAATTTCGCAATGTAAATAGAGTATCTGATTTTTGGGCTCCTTAAAAATATCCACTACGATTTTTGGGCTCCAACTCTTAACGTAAAAAATAATCCCCTCTCTGCCACGTAGTCATATTTTTGAAAAACCAGGATATTGAAAAATTTTAATTTTACATTCTCATCTTCATGAGAAGGTAAGGTAAATGTCCCATTTTGGGCGACTGACCCAGTTTGTTGTGAATCTTAAATTTTATCACACTAGTAATAGTTTATTCACATTCTAGAATGGATTTAAGATATTTTTGATATCGGTTTTGTAGTCATTGTATTACGTATTCGTGTTCTTTAAACGTTATATAGTCACGCTAGTCGCCAACTGTGGCCGATCGAGCATAACATTACTCTTGGTTTGTTAGTTCGGGAGTTGACAGGCTGCGTAGTTTTTCGTTTCAACAGTGCTCCAAAATTTAGTGACGCGAATGTTTGATTGAAAAGTTAGTATATATTATAAGTTTTTTGAATGTGTTCTTCAATATAACTGAAAACGAATGGATAATTCGGACATTTCCTTTCGCCTTAATGCGGACGGAAGAAAACGTTTGGAGGAATTTGTGCGAGTGTTTACAAACAACAAGGTTACATAAAAATGGGGAGTTTTTTTTAAAGATAACAAGCACACTATTTTAATTCTGAAAGCTTTCTCCTGTTATGATGCTTATTTTTTTATGCATTTATATTAAATAATTGAAAAAATGCGCGGGAAACGATCAGAACAACAATGAGATAGCCAATTTAAAAATGCAAACGATAAAAATATTCTTTTTTTTTACTTACTTGTTTTATTATGCTGACACATTTCTACGTTAACATTTTGAAATTCCTAATGACAAATTAAATTCAGAGTCAGTTCTTATCTATGACGATATCCCGCCAGTGTAAGAAATATAACATGGGTCAGAGGAAAAATTCATTCGCCGAAATAGGTTCATCCGTACAGAATGAAATATTCTTTATTATTCAGTAAAAATTGTTTGTTTTATCGATAAGCAGACAAAGTATCGATGACAAATGTTCCAACTGTGTGATATTAGGAACTTTTATCGATTCATAAGATTTAAAATACTTTTACAAGCAAAATATGCCAAACAAATCCTTACATCCGCCCTGATTGGGACATTTACCTTATTGGTTTTATGTAACATTTCACTATGTCGGTGTTTCTAAAATCTCCACGTTTTGAGGACCCCTGATTCGGAAAAAATTAATTTAAAAAGGTTTTTGTCTGTCTATAGTATGTATTCTGTAGGCACGATTAATTTCGAAAGATTGGCCAAATTGCATTCTGCTTCGGCAGATTTTTTTAAGGCCTAAGGAGAATGAAAAAGTTAGCAAATCAGCTATTTTGAATGAAAATCCCAAAAGTAAGCGCGTTAAAAAAATTATTTAACATTTTTTCCAAGATAAAAAAATGTATCTACAGTTTTTTACAATACTCGGAAATTCGAACAATGTATTCCTATGACTTTTTTTCGATAAAAATAAAATTATCAGAATTATAGAATTTTTAAAATCCAAAAAAAACTAATGTGAACATTTTAAGCCAAAAAGGCATGATATGAAAAAAGTCACCAGAAGAAAAACTTTCATTTTCGAAAGATTTAAAAGATTATCAAAGCAGCTTTTTTGATTTTGTCGAAAAGTTGAAAATTCAAATTTAGGTCGTACAAAAAATGATCAAAAATAACTATTGGCGCAGTTTTATTGTTTGAAAAATTCTAATTTTGTGATTAAATGTCAACAATAAGTCCAAAAAATGGTAATTGTTATCTATTACGTTACCGTAACACATACGAACATTGTAATATAGGATCTATTAAAATATAAATAACCAGTAATAAATAAAAAAATACACTGCATTATCGAGTACAGTAATCTACCCGGTAGAGAGGGAGTGATCATTGACGTTACGGGTTGGAGCCCAAAAATCCAAGTGGGTATTTTTGAGGAGCCCTAAAATCAGAGACTCTATTAAGAAATCAAAATTCTCAAGAAAGTTGTTTGTTGACAAAGTCGTATCTACGTGTTAGAGAGGGGTTGATTATTGACGTTAAGGGTTGGACCAACAAAATCGCAGCGTGTATTTTCGAATAGCTCAAGAATCAGAGACTCAATTGACATTGTAAAATTCTAAAAAAAGTTGTTTTTGACAAAGTTGTCTCTGCGTCGCAGAGAGGGGTTCATTTTTCCACGTTCAGGGTTAGAGCCCAAAAATCGAAGTGGGTATTTTTGAGGAGCCCAAAAATCAGAGACTCTATTAAAACATAAAAATTCTCAAGAAAGTTATTTGTTGACAAAGTCGTATCTACGTGTTAGAGAGGGGTTCATTTTTTACGTTAACAGTTGGAGCCCGAAAATCAGAGACTAAATTGACATTGTAAAATTCGTAAAAAAATTATTTTTTAACAAAGTTGTATCTACGTGGCAGAGAGGGGATTATTTTTTACGTTAAGATTTGGAGCCCAAAAATCGTAGTGGGTATTTTTGAGGAGCCCAAGAATCAGAGATTCTATTGAGATGGTGCAATTCTAATAAAAGTTATTTTTTGACAAAGTTGTATCTACGTGGCAGAGAGGGGTTCATTTTTTACGTTCAGGGTTGGAGCCCAAAAATTGAAGTGGGTATTTTTGAGGAGCCCAAAAATCAGAGACTCTCTTTATATTGTGAAATTCCCAAAAAAGTTATTTTTTGGCAAAGTCGTATGTACGAGGTAGAGAGGAGTTGATTTTTCACGTTAAGGGTTGGAGCCCAAAAACCGTAGTGTGTATTTTTTAGGCGACCAATAATCAGAGACTCTATTCAAGCTGTAAAATTCAAAAAAAGTTATTTTTTGACAATTTCATATCTACGTGTTACAAAGGGGTTAATTTTTTGCTGTAAATGTTGGAGCCCAAAAATCGAAGTGGATGTCTTCTGGAAGCCCAAACAAGCCCAAAAATTTACCGAGATAAAATTACTGAAAATTATCTATTTTTCAAGGGGTTGACTTTGGAAGTTACGGGTTGGTTTGGGGATTTTTTTGCGGATTTCAAAAGCCCAAAAGAAGCCTACAATTGTGCTGTAATTGAATTTGTATTATGTAGTGATTTGAAGAAGTGGAGGTGCTAGGTTAATGTGAGCTGGCACCTCCATACGAAAATTGATTTTTTGAAAAAAGTAAAGGAGCCCAAAAGTGGTACTTGACGCCTAAAAAAGCCCAAAAAAGACCAAAATTCCGAACTATGCAAAATCCCAAAATTCCAATATGGAGGTGCCAGTCTAATGGGCCTGGAAATGTTCCTGTTGTGATTCGTTTTAATTTCAAGTATTTTTCACTGTTTTTATCAGTGAAAGATGAGACGAGGTTCCTATGAGATGAGAGAGTTTCATAGCTGATATGAAATATTACTGTGGAGATAGATTCATTAACTAGATGTTGTTAAAGTTGTTTTGGGTAGTCATTTTTAATTTCAGTTTGTTTTGGTGCTTTTAGCTGATGGAGGTTGAGACTCGGTTCCTTAAATATGATAGGGGTCGTTTTTAAATGTTGTTTAATTTTACCTTGGAGATAAGAATATGAACCACTTTTTTGGGAAACTGTTTGTTTTACTTATTCGTAATTGTTTGTTTTTTTCGCTGATTTTTTTTGTTTTTGCTTTTTTTCTTTTGTTTTTTTTACTGGAATCAGCCGAGCAGGATGTGGTTACATGCATCAGCGGTGTTTTTTATTTGGTTTTTTCATTATTATTATTGGATTGCGGGTATGGTTTAGAGTTTTTTGAAGAAGGATATTGTAATATTTTTGATTTCGAATTTTTTCGGCAGTGAGTTGTTAACCAACACAAATTATTAACTTTTGATACATATATATTCGGTGAGAATAAAATTAGACGAGACCTGCGTTATAGGTTTTTTCGCACTTATTGCCCACTTTTGTTTTAGCTATTTTTTCCTAGTTGGAGTGTTGGCGGACAACACCTCGAAACGAAAAGTCCGGTTTTTTTAGAAAAATAAGAGAGACCAAAAATCGTCATTGATGCCCAAGAAGAGCCTAAAAAAGCCCAAATGCTGATACGCTTACATTCAGTTTAGATGCTTACTCAATTTAAGGGTAGTTTTTCAAAGAAAAGTGTTGTTTTTTTAAATTTAATTTTTGCATTTTTGAAGAGTCCGAAAAAAGCTCAAAATTCTGGCACTGTTTTTCTTTCAATTTTTCAAATTTTCTGTACTGGAGGTGCTAGCGGTCAGCACCTCCACCTAAAATTCCGGTTTTTTGAGAAAAAGAAAAGAGCCAAAAAAGTCGCCATTGGTGCCAAGATGAGCCTAAAAAAGCCCAAAATTCTGATACGCTTATATTCAGTTGAGGGGCTTTTTTAATTTTAAGGGTAGTTTTCAAAAGAAAGAGGTTGTTTTTACAAATTTAATTTTTGCATTTTTGAAAAGCCCCAAAAAAGCCCAAAATTCTAGCGCTATTGATTTTTCAACTTTCCCAATTATTCTGCACTAGAGGTGCTAGCGGTCAGCACCTCCTCTTAAAAGTCCGGTTTTTTTTTTAGAAAAATATGAGAGCCCAAAAATCGTCACTGGTGCCGAAGAAGAACCCAAAAAAGGCCCATAATTCTGATATGCTTACATTTAGTTTAGGTGCATATTCAATTTTAAGGGTAGTTTTTAGAAGAAAGGAATTGTTTTTACAAATTTAATTTTTGTATTTTTTAAGAGCCCAAAAAAGCCCAAAATTCTGGCGATGTTGATTTTTTTAATTTGTAAATTTTCTGTACTGGAGGTGCTAGCGGCTAGCACCTTCACCCAAAAGTCGGTTTTTTGAGAAAACTAAAAGAGTCCAAAAATCGGCATCAATGCCCAAAGAAAGCCCAAAACAAGCCAAAAATTCTAGCGCTATTGATTTTTTAACTTTTTCAATTATTCTGTACTAGAGGTGCTAGCGGTCAGCACCTCTTCTTTAAAGTCCGGTGTTTTTGAAAAATAAGAGAGACCAAAAATCGTCATTGATGCCCAAGAAGAGCCCAAAAAAGCCCAAAATTCTGATACGCTTACATTCAGTTTAGGGGCTTATTCAATTTTAAGGATAGTTTTTAGAAGAAAGGGGTTGTTTTTTCAAATTTAATTTTTGCATTTTTGAAAAGCCCAAAAAAGCCCAAAATTCTAGCGCTATTGATTTTTTAACTTTTTCAATTATTCTGTACTAAAGGTGCTGGTCAGCACCACCTCTTAAAAGTCGGTTTTTTGAGAAAACTAAAAGAGTCCAAAAATCGGCATCGGTGCCCAAAAAGAGCCCAAAAATGCCCAAAATTATGGCATAAATAAAATACTGAAATTCCAGTGTGGAAGTGCTAGCGGAATGCACATTGTTAGCATCAGGCGCAAACGATCGAAAGTCATATGTAAAAGCTGTTCTTCTGGGATCACTGCATCTGGTCCGACAACACTCTTCCTCCTAACATTGTATATAGATTGGTAACTCTAAAAAAGTATCCAGAGGTGAAACCTTCACCTCTAACTGTGCCGTCTGCCGCGTAAGATTATCCGCGGGTAGAGACCGCACTCTAAGAAATGGTGTTTTACGAAGTGTCTTGGGTAAATTTCGCGTTCTTGCTTACCTTCTAGGATAAAAGGAGCAGGAGTGAATGACGTGCACGTTCCAGTTGCTTCGGGATGGGTTGCTCCACGGAACCATGATCGTAGCTTCTGGAGCCTACAACTTCTGCCACAAAAAGATCGCCTCTCATTCGTTATTAGTGCTAGCACATGAACGTTAGACCGTTAGTGCTAGAACTGTTCAGTAACAAATCTCGATTTTTGAACTTCATTTATGCTGTGATTGGTGAGTTCTAGAACATTTGCATAACAACTGTTCTGGAACCGTTATTAATCTTTGTTCCTAATTTGTTCTAGAACAAAATGGCAACAGAGTTCTAGAACTTAGATATAGAATTATTACATCACAGTTCTAGAATAGACTTGGAATCAATGTTATAGAACGTCTGCGATAAGTCTGTTCTAGAAGAATAAGGTAACAACCGTTCTGGAACAGTTATTAATCTGTGTCCCTAATTTGTACTGGAGCACACTTGTAACACGGTTGTAGCACTTCGATATAACACTATTACGGCACAGTTTTAAAACAAAATGGGAACGTATGTTACAGAACGTCTGGGATTGGTCAGTTCGAGAACAGTACACAACAATTATTCTGGAATAATGATTAATTGTTGTTTCTAATTCGTTCTAGAACATACTTGTGGCAGGATTCTGGAACTTAGATATAGCACTATTACGACACAGTTCTAGAACAAACTTGAAACATATATCATACAACTTCTGTGATCGGTTTGTTCTGGAACAATTTCACAGCAACTGTTACAGAACAGTGCTGTCACAAAGTTCGAGAACAGTTCTGTCACAATTTTGTCACAGTATTCTAGAACACTGTTACCTTTTTGTTCTAGAACAGTTCGGTCTTAATTTGGTTACAGTGTTCTAGAACACTGTTACCTTTTTGTTCTAGAACAGTTCTGTCACAATCTTGTAACAACTGTAATAGAACTTAGTTCCTTTTTTAATCTGAAACAGTTGAAGAAGGTGTTTTCTGGGTAGTGATACAGTGTAAAACGAAAAATCTGAATTTTAAACAAAAAAAATGGGCAATAAATTGTTGAATTTTTAAACCAAAGAAGACCAATTTTCTGAAAAACAGTTAAGTTTTCGAACTAAAAATATGAATTTTCAACAAAAAAGTTACTTTGCAACCAAATAGTTGAACTTTATCCGAAATGGTTAAATTTTTAACGAATTACATGAATTATCAACCAATCAGTTTAATTTTAAGCCAAAATAGATAAATTCTCAACTAAAAATATAAAGAAGATTAATATTATTTTAACAAGAAAAGATTTTAATTTGTAATCAATCACAGTGGAATTCAACTAAAAAAATTGAATTTTCAACAAAATAGCTGAATCCTCAATCAAATCAGAATAACTGTTTTTCAAAATAGTTGAATTTTAAATAACAACAAAATGTGTTTTTTTTTGCCAAAAGTGATACATCTTAAAACGAAGAAAGTGAATTTTTAACTAAGTAATAAAACAAAAATTTTAATAAATTGTTCAATTTTCAGGTGCGCCTTGAAAAATCCTAAAGAATCCAGACACTGAAATTCTCGAATTGGAAAATTCCTGGGTTGGAAAATTGTCTAATTGAATAGTTCCCGAATTAGAAAATTCCCAAATAATAAAATTCCCGTACATGCAATTCCCGAATTATAAAATATCCGATCTAAAAATTGCCGAAGTTGAGCAATTACATTTAAAAAAATAAATTTTATTTATTTGAAGCCGCCATATTCTGACCCTATTACGCCCCCCAGAAAGTTGAGCAATAAGATAGCCCTTTACCATACTGTTCAGCTAGCGGTAGTTAATTAGTTCCACAAATTTCCACTGAATAAGGGGTCATCCACAAAATACTTGATACATTAGGGGTGGGGGGTATATACCGAAGTATCATTCTCCATGTAAAGACCAATAAAAACTTATCACGCAGGGTGGGGGGGGGGGAGTGTCCGAAATTTCTGTAAAATGTATCACGTATTTTTTGAATGGCCCCTAGCTCATGAATAATGTATTTCAATAATTGACTGTAGAAATATACAGGATGGACACGCTGGTGTTTACAAAAAAGTATGAAACCCAGCATACACGCCCATTAAAAGCATTAGTGTGTAAGGCGGTTTGAATACTTATTGGTAAGCTCAAGCGTATCCACCCTATATACACAAATATATTTATATAAATATAAAACTTTACCTCAAAACGAACAAAAAGGTAAGAGTGTTTGAGGACACTATGATAAAATTGTGACAGAACTGTTCTCGAACTATGTGACAGCAATGTTCTGTAACAGTTGCTATGGAATTGTTCGAGAACAAGCTGATAACAGACGTTTAAAAATATTTGTTTCAAGTTTATTTTAGAACTGTGCTGTAATAGTGTTATATCGAAGATCTAGAACCCGGCCACAAGTGTATTCTAGAGAAAATTAGGAACTAAAATTAATAACGGTTCCAGAACAGCTGCTACGTAATTGTTCTAGAACTGACCAATCACAGACGTTCTGTAACATTTGCACTTTAAGAACAAAAATTGCGATCTGTTTATGAACAGTTCTAGCACTAACGTTCTAGTGCTCATGTTTTAGCACTAAGAACGAATCACAGACGACCTTTATTATTGTTTAGATCATTATTATTACTAACTTAATTATCTGTATTGCGCGGTCCGAACGTTACTTCGACGTTCTGGAAAAACTATTACGTTGGATTCCTTAAATTAAATAATAAAATAATTATTTTCATAACTAACAATGGGAAGAAATAATTGTACTATCGTAATGTCTTTTGTACATAATATTTATTTAAAAAGAAAAAAAGCAATTTTGTCATTATAATTAAAGAATATTGATATTCTTTATCAGAAGAAGGATAAACATTTATGAAAAAATTAATACGTTTCTAATAATTAAATTGTATTAATATAAACACAAATTTTTTTATCGAAGATCATAGAATAACATTTTGAAAAACATTAAGAGCAGATGCACTGAGTTCTAATTAACTAAGTATGAAAATTAAGAGGGCACATTAATAGACCACATCTTTACGATATTATTACTACGTGGGCAAGACACTTAAAATGTTGACTGTAACAGTTGGCGCGTCTACTTTGAGCAAAAAAAGTGTTTATAAGTGATACAAGTTCTTTACAGAAGGCCGAAAAAGTGTTTATGACGATGCCTGTCCTGAGCGCCCGAGCACGTCAAATGATGAAAACTTTGAAGCAGTGAAGAAAATTGTTTTAGAGAATCGTCTGATCACTATTAGAGAAGTTGCTGAAGATGTCAGCATATCGATTGGCTCATTCAATGCAATTTTTACAGTTTTTTTGGGCCTGAAACGTGTGGCATCGAAATTTGTTCCGAAATTGCTCAAAAGGGTCACAAGTGGTAACGAAGCATGGGTATTTGGTTATGAATTCGAGATTGAGGCTTAATCGTCTCAGTGGAAACATCCTGAATACCCAAGACCGAAAAAAGTACGCCAAGTTCGGTAAAATGTGCTCATTTTTCTTACCTTTCTTACCTTCTTATTACCTTGAAGTTATGCGCCTATTACGTGAAGCAATAGGAAAAAACGCCTGGATTTGTGGCGCAACAATTCATGGTTTTTGCATTACGATAATGCACCTACTCAAGCATAGTTGCTTGTTCGTGATTTTCTGGCCAAAAACAACACCATAATCATGATTTAGCCACTGTATTTACCGGACATCGCACCCTGCGACTTTCTCCTATTCCCAAAACTGAAAAGACCCATAAAAGGACGGCATTTCCACACGATTAAGGGATAAATGCCGCATCGTTGGAAGAGTTCAAGGCCATACCAAAAAGCGCATATCAAAAGTGCTTGGAGAATTGGAAAAAACGCTGATACAAGTGTCTTATATCTGAGGGGAATTACTTTGAAAAGGAAATAATAGATATTGATAAACAAATGAGTATTCTTTGACAAAAATAAAAAGTCACCTTTTTCCCAACAAACATCGTAAATTATTTTTAATTATTAAAGTTTCCAAAATAATTCTTCAAATTTAGAACAACAATAATTAAAATAATATATTTTTATATAAAATTGTGTCTCAATTATTATTATTTTAAATTCAGATAGTAATCTTAAAAATTTAAGCATGAAAAATATATATTTTTTAAATATATTATTGTATTTTTGAGGAATGAAATAATATGTATAACAAAAGTGTAATTTTAAAAATCCAGGAACGTTCTAGTTCGGATATTTTATAATTCGGTAATTTTCTGTAGGCAATTGTATTAATGGGGAATTTTAAAATTCGGTAAGATTATAAATTATCAGGAATTGATTGTTCGAAAATTTTATTATTCGGGAATTTTCTATTTCTGGAATTTTATTACTCGAGAATTTCCCCATTTTCCAGGTGTCTTACAATGTGGAGAATTTTATTTTTCGAAATATTTCAGTCCTCTCAATTTTTAAGCCAAAAAGAAGACTTTTCTACATATCGGTTGCATTTTTAAACCGAAAATATGTATTTTTCACAAACAACTATCCAACTCTGGCAGGTACCCGAGTATGCAGATAAGAGTAAGATGTTTTGGAACACAAAAATTTGTATAGCGCCTCGCTTCGCATGACTTGTTCATGCAAATGCACAGTAAAGACACATGAGAGTGGTCAAGTCGGTCCCGAGCGGTGAAGGAGAACGGCCACCATACTACCATTCCAACAAGAAAAGTCGTAACTACATTTTGAATAAGTCCCCTGTCATCCCAATTTTGGTTAGGTTGACAGGGGACTCATCCGAAATGTAGTTACGACTTTTCTTGTTGGGACGGCAGCACACTCCTCTCCACTCACTTTCGCTTCATTAATTCCTGACCTATCCATTTAACAGAAATTTTAAATTCTACATTTTTTATGTAGAATTTTATTCTCTACAATTTGTATTCCAAACCTTTCCGCATATCTTTAGTCTTTACCGAGAAAAATCGAATTGCCCTTGTAATCAAGCTCAATAATTAAAATATTATGTCATTTTATTTATATTAGCTCGCTTTTATTAAAATAATATGACTTAAATTTTAAGAGCGTGTATTAGGTGTAAATATCGATAATATATCATCTGAAATTTTTCCCAATCGATGTTTAGATGGGTTTTAATGATCGTAGTTAAGAGATGTTACTTTAATTATTTATTTTTTCATCTTGAAATATTTATATTTAATCAAAAAACTGAGAAAAAGCATCTTGACGGTAATAATTAAATTATCAATTTATTTGTCGAGAAAGATAATAATTAATACGCATGGAAATATGAAATATCCTAATGTAGAACGCAAAGTAAAGAAAAAATTGATAAATTCTACATTTGATCCACTTTTTATAATGACTGTTTGCCCGTCGATCTCGTTTCTGTTTTAGATTGTAGATAATATATCAGTTAGATACATTTCTTGTAATTTGTTTAGAGTAATAATAATTGTATAATTCCTCAATAAAATAAGCCGATGATCACTAGGATTGAATAAAAATTTTCCACTTTTGCCTATAACAGAAGCAGAAATACAAAATAACATTCAAGCGCATATGAAATACCACATGTCAATTTCTGCAGAGTACTATTCCACCGTTTTCACAACAGATATTTAGCTTGCTTAAAGTCATTAATTTTTTAAAACAAATATTAATTATTAATTAATAAGTTAAAAATAATTACTTTTTAAATAAATCCACTTAAAAAAAGTCTTATTTGCGAAAACGCTGTTAAATTTTTTTAGTGGTCTCTAGAGTTTAAAAAATTCGTAATAATCAAACAAATACAACATTTAAAAAATGGCATAATTTGAAAAAATGATTTCAATACTTTTAAAAAAAACTTTTTTATAGTATTTCATAGTAACAATAACATTATTTTAGTTTCCAATAATAATGATTTCAGTTTTGGATATAAAATGACATAAAAATGCATTAATTTTTAAACGATCATGTCTTGTGTTCTGAATTACTGAAGTACTTGAAGTGCCGAAGATACAGAGAAGCATTTCTCGCTCAGGCCGTTAGTGGCACGAGTCGGCTATGGGCGGTCGCTTTGTGGAATGCCATATTATCATTATTATTATTTAAAAACATTTCTGTGTTGAAATGTTGTCACAGGCTTGTACTGCCCAACATGTTGAAGGCATTTCTGGTTAGAGTTCGATTTCTAATTGATCATTTTTGCACGGGGCTGTCCCGGCATATATCATCAGTCACGGACGCATTTTTATAATGCAATCAAGTGATCTGATGAGAGCACTCTGCCCAGACATTTTGGACAAAGCCTGGATTTACCCTATCATTGACGGACTGGGTTGCAAGTCAAGTACACGATGGGGGGACCTACAGCTTAAGGTGGGTTCCGAACCACCAGAACCTCGGTAAAGGTACATTGAAAAATTTTCCAGAGGTACCGGCTCAGGGATCGAACCCCGGACCTCTGAGGTGAAGTCCGAGTGTCTAACAAACTGTCATTATTATTATAACCAACTATTATTATTATTATTATTATGTGTTTTTATTAAACTTTTACTCGGGTAAACCCGGTGATACATCATAGCCACGGACTAAGTCAAGTGACTGATGAGATTAGAATGTTATAACTTAATTCAAGTAACTTAATACGATGGTTGAAACCTCCTGCGATGATGTTGTAGGTATACAATTACGAGTGGCCACGAGCTTTGGAGGTGACAACAGTCACCTCTAGATGCTTTCTTAGAGCTACCATCTGCCACTCCACGGGTTTTTAGTCGCCCGCTTCCTGATGATCAAGAAAGTTTCTTACAATGCGACAGGTGTTTCATAAAACCGCCTTCTGAGCTGCTGCCAATACTCTACTGACTCCTAAATGTTCAAGATGTTCAGTGCATCTTGCGTGCACACTGCCTGTAGCCGAAATCACAATAAGATGAATGGATGCATGATTCACATTCCTCCATATGGTCTTTACTTCATGCCTTAACTCGCTATACTTCTGGATCTTGGTTGTATAGGATGACTGCAAATTTCGGTTAAGCGGAAAAGCAATGTCGATGATGTAGACTCTTCCACCTTTTTTTTTCTCTCGCATCACGATGTCAGGTCGATTGGCCCGGATGTAATGTAACATCCCAATATAAGATGTAATCTTCGCTTTCTAAAACGGGCATTGAAATGTATCTATAGTCTGTGCGTATATTCTCTCTGAGCCATTACGCGACAGCCATCAATAATGTGCTCGATGGATTCGTTGGTATCTCCACATAATCGGCACCGGTCAACCACGTCTTGATGTAACACGTGTTTGCGATAATTCCTGGTGCTGATTTAATGCACTGTTCTGCACTGTTCTGCATTTATCTAGTCCGAATTCCATGTGGATATCATTGGAAAACTGCTTTGTGACATCAATCACTTGCTGCAGTTTCTGGCCTGAACTAGTGTACAGCTTCAGGTTATCCATGTAACGAAGATGGGTTACTTGATGACCATCCTCATTATCATGAATTCTGAGCCCATGAGACATGCTGTTTAGTGTTTTTCTCAATGAATTCAATGCTAAACAGAAGCATAGTGCGCTGAAGGAGTCTCCTTGAAATATACTTGTCGTAAAGCGTATTGATCCAGTTATCCTTTGATGCCTACGAGCTTGAGTCATGGCAACAGCGTCTATAGTGACTAGCTCTTTACAGCCTCGTGAGTTTTTACAACATCTTTTTTGTTCTTCTGTAAGAATGTCATTCTTGTCACAATGAGAATATACCTTATCGGCAATGATAGCTGTACAGTCTGTCAAGTTAAAGCGTGGATGGCTTTACTCGCAGTCGGTAAGGTGTATCGACATGATTTTGGTGTCAAAATATTAAGAAGAGCTCCCTCTTT
>NC_046661.1:44902817-44910533 GCF_010883055.1 Belonocnema kinseyi | reverse complement strand
ATACGCCAATTAGCACAAATGGTAAGTTCCGACAGTGCCTACAAGTGTGCCTACTGGCCGCTAGATGTCAATACCGGTTTCATATGTATACACCTGGTACGTAGTACCTTGGTGCATAAAACCTGGCATCAAATCTAGGTGCTCAATGATCTTCTGAAAACACCTTGCCAACGCAAGATGCACACTCGTCAAGTACTTGTACCAGAAGTTGTGCACCATGTCCGGACCTGGAGCTTTCCAATTACTTGCCCTCTTCAAGACAACTGAAACATCCAAAGCTGTGATGTTTGTCAGATGCATTTCTGGGCTATTGCTTGCCCTTGCTTCCTCCAGTTTGAACCACACAGTGTCCAAATTGCATCTGTCCATTTTTCCCCAAACGCCCGACCAGTAGTTAGTTAGTTACTTTTCTTGTACCGACGCAGTCTGGCAGTAAGAACCACAAGTCTCTGTCGTTGAGAGTCTAAAACTTCATCCAATATCGCTGGTGTTACTCTCTCGATGTACCGAGGGTGGATGATTTCAGTAACATGGTTCATCTGCATCTGGTTCTCTTTCCTTTTTTACATTGAGTTAATCGACCCAATTTGCACCTTACTTTGCTGACATCCATATCCAACCTGATCTTCCATGGTGGATCTCGATCCCTTGCTGGAACAAAAACTGCATTTGCAGGCCTAGTTTTTCGGTGCAACGTTCTAACGGTTGCTACAGTTGCACAGTATACAAGAGTTTGCACCTCTAACGCATTTCGTGCTACCTTCAAATACGTAGGTAAAACCTTACTGACGAGATGTGCTATTAGTGTACGCAGATGATTTGTGATGTTCATTTTGGGCAGAGAATGCCTCAGTGTTGGTTCCACATATCTGAACTTTAGTAAAGCATGACCAAAATTCCTTTCCAAGTGCTGTAGTTCTTTTGAGGTTTCCCTATCTACATCATCGTTAGTAATATCCGGATGTGGTTCTAATGGATCCGGAGCATGATGTTCATTATCCCTAGCACCTATGCCTTCAGTATCAATCAAGTCTTCGTCATCCACATCTTCCAAGGCTAGCTCATCAATAGGAAGCTGCCGTTCCACTTCCATTTTGATAGCATCTATTTCAACAGCCGAAAGCAGTCTGTTTACAGATATTGAGCGTTTTTGATCTGCCAGATTCTGCATATTTATTTTTGTGGCTAGCTCTGTGTATTAAGTAAGAAAAGTCTATGATGTTCTCTCCTCACACTTTCCCCACATTTCTCTGCCAAAAAATAAAGGCGCATAACATCTTTGTTAATATGGTATGTCCATTTTCGTCGCTTTTTTGGTTACTGAACCTCTGCTTCTGCCTCTGGTTGTATAAGGTCATCCGCCTCTGGAGGATATGGTGGTGTTGGATCATCAATAGGTTGAGGAAGAACATCAATTGCTCCTGCTTGACCGTTTGTCGCGGCTTTCTCTAACTTATGTTCATTGCCGTCGTTTTCAACGCCAAATCAACCTGTTGTTTAATCTCCATTGCTCGCTCTTCTGTAACATGTAGATTAGTCCTGATGTCTTTCACCTTAGCGATAAGATCTATTAGTGCGACCTTTTGTATATTAGGATACTTTGCAGAAAATTTTGTTCTTAAATTGTATCCTTTTTCCTTGTTTGCTTAAAACTTCGCACTTTCATAATAGAGACGCACCAATTCCTCTTTCATTTTGGTATCCCAATTGATGCTCTCCCACAGTATTTCTGTCGAGGTGGTTGGCTGCAAACAGCTGGTGCTATCCAAAGCATCCTCAGCAGGGACAGTGGATGTTCCACTGCTTACCGTTTGTCGCAGATGTTCTTGCTGGTCAGCTTTTTGATTAGTGAGATCTGCCTGACCATCTCGTAGCTCACCATCGCCACCGTCCCGCATGCTGTGGCCCCCAGCGGTGGCTCCAGGGGCGCCCCGACGATCCTCGGGAAGCGACAAGCGTTTCAAAATCTTTAATATATTCTCCATTTTTCATTGATGGGTTTTGGTGTTCTACTTAGCCCCTCTTCTCTTCGTTATCAGCCTATTTAGCATGGGAAACCCTGTCAGTAGCAATGCTACCTCCAACATTGCCGTCAAAGTCATGAGAGGAGAGCTCAAGCACTACAGCGACATCAACGCGGAACACCTTCGGTAGGGTTATTATTATTATTATTTTAAAAAACATTTCTGTGTGGAAATGTCACAGGCTTATACTGCCCATTATGTCGAAAGCATTTTTGGTTAGAGTTGGATTTTTTATTTGATCATTTTTTCACGGGGCTGTCCCGGTATATAACGTCAGTCACGGACGCATTTTTATAATGCAATCAAGTGATCCGATGAGAGCAGTTTGCCCAGACATATTGGAGAAAGCCTGGTTTTTACCCCATCATTGACGGACTGGGTTGCAGTCAAGTACACGATGGGGGGACCTACAGCTTAATGTGATTTCCGAACCACCACAACCTCGTTAAAGGTACATTTAAAAATTTCTAGAGGTACCGGCTCAGAGATCGAACCCCGGACCTCTGAGGTGAAGTCCGACTGTCTAACCAACTGTTATTATTATTATTATTATTATATTATTTTATTCGAACGCTGAAAACTAAATTAAATGCTAAAAATAAAAAAGACGAGTCTTGCATTACCAAGGAAATAGTATTTAGAAAAAATACTATCCTGTTTATATATTCTAACATAATAATTATTCTTATTTGTGTGATTCTCTACAGAGAGTAGTCTGCGACCTTCAAGCATATCCTTGAACCATTTAGCATAGTTTTTGTAAGTTCTTTTTCTCTCTGGGTCGTTGAAGTCGACATATACAATTCCGAAGCGATATCTAGAAAAAAATAAATTTTACTGCACTAACAATTTGTTACATTGTTCTTTTGCTCTACGTGTGTGATCAATTTTAAGTCTCTTATGACTTCTGGATTTAAAGATAAGTTCAATTACTTTGTTATTTCACTCCTAAATTTATCTTTATCGCTTCCTCCTCGTACGCAATTAATGCATAAGAAATTGGATTATTCGACAGTTTAATGTGTCCTCACCAGGCAATTGGCGCTGTGTATGAACGTTGGTGTCAATCCTGCAGGAGCAATAAACCTGAAACGAATGGATTTATTAGCCACGACATTAAAAAGGAGACTTTATCATCCACATGGGCTTCCGAATTAACGATAAAGTGAATTTGACTTTTTCCAATCTTAAACTTTTGATTTTAAAATAATTTTCTACTAAAAATTCTCTAGATGTATAATTATCTTCTAACCCAGTGTCAATCATTGTACTTATAAGCATGGTTATTATCTCTCTTACGATCTTCGAGTTTTTACAAATTAAATTACAGAAACTATGGGAAACACAGAAGTAAGAATGAAATCATTGCGAATATTTGAAAACCTGCGAATTACTGAGTTTATTTCGCTATGTTTTAAATTTCCCTTGGAATTATGAAATATTTTAAAATCCGTTTTTAGGATTATGAATTGCCTCCCTTAAACCTCCTTGTAAAGTTTACGCGAATTGTGGATTTCATGCAGATTATAGGCCCTATTTGCTATTTTAATTATCCTTCACGTGGAAAAGATGAGACCTTTATTTAAGAATCACATGAGAATGAGGCTTAATTCTGTGCAAATTTTAGTGGTACATTTGCCAGAACAGAATGCGGCCTGATTTTCCTCAAAATTTAATTTACGAAATTCCATTGACTGTGATATCTCTAGGAGAGATTAATGGAATTTCTTTAATATTTGAAACATCTACCTTTTAGGGTTTCTTTTCTCCTTAATCGAGGAATATCAAGGATTCTTGCTGGAAATTTGAATAATTCCCAGAGTATCGTGATATTTCCTCATTTAGGATTCTTTTTATATTTTGAGCAACAGCACCAAGTTACTCATAATTAATTTTCTTCTCCACTATCCTGGATAATTTCCCGCATAAAAGCGGGTTGAAAATCCAGACATAGTTTGATCGAAGAAAATTAATCCACTTCATCTCACTTCCCAAAAGTTCTTAAATGCGAATCACTCGTCACAAGCTCTATTCGCTTTAGGCCTTGGCATTATCCCTCTTAAGTTTTCCAAACAGCGTTGGGTTAATAAAGATAGCAAAGTGTTGCCACTAATGCCTGCCCGAACAAACTGACACCCAACGAATGAGGACTCTAAGCGAAACCATTAAAGTTTAGTTTTCCCGTGATTTCGTTTAATTAAAAATAATAATTAATTCCTCCCTGGAATGCATTCACTAAAAATTAAAAAATTATTGGTCCCACCGAACCGGAAATATGAGTCCTCACCTCAGTGAAAGAAATCCTGAGCTGCTATCTTGAGATAGGTCGCAGTCAAATATTCGCAGTGCGAAAAGGAGTCAAACGCCAAAACGAGCTCGCACTCTGGAGAGTTGGCGCAGACCGTCGATCCCAGCGTTTTTCGGCCATCGTGAAGCTTCCGTCCTCGCCGGCTTGTCGATCCCTACTTACGAGTGATTGCGCACGCAACCACACCTGTTTTGCGTAGCGGTACATATGATCTATAAAAACCTTCTGTGTTGGAAATTGCAAGTCAAGCAGGAGCGTATTTATTTTCGCGTTCACCTGCTCTTCTGAGTTCGATAAATATGAATAGGATTAAATTCTGGACCGTTTCAAATTGTATAACAGATAATCTTTATGTAACATATAAAGTTAACTTAACCTATGCATGCACGCGCCCTTTGGTTTCACATTTGTACACGCGGACGGCACTTAGTACCGCTCTTGCATTTTCGATACTATTTGCAAGCGCGGTACTAGTAAAGTTACGCCAAGGATTTGAAATTGGTGCGTAAGATCAATAGACCATATATAACAGCCAGTAGAAAGTTTTTATTGACCTAAAAAATTAAGGTTTTTGGGTTTTTGGATTATGACATTATTGGACTAACGGAGGAATTATTGTCTAGAAAACTAATGATGTTTCCTGCATTTCTAAATGATTACAGTTTAATCCCGAGCGAAGCTGAAAAGGATCACAGCAGCGACAGGGCGATTGGACGCATACTACTTTTAATTAGAAATGTAATACAAATGTTTAAAATAATAAAAATTAACAATTTGTGGATAGTAGTCAAAGTACAACGGCAAAATATTGTATATATCACATATGGATGGACGAAAATTGGGAGTCATATAATATGCATGTGGAGTGCTCAGAAATTATTCAGGATAAGAAGGCTCAGTGTGAGGTTATGAATTCAGATTTGGAACTTGCAATTAAAGTTGCTGCTACGAATTATAATCCTTGCGAAATTAGCTCATTAAGGAATACTAAAAGGGGATTAAAAAGCAAAACTTCAGGACAGTCAGTGATTAAGATGAGGGATTCGAGAGTGTTTTGGCGAACTATTCATAAGTCTTCTTAAAGAGAAATTATAAGTTGTCCTATTTCAATTAAAACATTGAAAGAATTTTACATTACAAATTTTACAAAAATAGAACATAGAAAATTTGAAATGGATGGTACGGAAAGTATTTCTGAATTGGATAGTTCACTTGATATTGAGGAATTAACTAACAGTATTCAAAGATTAAAGAACGGTAAGGTCCCGGGACCAGACGGAATTGCAAACTAGTTTTATAAAAACAAATCTTCGAATGTTCTAACATTTATTTTCGATATGTACAATAATTTTTTATTTAATAATGTTCTAATCTTAAAACCCTCAATTATTTAATTTTTAATATTTTTAATGTTTGCATCGTCTACTTTTAAAAATTCATTCAAGCCATTAAAATTGATTATTAATAACCTGCAAATTAAGTTTATATAAAATCTTAAAAATTAAATTAGGTAAAAATTTCAGGAATTAAATCGAATGTACAAGCCAATACGCTTTAGAGGATTTATTAATTATATAGCATGAAACTTATGTGTATGAAAATATGAATAACACACATAACTTGAGAAAATGTTGAATATCTCTTCTTGAAGTAAGTCCTTATTTAAGATTTGAAATTGAAGATACTTTAATTTTTAATATGTGCAATATATCATGTAGTTTTGTATGTCTTTTTACATAATTCAATTTCAAATACTCACAATTAAACACTCTACAATATTAAAAATGTGGGAAAACGCTGTTCCTACACAATTTTATTCTACACAAAATATATTGTGCACAAGTTTACTAATCATATTTTTCCTACACAAAATATTTTCTACGCATAATTTTATATTGTTTAATACTATTATTTTTTTCCTTCACAAAATATCTTCTTTATTAATGAGTGACAAAAAAGTCGTCACTAAGTCTACTTTTGGCGTTTTTACGTATCTCTCCTCTTTTGGAAAAATATTATAATTTTCGGGTTTAGACAATCTAATTGCGATAATTAAATAAAAAACAACAAGTTCTGTCGAAAAATACTTGAAATAATTTGTTTAGTACTTTTGAAAAGATTTTTCTAAGAACTTTCTTTCGTTTCTTACATCGTTTAGCTGTAAATTAGAATTTTTTATTTTTTCATAGAATTCTTGATTAATAAAACCAAAACTTGTTTATTTTTGATTGGTAAAACCGTAGAGGAGTTCTATGAAAAATTGATTGAAATGAAAATTGGAGATATTTTGTAAAGTTTCCTATTTTCGTCATATATTTTTCCACATATCTGTTATCGTTAGTCGTGAAAAAAATCCATAACCATAACCATTTGTCAAAGAATGCTGGGTAATGAAATCGCCCTTTCTATTAGGAGCCAAACAAGTCTTGCCAAAACTATATGTGATCCATTCATTTTTTCAAAAGTTATCTTGTTTACGAGTAAACAGACGAATGCTATCGACAAAACTTGATTTTAGACTTTAAGGGATCTCATATCGAGGAGATTCGTTGGAAAACTGAGATGTAAAGTTTTGGGCGCTCCCAATACTTCCTCAGACATCAATTATGAGAATGTAAAAAACATGCTCAAAAATGTAAGAATTACAGCGTGCGTTACGATAGTGAATTATGCGCCTCTCTTGAATTCGACATAAATTTGATAAAAAATCATTCGCAAAAGACTGAAAAGCTAAAAATAAATAAAAATTTAAGTTTTTAAAATATAATATTTTATTGAAATATACTAAAACAACAAAATAATTAAATCTGAAAAGGCGGTTGAAATAATGATTTAATATAATTGTGGCTAAAAATAATGGCACTGGGCGTAAATATTAAACATTGAATTTATATGAGATACATTTTGATATTTACGCACTACATGGAATAAATAAGTTTCATAAATATTATGGAACTAATTCAAAAGCAGTTGATTCCTGACCATTTTAAGAAGAGGGTCTCTTCCATTTGCAACTCTACATGCTGTACCTAGAATAATCCTGTTGTGAAGAAATTCAAGACTCAATATTCCGCGATCCCCTTGACGGCGTGAGATGTACAGTCGCGGAACGGAACACTTAAGATGCATGCTTCTGTTCATATGCATAACCTTTCTTGTCCCGATATCAAGGGATCTGTGCTAGTTCTTCGTCCATGAAACTACTCCAAATGAATAGAGTACTATCGGGACGGCAAGCATGTTCTTGCAGATACTTTGTTCCTCGCCGACCGTTCGGAAGATCAAATCTGTCGCATGAGACGTTTGTATCTGCTTCGGAGAGTATCCTTTATAGATGTCACATCCTGAATGCGGCTCTGTGGCACGCCCAGGTATGTATAAGTC
>NC_046661.1:44901603-44902717 GCF_010883055.1 Belonocnema kinseyi | reverse complement strand
AAAGAGGAGTGGGCTCATGGTGTCGCCCTGAAAGACACCTCTCTGAAACGTGACCTTGTTAGTTGTCACACGATTTTTTCCAGATGAGGTAGTAAATCTGGTCTTCCAAAGCGGCATCAATCTCTCTATGCACCGAACTATTTGCGGATGAACCTTTAAGATTTCCAAAAGACAGATGATAAGTCTATTAGAGGTCGAATCGAAAGCTTTCCGATAATCAAACCAGGTCATCGATAGGTCACGCTGGTAGAATTTTGCATCTTTAGAGACACATCTATCGATGAGCAGGTTCTCCCAACATCCGGCTACGCCTTTCTTTGAGCCTCGTTATTCATATATTTCTTGCCACACAGGTTCAATTGCACGAACAATCCTATCATTTAGGATAGCTGGGAATATCCAATAAAGTGTGTTCAGACAAGTTATTGGCCTGTAATTCTTCGGGTCAGCTAAGTTGCCTATTTGCGGCAGAAGTATTGTGCGCACTTCCACCAACCACTCGGGAATCGTCTCTCAACAATAAGCTGCCTGATCGTCAGCAGCTTTGACTTGTGAAGTGTGTGATAACGGGTCCGGAGTTCGCGCGCAAACTTTCGAACCTTGGCGGTAAAATTCCTGCCAGATGTGATTTAGTCAATCACACACTAAATGCGGGACGCGTACTATCTTGCCTAGCCTATCTTTATGGCAAGTTGATGCATTCGTCTTTTGGTCTTATGATCAACCGTTGGTTTTTTTTAACGGTTCGCAACGGCCAAAGCTCTCGCTGCATTATACACACAATAATTGATAGCCCAGAGGTCAGATTCTCCGGAAAAATGTTCACGAAGCTCGTCATCCGTTTCAGCCAGATCTGTAGGCTTGAGAAAAACCTTGGTGTTGATGTTTCTCCGGGTCGTAAAGCGTCACTCTTCCTCTATTGGATGCCTGCCCGCGGTTGGTCTTAATATCGCCTCTTTTTCTCTGTTGCCGGCTTGTTCTAGCTATAGCTGTAGCATTGAATCCATCTTCATTGGCTCCCCCAGTTCTCGATTGGTCGACATTGTTGGTTCGTCCGTCCTTGTAGAGCCCCGCATGCAAGGATAAGGCTACGTACTCTGAGAGGTCGCCCGGT
>NC_046661.1:44894286-44901503 GCF_010883055.1 Belonocnema kinseyi | reverse complement strand
GCTGGATCGTCGTATTGATTCCTTTACAGACTGTAACCACCTATCTCACGGTTGTGAGACGTGGTTATGGCTGAAATCTTACCGCGATTTCGCTGGAAGCGGATGCAATTTTTCAGATTAGCACCCGCTCCCGACGAAATCCTGCGGTTGTCCTTATGACAAATTTTTAATTATATATATATTGTATATGTTTATCTAAATAATAAGATTATTCTTGTAAACATATTTATTGGAGTTCTTGTACTTCCCTAGAATCGCCTGCATCTGAGAAATATGCTAGATTTAAGTTGTGTTAACAATAGACAGAATGGTTCCTTGCACGGTGTGTCTGAACATGGGTTTAATGACAAAACGTTTCATCACAGATACTTTCATGGGACTCAATTAGTACATTAAAATGCAAGATCTGTGCCGAATTTCAACCATTTTCGCGCGGAGCGTTTCGAAAAAAAGTGCGTTTGAAATTTAAAAATATAAAATTGTCAAATTTAAATTATTTACTAAATATTATATTTATTGAATTCATTTAACTATCTTAGTATCGTTTCATAATCATATGATTTTACTAAAACCCACATTATGTAGAATTATTCCAAATTTCTCTAAATAAATCTTTTAAAAAAGTGAATGATTACAAAATAATTACGAAATAATTTAATTATATGCGCATTCATTTTCAAAATAGTTTTTTTTAAATCCACCACTGTTCCTAGTTTCGTGAGGACGAGGAGAAAAATAGAACCGGAGTAAAAAGGACAATTTATAAGGGAGGGTGAAGTAGATAATGTCAGTGTAATTCCTAGAAACAGGGTGAAATAAATCTTGTAAATGCATACAGTAAAAAGCGGAGCAATTAAGGATGGATGAGTTTGTCAATGCTATTCTACTAATGAAATAAAAAAATAGTGGCTCAGATTCTGGAAAAATGGATTTACTTGAGTAAGATTCATATTCTCTTGGTACCAACCTCAGCTTTATCTGATGAAAATTGAAAAAGACGGCTTCTTTAGAATTTTTTTGTACATATTCATTAAAAATTCTATCAAAAGATACCTATTTTTAGCTTAGCATTATAATAAATAACAAAGTGCGAGGTCTAAACATGTATGAGCGTAAAGCACGAGCGCTGACAAACGCGCGCCTAAACTTCCGAAGATCTATATCTCTGATTGTGATTCTGTAAAGACAAAAAAACTTCATTTTGCACATTATAAATATAAAAAATATTTAATTTTTGGACGAGCTACAGAAACTAAAAAAAAATTAAAAGAAAAAAGATGTTTAACTAAAAAAGAGCTACATATTTTTAAAAGTATTTCTTGATGATGCGCTGTTTGTCTTTCAATCGTGAAAAATATATTTGAAATTGAAAAAATTAAATTTTTGAAAAAATGATACTGGCTGGAATAGAATAATTTAAATCATTTTTGGGAAGAATGCGCAAATTTCTCGTCACAATTAGCCATAGAATGCGAATTAAATGTCACTTTTCAAATATTAGCCCCGTAAAGCAATTTTAAATTAGAGGAAAGTGATAGTTCTTTAATATTAAGAAGAGTTATTGTTTAAACAATTTAATATCTTTGTTAATAATATTCTCTTGGAATAATGCTACAAAATTGCAGTTTTTAATTTAAAATTCCACCTTTTTCAATTTTCAATTAAAATTAGTTAAATAATTTATAATATCAATAAAATTACTTGTTTGAACAATTTATTATTAATATTATTCCTTATAAATCATGATAAAAAGATGCGGTTTTTCTGAAATTCCTGGCTTTTTGTTCAATTTTTAATCATGGTGAAATAATAATTAATTCAAGTTAACAAAATAATGTTACTGTTTTGTTAACTTTCATTAATTATTTCCTTACTGGATGAAAAAAGGACATAAATGAAAAAATTTACGAAAAAACGCAACTACCAGGCGTTGATATAGATAAAAATAGTGATAAACAACAATAATTTGTTTAAACAATTATTTTTGCGAATTATAATTAATCATTAGGTCGAATTTTCAATTAAATGATTTTTTAGTAGGACTCCTTTACGGTTTTAGCTACCGAAAATGAACAAGTTTTGGTTTTATTTATCGAGAATTATTTATCGAGAAAGTACTGAAAAAATTGTAGCGTGCTATGTAACAGTACTTTAAACGTGAAAGACCTCAGATATAATTTTGTATATATCTTTTACATATTTGAAGGATAGCAGATCATAAGGAGGCAAAGAACAAAATAGCAATTTTACAGGAGAGAAAAAAACATTCTGTAAAATCGAATTCGCAATTAAAACGAAAATAAAAAATTTACTTCTAAGCTGACGTATTCCTTAATCGATAGGAAAAAAGTTTTACAGCAAATAACTTACCAGTTATGAGGTAATATAGCCCAAAGTTAACAAAATCGGTTTTCAGGTTAGAATTTTATCGCACCTAAAATTTGGCTTAACACAATAACAAATTTAATTTTCAATTTAAAGAAACAAAATTATATGCTCCCAAGATATAGGTATGATGGATACAAGAAAAAAAAGTTTAATCGAAAAAACTTATTTTACTTCCGAGGAAATTGAGTTTGTAGAAGACGAAAAAGTTGACTGTTAACTACCGAATATCCCTTACCTCTTATTGTAGAACTAATTTCTTATTGCTACCATAAAAAATGCGATTTAGAACAAATCCGTTTAACAATATTTGTATTGAAATTTTCAAAGAATTTTCTATGCAAAAAAAGTTTTTAGAAAAATATGCCTTACATCCTTATGATCTGCCACCCCTCATTTAGTGACCCTTATGGCAATTGGCGCATAATTCACTGTCGTAAAGCACGCTTTCATTCTTTTATTTTTTGAACATATTTTTTATATTTTCATTATTTATGTTTGAGGAAGTATTAGGAGCTTCCGAAACTCCACACCTCAGTTTTTCAACGGATCTCCACGATATAAGATCCCTTATAGTCGAAAACCAATTTTGTCGATGGCATCTGTCTGTTTGCTCGTAAAGAAGATAACTCTTGAAAAAATAAATGGATCACATCGATTTTGGTAAGATTTTTTTGGGTCGTGATAGAAAGCGCGATTTTATTAACAAGCATTCCTTGACAAACGATTATGAATTTATCCATCGAAAAACCTATACTAACATCGGTTATTCAATTTTTACGACAAACGATAACAGATACGTGGAGAAAGTTATGGCTAAGATTTGATGCTTTACAAAATATCTCCAATTTTCATTTGAATTATATTTTAATAGGACTCATCTATGGTTTTACCAATCGAAAATGAACAAGTTTTGGTTTTATTTATTGAGAGTTCCATGAAAAAATAAAAAATTCTTATTATGAGCTAAACGATGTAAGAAACGAAAGAAAGTTCTTAGAAAGAATTTGATCCTTTTAAAAGTACTAAATAAATTTTTTCGGGTATTTTTTGACAGAACTTGTCGTTTTTCAATTAATTATCGCAATTAGATTGTCTACAACCGAAAATTTTAATATTTTTTCAAAAGAGGTGAGATACGTAAAAACTCTAAAAGTAGACTTTTTTTAGGACTTTTTTGTTACTCATTAACAAAGAATGTTATGTAGAATATATTTTGTGTAGCAAAAATAATACACATAATATATTGTTGTACAATGTTTAGAGACTATCTTGATAATATACATATTTTGCGTAGGAAAAAATAATAGTATCAAAAAAATAGCATTATGCGTAGAAAATCTTCTGTGTAGAAAAAAATCTTTTGTAAGAAAAATATAACAGTATTAAATATTGTGTAGAAAAAATTTTGTGCAGAAAAAGTTTTGCGTAGGAAAAATATGACAGGATTAACTTCTGCGTAGGAAATATTTTATGCAGGAAAAAAATAAAACTATTTAACAATAATAAATTCTGTGTAGAAAAAATTTTCTGTAGAAAAATTTATGTGTAGGAAAAATTTAGCAGTATTAAATTATGTGTAGGCAATATTTTGTGTAGAAAAAGTTTTGTGTAGGATAAATATAACAGTATTAAATTCTTTATAGGAAATATTTTGTGTAGGAAAAAAACAAAACTATTTAACAATATTAAATTTTGAGTAGGAAAAAATTTGGGTAGAAAAAGTTTTTTGTAAAAAAAAACATAATAGTATTAAATTATGTGTAGGAACGAGTGTAAACCTAAAAATTTATAATAAAAAGACTGGATAATTTTGAAGACCTAAACTAAAGTTTTTAACTGTACATCTTCCAAATGAAATAAATTTTTATTGTGTTCACTATTGAAGTTCGATATCGAAGGAATGGCTAGATTCATTGGACTTCGCCGATACTACATTTTCTGTAAGATTTTACAGAACTATATGTTATTCTCTTGAATACAAAATTTATAATTGTTGAATAATTGTCAAAAATTTAATTTATTACCTATGCTCACCTCTGCAGCCTTATCCCGTCAACTTATTATTACGTATTTTACTGAGAAGTTTGCACACATGTTTATTACATTATTACATATTTATTACACATAATTATTAGAATATTGTCAAGCATTCTTATTTTGCTCCATATATTCCAATTATACTTAAAGGTTCGGTAAACTTTCCTAAACGAATTTTCTTCGTTTATTAAGTATTTCACTTTTTGTTGAAAAGTAATTTTGTGGTTGTTAAAAATTAAGCTTTTTTAAATAAAAATTTAATTGTGTGATTGACAATTCACTTTTTTTGTAGCAAATGCTTATTTTTTGTTTGAAAATTCAACTGTCTTGTAAAAAAGTTGTCTTCTAAAAAGGAAAATTCAATAATTTCGTAGCAAATTTAACTGTTTAGTTGAAAATTGATGTAATTTGTTGAAAATTCGTCTCAATAATAATAGGTTTATCTTCTTGATTTAAAATTTATCTATTTGTTTTAAAATATGAGTAAATTATTGAATTTACTGTACATTTGGAAAATTTATTCTGCGTTAATTAAGTTTACCGAACTTTTATTTATTCTTCAACATAAAAATTCTCCTTTTGGTCTATATGTCCCAATTATACTTGAAAGTACGATAAAGTTTCCTAACCAAATTTTCTCCGTATGTAAGTCAGAGTATGAATTCGTGAGAAGAAAAGTGAAATGGTGGATTAGAGCATTGGATATATCGGATCAAACCGCAAATCAATTCATTGACGAGAGAATGCCATAATTACAAGAAAAAATTAGAAATAAAGATTTAATTACTGTGAGTAACTCAAAGTATTCCTTTATTTTTAAGAGCACAAGCTCGCCAAATAATTACTTATGTACCCTGGAAACAAAAATTCATTCACTTCTGTTGAATGGGTTTCGAAGGCTTTTGAATTGCGTATCTGTCACTGGAATTCAAAATTGCCGCTGCTTTGTTTTTTAAAGACTTTTAGTCGTTACAATTTTGTTGACTAACTTATATGCCATAAAAGTCTAATAACTGAAATAGAAAATAGCAAAAGGAATCTAGTAGACCTGTGCATGATTTCTTTCTATCTTTAGATCATTCATAAATTTCAAAAATCGTAAAAAATATAGCAGCTCCACCCCAAAAAAGTCGATCTCGTACAAAAAGAAGAAAACCGATTTAATATAACATTGATTGAAATGGTTATTGCAGTGCATGGCAGATTCGAAGCTGCTTGAGAAAATTATCGATTCACATAGTCGCAAGCCGATTCTGTTTTAAGTTTTTTAATCTGCAAATGACAGATACGCAATTCACACAGTCGTCTTTTCAATGGATTCTTTTTCCTAGGTAAGGATATTAATAGCAGTAAATTAAGTTTGCTCTGTCAGATTAGGTTAAGCGGAACTATGTATACGTGAATTTACTACCCTCCTAGAAATAATCGATTGGACACGATTAATAACGATTAAGAGTAATCAAAAGTTGAATCGATTTAAATTGTTGCTGATTATGTCAATTGTTCCCAATCGGATTAAATTAAGTAAATGCACTTGCCTACAATACACCCTCTGCAGTTTTCGTTTGTAACACACATGACGCGCACATGTTTATTGGTTAGATATTAAATTTTTAGTAATTTAACAAAAAATTTTAAGTGTAAAAAAATATAATGTTTAAGCGGTATAACGAATAAAAAGTTAAAAGTATATGTATGTATTTAATCTCTCCCTTTCACGGGTTTGAGGGCCTCCGCTCCCTGTACATATATTTACAATTCCATTCTTAGTCTAACTTAACCACAACTTATATTCTACTCTTTCGCATTACGTAGGATAAACGATAGTAACAGTAGTGATATTAATTCCTAAAGTGAGCGAGCTTCCAGGGCTTCCGTTTCCTCTTACCACAAAAAAATGCATTTTCCACGATATTGAAAACAATTTTCGTTTTTTACTGTCCCTTTTCAGGATCCACATACTCATATCCACATACTCTGCATAAATTCTCTTCTTCATTCATCCAATATCTGCATGCTCTCACTCCTGCTCCCATTCTGAACCGTACAACCCTACTCCATTTTTCTTCCTTTTTTATTTTTTGCAGATATTCTGGTTCCGTCAAGCCTTTGACCATCATATACCATCTATTGTACCTCGAATCTATAATCTTTGTCCATCTCTCTTCTCCTTGTTTAACCAATAGCTCTAACTCTATGTCCTGCCACTCCATAACCCCTACTCGAATATTACAACCCCTTCTCATTTTTCTCCTTTCTACCTCCCATTTTGAACTTCCCACATTACCTCTCACTTTATTGTTCCGAATTTCGCCGAAACATACTTGTGCAATTTTACTTCCCTCTCCTCTTTTTAGCTTTTCTTCAAACCTCCATGTTCTCTTAATTTGTCTAGTAACCATATTTTCTCGTCCACACTCTTCTTTTAACATATATCCTGGGCAACTCCAGCTAACTCCCATTACCTACCACAGGAATCGCTCATGCATACTCTCTACTTTCCTATGTTCCTTCCATCCCCAGATCTCCACACCATAACACAACACCGCCCACACCAACGCATCAAGCAACCAAACCCTCATTCTCCAATCGTTCTTGAACCTTCTCTTTCCTATACCCCATACTTGGCCCATTACTTTACGCGCACATTCAATTATTTTCCTCACCTGCAGCTCGTTTCCTCCATCTGACTCAAACCAAAAACCTAGGTAACAGAACTCCTCCACAATTTCCACTTTTTGTCCGTTCATCCTCCAAACGTAATTTATTTTGCTCTTTCTATTTCTGAAACA
>NC_046661.1:44892022-44894186 GCF_010883055.1 Belonocnema kinseyi | reverse complement strand
ATTCACTGAGTCAAACGCTGCTTTGAAATCTACGAACAAAGCGACTAGTCTCCCTTTCTTTCTCCCCAAATTTCTGTTAACTAAATAGTTAAGTACGTAGATTTTGTCTATAGTTCCCATTCCTTTTCTAAATTCCGTCTGATTATGTAGGATACTTTCTTTTTGTTCTACCTGACTCTCCAACCTATTTCTTAAGATTTCTGCATATATTTTATAGCCGACTGACATGAGAGTGATCCCTCTGTATTCCTCTACCTTCTTTCCTTCCCCTTTCTTGACAAGCGGTACCACCAGTCCCGTCATCCACTTTTCCGGCCAACCTTCCCCTTTCCATACCTTGTTGCAGATCTTTCGTCGCCTTGTTTCTTTTTAACCTATTTATTGCTTCATCCACTTCTTTTCTTGTTATCTCGTTCCCTTCCTCCATTTCTCCTTGGACTATCCAACACTTTTCCCCTTTGATCTTATTTTGCTCTCCCCCTAATAGACCCTTAAAAAAATCCGTCCATTACTCCATTTCTATTTCTTCGTTAACGCCCTTCCTTTCCCCTCTATCCCTATTTATCGCATCCCACAACCTACCTTCTTTGATCGCTTTTTCTACCTCTGCTTTATATTCTTCCTTTCCCCTCTGTCTTTTTATATCCAGCATCTTCTCATGTTCTTTTTTCCTCCTGTTATACTCCTCCTTCTCTATTTCCCCTCTTCTTCATTTGCTCACACACTCTTTTATTCTCTCTTTACTCTCCCAGCATTCCTCGTTCCACCAGCCTCTCTTTCCCCCTACTCTTTCTTCATTAGTACCCAGCTCATCCTTTACCTTTTTAATGGACCCCTTCAACCTTTCAAATAACGAGTCTATTCCCTCCTCTTTTTCATACCTAACCTTCTCCTTTTCCATCTTTTGTTTAAACTAGTTTAATTTATATACCCCCCAGATTCCCATTTTCGTGTTTCTTTCGCACCCTTTTTCCTTTCTCCCTCTGCCGCGCTTACTGACGCCTCTTCTTAGTGTAACTATGACCGGGAAGTGCTCGCATATAAACCATCCTGTTTCTCCTATCATGTCTAGTAACTTCCTCCCCTCCCTGTCCGTCTCTCTATGTTTGGAGTTCCTTATAAATTCCCCCTTTTCTTCATCCCATAACCCTCACCCTTGTTCGCCAGTCCATGCATTTAAGTCCCCCCCCTATTAAAATCAATTCTTCCTTCTTTTCCTCTATCCACCTCCTTATTACTCTCCAGCCTTCCTCTTCTCCTCTTCTTCTGTATACACACACCACTGCTATTTCTACTTTCCAAATTATAATTTTTCTTATCATTGTTCCATTCTTTTCCTCCATGTTCCCATCTTTTCTCTCATTTACTGCTAATTCTTTTTTCACCCCTGACACCATGCCGCCCATCCCTCTCCCTTTAACGTGTTCCTTTCTTGCTTCTTGCATTACCCACACATAGCCTTTCAGTAACATCTTTTTTATTCCCTTCCAGTCCTTCTCATCTGCCCAAGTTTTACTCATCATAATCACATCCCACTTTTCTAACTCCTCCCAGAATCCTTTGTTCTTGTTCTTCAAACCTGGCATATTCCAGAAAGCTATTTTCACGTTTCTCTCTTCCCCTCCCTCCTCTTTCCTCTTTAGTTTGTTTCCCTTTTGCCGCTTGGAAACTCCTCTGATTTATTTCTAGACTCTTTTTCGTCTCCCTTCCCCTACCTTTCTCAAGACTTTTTCCTTTTTTCCTTAATTCTTCATCCCAGAACCATTCCTCCCCATTTATCTATAACCTGTCTCTCCCTATCCATACTATATGGCCCTTTTTGCCTTCTACCCCAGCCCTCTGCTCTATTTGCCATCTCCTTTTCCTCTCCCTCCATGTCAGATCTTCTTCAATACTTTCCCTTCTTCCTCTCAATAATTTTTTTCTCGTCATAATTTTCTTTTTCTCCTCCTCACTCCCCACTTTTACTAGAAACATTCCTTCTTTTCCTTCCTTTGTCCCTCCCATTCTCTTGACTCCTTCTACCCTTACCTGCACTCTAATATCTCGAAAAAGATTTGTCATTTCCACTTCTCCTGTTTCACTCTCCACTTTTAATCTTTTGACTACTATGTTATTTTTCCTCTTTGCCCTTTCTTCCCCTTCTAATCTTCTTTCGATCTCA
>NC_046661.1:44881744-44891922 GCF_010883055.1 Belonocnema kinseyi | reverse complement strand
TCTCTTTCTTGTTTCCGCTCTAAAGCCTTTAATAAAAGCTTTCCAATTTTTCATCCCCCCATCCCCCCCTCTCTCTCTCTCTCTGGTGTTTTGCTTTTAATTCTAACTCTCTTGTTCTCCTGGTCCCTTTCTACCTCATCTTCCCCAGCTACTCTTTTCCTTTTTTCCTCCCCTTCACTGCTAGTCGCGCTTACCTTTTTTTGCCATTCGTCCAGACTTCTGTTCGAACCCGCGTGGCCTAGCTTGTTAAGGCGCTGTCAATTTGAGGGCCGTCCCCGTTGCTTGCCCGTACCTGAATCCGCTACCCTCCCCACCCGGGTCGACTTTTCGGCACTTTCATCATCGCTGCTGTCACTGCGGTTAACGTCACCCATCCCCCCACTTTCAATGCTTTCAGCAACGTCAGCTGTTGTAGCCACTATGGTTTTCTGCTCTATGCGAACGTCAAGTAACTGTTGCCCTCTGGCGCCAGTTTGTGGACTTCGCGTCGTCGGCATCCTACCTTACCCAAAGCTCTGTGACGTTTCCCGCCTTTATTTTCTACCTCTTGCCCCCCTGACCAAGCAAACTATTTTTTCACTCCTAACCTCAAAAACTTCACACGCTCCAAATCTTCACTTCAAACCACTCACTTTCTCCCTTCACACCTTTGCCTTCACTCACCCTTCTTCCTTTACACTCGATCACCGCACTTTCTGCCTTTTCTGCATCCACTCACCCTTATTTCCTCCACCATGGCCAAAAATACACCACTTAACAAAAAGAGTTCTTTCGCGATCGGTACCGGAAACGGAAGCCAAGTTAAAAGTATATGGATTATCAACATGTAAAATTCATTCCGCTTAACGATGTGACAGTGATGTCTGATTATCAGGTAGGCAGTTTTATTTAGCGGGTATATTATTGTAAAACGTTTATTTACTTCTTTTTAAATTCATAATGTTTAAATTTGTTTGACAGAGTAAAAATGCGCTTGTGAATACTTAAGGCGAAATCAAAATGATGTAGTGAAAACTTAACCCCTAACTCATAATAATGGATACCCAATTGAAAACTATTGAAAACATTATAGAAGGTAGGATGGCGCCAATATTTTGAAACTCAGACTAAATAAATTATAGGTCACTCCTTAAATTTTTAGTAGAAAAACGTATCCAATCATTTTAAGTTTATTGCAATATAGCAATTTTGAATTTATAAATATGTTTGATTTAAATTCCTTGACAATTCTGGTTTTAAATATTTAAAATATTGAATTTGGAATATTTCAGATAATTTGGTTTGCAATGCCTAATCATAAAATATTTTATTTTGAAGGTTTAAAATTGGATTGAATACGTGCGGAATTCATCGCAACAAATGGTTTTCCTTCCATAAGGACAGCAATTTTTTATATTTTCTCCTTCCTGAAACACTGTTATTAATGGCCACATATTTCTGTGATTTTGGTCAAATTTTTTAGTCAATAGTCTGAAAAAAGTTTATTTTTGGTATTTATATCCAGTTGTCATTCTCATAATTTCATCAAATCTTATGTGACCGTATGGACGTTTTTCGACATTGTAGCATATCAAAGAATGAGAGTTTATTTTTAATTTACGCATTGTTTTAAACTTTTAGTTAGAAATGCTAAAATTAAGAAATTAATTAGATTAAATGTAAGCAGTTTAGAAACCTGAATTTTAAAATGCTATTTTTGAAGTCTACATTTGTACTAATTCAAATTAAATCGTAACACGATTAAAAATGTATATTTATCATACTTCATTTTCACATGACATAATTTTTAATTAAACAAAGCTAAAGGCTTCTGAATCCATGTTGTACAATTTAAAATGCTTCATTTATAAAAATTTTGTATAATGCTTGTCATTTTTACATATAATTATGATCGTTTGAGCATGAAATCCCTGTTTTCAATGTTTTAATCAAATATTTAGAAGTTGGTTTTACGTCAATCATTAGTGGTAAAATGGAAGTCATATTACAAGGATTACCGAATATAACATCAACGATATTGATGTAAATTCACTGTTCAAGTTAGAAAGAATTTTTTCCATCATTTTGAGTACTTATATTTTTTAAACTAAAAATTTATAAAGTTGAATTAATAAAATTTTTTTTTATTATAAGATGAACTTATGTGTTAATAATTGCGAATAATTAAAAATTGAGACCTCTTTCTGACAAAAAATTGTATCTCTAAGATTAATTTTTAATCGTTTAATTATATTCAATTAATAACAGCTTGGAATTTTTAAATAATAAAATAATACTTCATTCGCTTTTCTGAAGTTTCACGTTTCTAAATGATTCGCTTACTTTTTTAAAAATATTAACCGATTTTAAAACTTACAAACATTTATAAAAAATTGCACTAAAATAAACAATCAAAGAGCGCATAATAAAAAATAACAATTTTGCTTTATTATAACAAAATCAACTTTTTTATTTTTATCGTGTATCAGATTTTATATTTTTAACATAAAATACTATTCACATTTTTTCGTAGCAACACTTTCATTTGGTAAGAATGATTCACAAAATGTTTATTTACTTTGTTTCATAATATGTACTGTTTCTAATTTATATTATTCTTAAAAAGTAAATAACTGTCTTTAAATAATGCCCGCCAAGCAAAAGTGCTGCCATCACGTGGAAAATTCCAAGTACGCGATTCGAAACAATTGGAAATACAAAATGCTCAATCGTTGCCAATCGTTTTGGCACAATTAAGAAACACGATTCAGAACGATTGAGATGTTAGCTATATTGTTTCTTATCGATCTCAATTAATTATTTCTAGAAGGGTGGAGTGTTTTGAAATACGATATTGATAGGGGCAGTTTCTGTCAAATGTGTAACCCACATAAAATGGATACTTTGAAACATTTTGTCACGGAATTTCCAGCTTATCAAGTCATGAGACTTCAAACAGTGAAAAATAAGATCGCTGGCTCAAATACTTACTTTTGAATCGAAGTCTGACATATACAATATATTTTTATACACAATCAATGCACTAACGATCAGAGATTTCAGATTGTGTTTATGGTGATATCAATTTTAATATCTTAACATAGTGTTAAGTCCTAGAATAAGTATTCAGATGTAAAAAGAGAAAGAATCTTATTACAATAAAGCTTACTTGCTTAAAAGCTCTGTCGAAGAGCTTGAGGGCAATCTCAAAATCCAACAAAAAAACATACGTAAGAAACACTGTGTATTCACCCTCTGTCGTGAACTAACTGAAACGATCGTCGCTGTAGTATATCCTATTCTATCCGGGACTTATTCCCATTAGATTTATGATCCGAATCCGAGCTATTTTACAAGCACTTTCCCCAGGGAAAGCGATTTTTTTCATTTTTTCAATTAGCTTTACACTTGGTCCTTTTTACAGGGAATAAGAGACACAAAATTCTTTAGGTTCTTTTTCATTTGTGTGCTTATAAGGTATAACATGCCTTATACAAATTGTAGGCCACGCAAAGTGCTTTCCCTATCTTTTTACGTTGTATTTTTCAACTTCTTCGACTTTTCTGATTTATAAACAATCGTTATTTGCAATAAATATTAAAAATGAATAATCCTTATTAACACAGTTAGATGCAGCTTTTTCTCACGAATACAATGATACCAAAAACTATTTTTTCATTAAAATTTCACTTTTGTATCTTTTCAGTATTCACAGCAGCTTATATATCGATTGTCCATAAGAAGTCTAGCACTGTTCAAAAAGATTTACAAAGTCTAACAAGGCTCAAGCCGGCTAACGAAAACTAGCAACGTTCATAAAGCCTAGCGAAAAATAGCACTACTCGCCGATGGCTGACGAAAAGAAGCACATCTGGCCGAGCGGTAACGAAGCGAAATAAAACTCGCCAAAGCGGACGAAAAGTAACACCACTCAGCGAACGATCACGAAGCATAGTACAACTCGCTTATCACTAACGTAAAGTACCACCACTCGGCGAGCGATGACCAAGCGTTGGACCAAACGGTTGGACAGGTGTTTTGGTATCTTTTCGGACATTCTTACCTCAGGCGAGGTAGAAAACTACCTCTGGCGGCCGGTTAGAAAGTATGATTTTAAACACTTATAACTTTCTACAATAAAGACGAAAAACAATCGTAATACGAGTTAGTTGTATGATTATAATAGTAACAACTTACCGATCTTTCCGGTTTAAAAAATCCAAAATTAAGCTCCTTGCTAAAAATATTTTCATACATAATTCTACTAACTAATGTAAGATCGTCATTTTTTTCGGACATGTTGTTTCTACATGGAGTACATTTTTTTCATATTTAAACATCTTTCTAAATATTTTTTGTGTGTATCTTTCCTGCAATAATGACTATCAATTTCTTGAACACTTTTAATGTGTTAACGAACTGATTCTTTCATTTCTTCTGGATATTTTAACAGACGAATATCATGTGTTCCTCGCAAATCATCTTCCATGACTCCAGTCGCGTTCATATCTTCTGATTTTGCTTTTGCTGTGCGTATACCCTAATAAGAAATTCCTGCCATACTAAAGTATTCAAAGAATAAAAGTTTACTGTTATAAAATATCTGTTGTATTTGTATCACGGAGCAAAGCATGTATTACGACGTGATTATAGTATAAGTAAAAAGATGTTTTAAAAACTATTTAATGAACCAAGAATTTGTAAATCAAAATTATTGAACTTGAATAAACATTTAAGTTATTACCTAAAGTATTAAGGAAAATGGTCCTGCATGCTGTTACCAAAGTATCTGATGATGGCAACCTGAAGTCGTATTGAACAACGTCTGAAGTCCTCTTTGTCATGCTAGCTTCTACATCACTCGAGTGAGATAACTTTCTCAGTATTACCCAGTTATTGATACACTCACATTGCTTTTTCTTATCTGATAATTCATAATACTGGTCGAAAGCTAATTGGCGATCATCGTTAGAGATATTACTGAAACAAGCTTTTCGATATTTTGCTAAATATTCAGACTTCATTACTCGAGGCTTTATAGCAATTTCAGCTCGCCCAACTTCCTTTGCTCCCTCTGCTCGTGCTTTTTTCGCCAGATTATCTATGCACCCTTTTGGGGTTTCTGACTCTTTTTTTTTGACAAAGCCTCTTTTTGGGTTTTCGGACGATGGTCTTTGTTGTTACCTTTTTGCTATTTTTCTAAAGAATTTTGTCTTGTTCGAATTATTAACTAGTACGGTTTCAGACTCATCAGTCAAATTTTGAACCACATATAACAAGAAAATTAAAATATATAATTGATGTCGAGCGAACTATCCGTATTGATTGTGACAGGCACTGCGTTCAATACAATTACACTTGATGTTAAGCAAGTAGCTGTAAGCTCTTACAACACATTTTTTAATGATATAAAATGATAATAGAACATTATTTTATTTTTATTTTCAGATTTTTATGTTTTACCTACTAAAGTAATATCATTATAAAGCTCAATATTAGAGTCATTAACTTTGGTTATACTTGTTGGTCTTGTTGGGTAAAATGAACCTAAAAAGACAGAATAATATAAGTGGAAAATCACGAAGTTCATACAACACCATTGTGATTGAAACTATTAGGCAATTATCGGAATCCATGTCGAAAGTCCAAAACACCAAAAGTCCCGCCAATGAGAGAGCGCGTATAGAAAAAAAGTCCCGCCAATCAGATTGCAAGCCGAGTCAGCTGAATAGGGACCGTCCATAAAAGACGTCCGCAGCTAAAAGGGGGGGGGGGGGGGGGGTTGACGAAGCAAAATGTGACCTAGTGTGACAGAGGAAGAAGACGTAGGATCTGACGAAAGACCGCCGCCAGTACTTGAAACTACAGATGCTCTTCCAACAATTACATCTTTTCCAGAATGGCTGACGAGTCCTTGGACTCAAGAATAGGATTTAAAATGTATATTAAGAAAAAAATTTGGTTGTATGCACTATAAAAAATATAAATTTAAATAGATTTCAAAATATATATGATAAAATATGACAAATGATTCTAATGACTTCATACGCAAATTAAAATATGATATTATTTTTCTTTTTACGAAACTATTTTTAACGCAAGGAGGGGGGTTTATTAAATTTGTGACGTCTTTTTGAAGGGGGTGGTTAGTAAAAATGTGACCATGTGTGACATAAGGGAGGGGTCACTCTAGTTTTATAAAAAATTAGCGGACGTCCTTTATGGACGGTCCCATAGGAGAAGGTGAAATTTGAATTGCCGCGACAGCAGCGATGGCGGCGGCAATTCAAATCTTCACCTTCTCCTATTCAGCTGACTCGGCAGTCATCGTCACTCATGGCCAGGGTACCCAGTAAATCCGGCGATGACCTTGCCCCCTATCCACTAGCTGCCAGCCAAAATTAGCCAATCAATGAAACTTTCATGTAGCCAATGTTTTAGCCACAATTTTTCAATTTTTTAAAACCATACGTAATCAATAAAATCTTAGTTATTGCGTCATAATGCGTTAAAATTAATTTAATAAACTTCAAAATATTATCATCAACAAACCTAGTAGTTGAGACAGAGATGACAGTATAAAATGGCGCGGGAAAATTCAAACATGTTTCACACAAAAACTCATCTACTATTGATGAACAATAAGCTATGAGACAAATCTACATAGGAAATAAAATAAGTTTCTATTAAATTATATAAAATGGATTTTCGTTTAATAATGAAACGTATTTTTGTATTCTGGGGTAAAAAGAACACGCTAACAGTTTTAGAAAAATTGATGCAATTTAATTGTACGCTTTAATAAATATATGTGGAACTAGAAATTGTCTTTTATATAATATACTATTTATAACTATACGTATATCAGATAAACCTATTATATCATATTCATTAGAAACTTATTTGGTTCTATTTTATCATCACATATCGTACAAATTAACTTACAATATACTTTAAAAACTCTCCTTTAGATGAAAGAGTTACGGAAATCTGCTGAGCAGATTAGATTTTCACAATCCTGCAAGAGTTCCATAATTTCCAATTTCCGCCGTAAATGGTGCAGGATACATGTCTTTATAATTAAATTTGTCTAACATTTTTTGAGAGGGCGAAAACTCAACGCAACACGTATTGCGTTCAAATAAATGTAATTTGATTCGCATCAAAGACGACAACTTCTGCACTTTTAAATTATTTCGTGCCTTCGTTTTGATTTCATTCATCACAGAAAAAGCTCGCTCGACTATAGCATTACTTGCTGGCAAGGATAATACTGCAAGAATGAATCGAGCAAGTTCTTCAAATGCAAAAGTACCTCCAGCGTTTTTAAATACCAGTACCTCTGGCCGAAAATCAAAAATAATTTGTAAACATTTTTTAGGTTTCAAATGAGATTGCCATATTACATTGAGAATTTTTGATGTATTGATTTTCAACCAAAGTCAACCTGCTTAAAAAAACAGGTTTCATGACTTTACTGGCCAAAAAGTAAAAGGTTTTCCAAATCTTCAATTGCCCGATCAGGTTCGACGTCTTGCTTTTGAAAAAGGGCGTTAACCTGCCTCATCTCCAAAAGTACTGGTTCCAAAAACATGAGGTACAAATAGATCCATTGTCCTTCAACATTTCATGCAACGTTCCCGCCATATATTTTCTCTCCTGTTTAGTCGTGAAATAAGCAAAGTAGGCTTTTAGAGCCTTCCAATTCTCCCAAAGGACCTTTACAGCGTCGTGGCGACAAAGCCAGCGCGTTGCCATTAGTTGAACAAATTTGTGCATTTTTTTAGATTTGCCAGCCTCAACTTGATCGGATGCAATTTTTTAAAATTCGCTTCGATGAAAAGGACTTTGAGAAAAAAATTATAAACCCAATCAATTTTTTAAAATTCAATTGGATCAAGGAAGCGAAATCTTTCAAATGAGTCCGTCGATTCGTCCACTATAAGAGAAAATACCGAAAAACCAATATCCTCGAGCAACTCTTTTAAGAGGTTGGGAGCAATCACGAACTTTATCAAATTACCACATTTAGTCTCATGGAGTTTCAATTTACTCCTATCAAGACCATGAGTGTTTAGCAAATCACATAAATGATTAGCGGTCCGGATAGATGTAAGTGAGGCGATAAACGTGGCAAGGCTAAAAATTCTCTTATTTTATCACCCTTAGATCCCAGAACTTCAAAGGTGTTAAGCAATCGACGTTGTCCTTGTATGGGTGCAGAGGAAATTTTCGCCATAGATTTATGGTGCACATCACTCTCAGAGCGTTTCTTCAAGCTACATGCGTGAGCTCTTAATTCAGTTCTGCACGTTTTTCAATAAGCCGCTTGCTTGAGCTTGCCACCAAGTGCTGCTTGCGTGAGCCAACCCGCAAAGTTTTAAATTGCCGTACATTTGAACATAGTTACTTTTTTATAACTATTTCTATATTGGTTATTTATTTCACCTTATTTTGCCATATCTAGAGATAATACATTCATTTTATAGGTCTATTTTTATATGTTCATCATCAAAAGTCTTTAATTTGATGTTTATAGTTTTTCACATTTGTATCATTCATTTTTTGTTATTTTTTAATTACGAAATCCAAAATTTCTAAAGTTTATTTTTTTGCACTATATTCACATTTACTCCTTTGTTTTAAGGGAGAGATAGAGAGCAAAAGAGCTAGAGAGTGAGAGAGAGGGACGGAGATAGAGGGAGAACAAAGAGAACATGCAGAGAATGCGAAAATGTGAGATAGAGCTTTTCAAATTTCAAATATTTTGAACAGAAAATAGGAATATCGAATTTTGGATATCTAATATGAAAGGATATCTGATACAAAAATATTTGATGTTTAAAATGAATTTGGTAAATAATCATCAGTTTTTTAGTTGTTACAAATTCCGATAATCATCATGCTTTACCGCGTACAAAAGGAATGTCTAATGGCGACATATAAAAAGCATTTCATTTACGATAACGAAATAGGTATAACAAGTAAATTCACATGAATGTTCTTTTCAAACCTTTGGCTTATGATTCACGCTCCAATTTGGAGTTGTATTTGCGTTGATACAGGGTTTTTGGGACATTAGTAGATTTTTCATTTGTTTTGGTTTTCGGCATTTCTGTTGACATATTACGTAAAACATTTACTCTAATTAGAGTATAAAAAGATGTGACATCGATTGATGCCAATTCGCTTTTATTTACCTTTGTTTACATTTGTCGAAGTCAACTGCTTTCAAAATGCTGCGCCACAAAGACTACCCACGATTCCGCTATTATTATTTCAAGATTGTTGTTAATTTATTTCAACCTCCGCGAAAGAAAGATGAAAGCTGATCTTATTATAATGCTACTTTTTAACGTCCGTTTATCATACTTAATGACGGCAAATACTGATATGTATGTTTTTTTGTCGTGGTTGTCGTGGCTGTTCTGCGTATTCCTCAGATTGCCATGTGACAAACTTAAAAAAATTAAATGCCTGATTTTTGTCGTGGTTGTTCTGGCTGCTCTGATGAACCAACCAATAGAGGGGTTTGCTACACTAATCTAATGCACCTAGTGTATAGGGGGTTTTGCGGGAGTGAAATCATAAGTGTATAGCCAACTTAAAAACAAAATTTCGAAAATGTCGATAGTTCCCAGATTGACATATGACAAGCTTAGAAAAATGAAATGCCTGAATGAGTTTAGGAAGACTTTTGGAACCAGCCAATACCAGCCAAGTTTTTGTAACTAATTAGCCAATAATTTAGCCATTTAGCGAATCTAAAAAAAGTGACAGCCAAATTCGGCCTGGATTAGCCAATTTGGCTAAATTTAGCCAATACTGGGAACCCTGCTCATAGCGTCACTCTTTCTTCAAAGACAAAAATTTTGCGACCGTGAATAATTGAGGCAATGAGAATGACGTATAGGTAAAGCCCACTTGGAAATGGCCGTCAATAACAATTGAGAATAACATAATTCAGAGGCCAACTTCGATTGGGCTATGCCTAGTTATTGCGAATGTACACAGTACGTACGCAAGCTAGATTGCCGTTGAATCCGACCAAAATTCTCGCGCAGTTTTAATAAAATTGTGGGCTTTTTTATTAGCGTTCAAGGGAGCTTCCACAAAGAAGGTAAAAGTCTGAGGATGTGGGGTAGCCGATTTGTGACAGTTTGTGACAATTTCACAGAATCCTATTGTCAAAATGTGAC
>NC_046661.1:44852283-44881734 GCF_010883055.1 Belonocnema kinseyi | reverse complement strand
GCCAAAAAACTGTGAAATCCTTTATGCAAGCTACCAACTGCTAGGTTACATTGCCATTTTATAATTCATGATTTTAATGTCTTTTCTGACAGTTACAATTTATAATTTTCATTGTTACCCATTCATTATTTTTTATTTTTACATTTCTGGTTTTTATTGACATTTTGCTCACAACACTAATTCGTCACTTTTGCTTCTACATTTGCGTTTTCTTGGATCGTCTCTTGCCAAAAATCCTGCAAGGAAAAATTTCTGGTTGGCCCTCGACGGCTCTCGCGTAGGTTTACTGTATCGCGTGTTATTACTCTCTCTATTGTTCTCTCTTTTCTGGGACTATCTCTGCGAATTTAAGACCTGTCTTCCATGGGTGTGTTGGCGGTGTACGCATAACATTTCGATACGTGTGTAAGAGGTGATTATTTAGCGCACGAGAAGTTTTCGCGGAGCCATAAAATCATGTCAAAGTTGAGATTTTGCGGTTAGAGTGGTATAATAGAGCATTTCGACATGTTGTGCGAGACGCACGCACAAACACACACATTCTTGTTCTAAAAACGTCACAAATCTATTCCTAAGTCTTTAAACCATACTTCTATAATGATATCTAAAGACTTAAAAAATTATTTACGAGTTTTTTATCTGTAAATTAATGTTATCTAAATTTTGCACGAATAAAAATATCTTTAAGATTACATGCATTTAAATTAATTAATTTTATGAGCAACAGCAAGTCATGCTACTCCTCATCAGCGCTTGACTTGTCTGGTTAGTTTTCGTCAAGTTTTTGCGAGTGGTGTTATGCTTCGCCATTGCTTTGCGAGTGGTGTTTGTTTTTGCCAGCGCTCTACGTAGCGTGCTTTTCTTCGTGAGCTCTGAATAAACTGTCTACGAAGGGTGCTACTGTTCGTTGGCGTGTTGAGAGTCGTGTTAATCTTCGCAAACATCCACGAGTAGTGCTTAGTTTCGCTAGTGCTTAAGGAGTGGTGCTACTCTTCTTTCAGGAATTTTTAACCGTGCTACACTTCGCTGGGAGCGTCGAACGGTGTTTGTGTTCATCAAGCGCTGAACAGTGCAAGTCTTCGTGCGGACCATCGAATATACACAGTTATCCGACACCCTACTAAATAATATTGCCTGTAGAATACATTTATACGATACTTACTTGTTGCCATCCTACCACTCAAAATTATCCATAATACTACTTTCACTTGCTAATGGCCTAAAAAGCATCCCTGCGTGTCAACAATATGCTAGAATACTTGCGGGAAAAAGGCAGAAGGCGGTTGTCCTTGGGTCGCTCCGTGTTCTTAGGGTGCACGAGGCTTTTGCTGGATCGTGGTATTGATTCCTTTACAGACTGCAACCACCTATCTCACGGTCGTGAGACGTGGTTGTGGCTGAAATTTTACCGCGATTTCGCTGGAAGCGGGTGCAATTTGCCATATTAGCGTGCACCTACTCAGGTGATTGAATATGGAAAAATGAAAGATAAACAATTTGCCGAATCTCAAACGCATGGACGGCTATGATTTGGTTCCAAATATATTCTGTTTTTTGGACATATACTAAACCATTTTGTTTTTGTAGTTTTCGTCGGTTTTGAACCTCGACTCTTTTACTTCTTAAAACCAGTCACGATACAGGCAGACAGGCATACTGACATAAGCATTCATAAAAACCGGGTTTTCTAAATAAAATCTTTGTTATTATTTCCATTTCTTACCCCTGAAAGGGAAGTATGAGATCAGATTTAGGTTATAAGTTATGTAATAAAGTTTAAAACAATGATATTCAAATTTCTTAAGAAAGCGCGTTCGACCGGACACAGTCACGAACATTATTCCCCGATATTTTAAATATGACAGATCTCATAATTCCGTCTTAGGAGTAATAAGTAGACATAGTAACGAATATTTTCAGATTTTGATTTGACAATCAAAAAGGACATAGAACTTCAAATTTTGAAAAATATTCAAGTATTTAAGCAAATGTTCATTTCGAAAATTCTGTATCTTCCATTCAAAAGCCGGATCTATCTATTTTCTACGCGAGATTAGTAGAGCTATGCCAATCCTGGATCACTTACCGACGGTATACATCCCCACCTATGGGCGGAGTCCCAGTCGCTATATCGGGAGCCTATCTCACCAATCGACTGTACATAGCTATAAATAAAACATGGACCCATTGTGAATATGATTGGCGCATATGATATTTTTTTATAGCAAATGGATGATTTCAGAAATGCCTTGGAAAACAGACATGACTTTAGTCTATATTAGATTACGAAAAAAGAATCATGAAATTTAAATCATTTTATTTCAAATTTTTTTAAATTCATTTTAAAAAAGTGCCGGAAATTTTTATTAATTTAGGGTAATTTTAGAGGTTTTATTATTATTATTATTATTATTATCATTGTTATTAGACCATTGGGCTATTTTCCTTTCGAGGTAGACGTGATTTACTCGGTGAGGAAAGGAGTAATAAGAGAAAGGTATACCAATTTTTTTAATTAATCCAGAATTCTCGTGATATTTATTAAAATATCACGTTCGTTCTGAAACACTGCTCCGACCCAGGTTGCTTATAAATCTCTCTAGCAATGACACCAAGTGAAGATCCACACAATGTCGTCATGTGAGGTTCCCCACTTGGGTCCATTAGTATCCAAGGTCTTTTGTTTCCGGCATCACTCGCTCTACTGACACTTTTTTTATTAACTATTTGCCGTCATGCTTTTCTGTCCTGGCATACTTCTCTAGTTTATTTTATGTCCATGCATTTTTCATGCAGGCTCTCGTGTTTATTTGGGGTTTTATGTCTCGTCTAACTAGGCGCTCGTTTACACATTCTAAGCATTATTTCCACGGTCTTTCTCTAGGCAGGCTGACATTTACTTTATCTTGGTACACTTGTTTCATTAGTCGTTCATTTGACATTCTCTCAACATGCCCGAACCATCTTAAACAATTTCTATCCCATGTGTGTACTAGCGTCTCTTCTGCCCCACATTCTTTGAGAATTATTTTGTTACTCACAGTCGGTACGAATAAAGAATTATGTATTGCCATTTTTGCCTAATTTGATATATTTTTACTTCTGATAAGGGGACCTGGTCAACCCATAACCTTCTTATCTTCGTTTATGCGTCTATCTAACTCCTCATCTATCTTCCCGTCCCTAGTAAATAAGCTACCAAGGTATACAAACTAATCAATTTTTTCAATTCTTCCATCATTTAATACAATATTGCAGTGTTTTCTCACTTTTTCCTTCGAAGACCATAGTTTTTGTTTTATTTGCGTTAATTTTGATGCCCATGCTCTTCATGCTTGCATTCAGCTTATCCAACGTTCTTTGCAAGTCTTCGATTGATTCTGCCATAACAAGCTTATCATCTGCGAAAGCTAACCCACGTACACCAACTGTTTTAGATCCACACCTTCTTCGTCAAAAAGAGCCATTCTTAAACACTTACCCATAAATAATATAAATAAGCATGAAGACATAAAGCATCCTCATCTAACTCCTTGAATAATATCGAAACATTTACTCAAATTCCTGTTTGGACTTACATTCGTTTACTTCTATCTACCTTGCCAACAGTATTTTCTAGGTCAGCAAATGCATAGACAACTTTTTTTCCTACTTTCAAACTTTTTTGCTGTGATTTTCTTTAAGCTAAATATTGGATCCGTACATGACCTTCCTGGTATAAGTCCACTTTAGACTTTCGAAATCTTTGCTTCTGTTATTTTCATTACCCTACGAATATATATTTTTGAGTATATTTTAATTACGGTATTTAATAAGCTAATCCCTCTGGAATTATGGTAGTCGTTTTTATCTCCCTATTTTGTATATATTAGTACGATAATCCCTATTTTCCAATCGTCTGGGACGTCTCCCATCTCGAAACATAAATTTATCATTTCGCAAAGTCTATGTGGCATGTACTCGCCACCGGGCTTAGGCATTTCAGCGTTGATATAGTCTACCCGGGCACCCTTACCGTTTTTCAAGTTCCTAATTATATCCCAAACCTCAGAGACACAGACTTTCTCAACTGAGTTTTCTAACGTATCGTATTCTACATCGCAGCTATCGTTTCCTATAGTACCATTCACTTCGATCGCACATCTAACAATGATATCCCGGAACTACGTCCATGCGCCCTTTATATCTTTGTTTTTTATAAGCTCCTCCCATGTTGCCATGTCTATTCTTTCGATTATCTTATTTTGAAAATCTATTCGCACATCCGGTTACTATAGGTTCTCAATTTTGATTCGCGTTTGTTTTGTTTTCTTGGCTCCCTTTTTTCTTCTTCCCCGAACCTAAGTCAATTTTAGAGATCAGAAGGTAATGATCAGTATTGCATTTATAACCCCTCATGACCCTTGTGTCTTTCACCAGCTCTCTTAGCCTTTCATCTGCAACTACAAAGTCAATAATACTTTGGCTATTTCCTCTAGACCAGGTGTACATGTGGATCAGTTTATTCCTAAACCAATAGTTTCTAATAAACAGACCCCTTTACAAGCATAAGCCAACTAATTTATCTCTGCTATAGTTTGTTCTTGGATCCCCAAAATTGCCTGATACTTTTTCTATATCCTGATTTTCAATGTCTACCCATCCATTAATATGTTTTGCGCTCTCAATCTAAATTTGATCACTAAATTTTTCGAGCGTTCACAATTTTCTTACTAGATGGAAAAAGTAGGGAAAAGCCCAGGGATTTTTGAACACACAGGCTATACAAAAAATTTTTCTGCACGAGAAAAATCTATATTAATGTGAGAAACACCTTCAATTTCCCTAGAATTACCTGAGCTAGGGGAAACCAAAGGCAACTATAGAATTTCTCTGTACAAATTAAGTCTCTATAAGTCGCGGCACTTAAGAATATAACATTCATCTGTCTATTTTCACATATACTGGTATTATCAGAATAACGTCCAGAATATCCCTAGGTTTTTGCTTATTTTGTGCGTCTAGGGGAAAACTGAGACGTGTTCGAGAAGTTCTGAGGCAAGATTGGGATGCAGCGGCTCAAAATCAATAAGGGTAGCCTAGTCACTTGTTTCATACAGACAAATTTTTTTGATGTCCTGTGTGACCAGAAAATCCCTTTGGCTTTGCCCTACTTTTCGCATCTAGGGAGAAAATGGTGAAAGCTCGAAAATTTGAGTGGTCAGATGTATACGAGGTGTGTTCAAAAAATAAGGTGACTTTATGGTTTTCTCAAAAAATATTCATTTATTCCTCAATATTTATGTTGTCCTCTTCAAAGTAATCCCCTTCAGATATAATACACTTGTGCCAACGCTTTTTCCAATCATCGAAGCACTTATGATAATCATTTTGTGGTATAGCCTTGAGTTCTTTTAGCGATGCAGTTTTTATCTCCTGAATCGTTGAAAATCGATGTCCTTTCATGGGTCTCTTTAGTTTTGGGAAAAGAAAAAGTCACTGGGGGCCAAATCCGGTCAATATGGAGGCTGAGACATGACTGCGGTGCTGTTTTTGGTCAGAAAATCTTTCACAAGCAACGATGAATGAGCAGGTGCATTATCGTGATGCAAAAGTCACGAATTGTTTTTCTAAAATTCCGAACGTTTTTTACGTACCGCCTCTCGCAAACGGCGCATTACTTGAAGGTAATACTCCTTATTGACCGTATGACCTTGTGGTAAGAATTCCTGATGCACTACGTCACGGTAATCAAAGAAGACAGTGAGCAAAACCTTCACATTTGACCGAACGTGACGTGCTTTTTTCGGTCTTGGAGACTCAGGATGCTTCCACTGAGACGATTGGGCTTTAGTTTCGACGCCATAACCATATACCCACGATTCATCCCCAGTTATAACCCTTTTGAGAAAATCAGGATCATTATTGACTTCATTTAACATCTCCTGAGCGACGGTCATGCGATCGATCTTTTGATCAAAATTAAGCAGTTTTGGAAAAAATTTCGCTGACACACGTCTCACGCCCACAACGTCCGAAAAGATAGCATGGCTTGAACGTTTTCATCTGTTGTTGACGTGCTAGGACGTCCAGGGAGAGGTTCGTCTTCGACATCCTCTCGGCCTTTTAGGAACAGCTTGTACCACTTATACACATTTTTCTTACTCAGAGTAGATTCAACGTCTGCAACTGTCAACATTTCAAGAGTTTTAGAGCACTGGATTCCATTTTTCACACAAAATTTAATGCAAACTCTTTGCTCCATCCAAATTTCCATTCAAAAATTATAATAAATTGATATAAATTACTTAACTTTAAGTAGGTTTCCGGGTTTCCTATTATCTGCATAACGAAACACAATTTTAAAAAGAATAAGTATTCAAAGTTTAGAATTTTCTATTTGGTTTTTCTTTAAATGACTTAAAGGACAAAGCGAGAACCACATGTTAGAAATGATTTGCAATTACGTCACATTTCCTGAGATCTAAAAAATGCTACGAAGGAAAATTTAAGAAAATGATTTTTTTTTAATGTCCTTTCAAGACCATTGCATTTTTCTGAAATACTGCCAGAAGAGTTTAATTTGATAAAAATTTACGAATTCCTAGAAAGACAAGCAAATTTTCCAACAATAAAAGTTCAATTTTGAATTTCCAACTCAATGCACAAGTAAGAGAATTTGTACATGATATAAATGAATGATTAAATGAACACATATATATCATTTGTGTTTATTTCTTGTTTATTTAAGGGCTTAATCTTTGAATTTATAATACAAAGATCGTAACCCCCCCCCCCCTGATAAATATCTCCGAGTTGTTTGTAGTTTTTAAGTTTAAAATTTCTTTTTCATAAAAAAAATTATAATGAATTAATGTAAATTACTAATGTTTAAGTAGGTTTCCGGGTTTTCTATCATCTGCATAACGAAACAATATTGTTTACAAAATATTCAAAATTTAGAATTTTCTATTTGGTTTTTTGCCCGTTCTCGGGTTACACGACCGGTACCTCTGAAGTCTTTTTAAAATTTATGGTAATTGACCATGAATTGCGAAAAATTAAATTTTGAAAAATTTCGGAAAATTATTGATATTTTATGGAAAACTTACATGTAAATTTAGTAACTTCCCGTAAATTATCCAAAATTCATTTTGTAAAATTTCCATAAATTTCCGGAAATTGAAGACATTTTTCAGTCTATTATTGTATTATTGTATACTATTGTAAATTCATTTTTTAAATTTCCATGTGTTTCCGGAAATTTAAGAAAATGTTTGGTCATTTATGGTACTTACCATAAATTACCCAAAATTCACTGAAAATTTTTTTATAAATTTTCGGAAATTCTTCGTAATTTACGGAATTTTTCTGAGTTTTACATGGTAAGTTTTCCTAAATAACCGCAAAATTCTATTATCTGCAAGAAAAAGTTCCTAACTTCTTTACGTTGATTATTATAGCTAATAACACAGCACCACAAAAAAAGTCCCAGAAGAGAGACCAATGTACCCTTATGTTTTTGGGTCACTGAAACCGAACATGACCTCAGAATTGCTTCATCAGGTGAGAATATTTTCTTACCTTAAAATAAGAGCTCAAATTTGCTGGATTTAAGGTATTCAGAATTATATCAATTCCTAAAACAAATTACGACGTTAAATTATCACAAAATTCAAGAGAGTGCCAAAATCTAGTAATTGTTCACTGTTTAACTCAAATATGCCCAAGAAAATTTATCACCCTTATTCATCCATGTAAAAACTACCCCTTCAAAGGGTTGTATCTTTCAAAGATGTATATCTCTGTTATATGATGCATTGAAAAATATTGTATTTTATGAATATGTTATGAGCTGTTCAGTCTTTATCCCTAAAAATGTGTAACCTCTTTCACTCCTAAAAACCACCTCTTCCGAAGAGATAAAAATTGAAGAAATTTAACCTTCAATTTTATGACTTTAAGAAACAAATTTGTGGACGCACAATTATTTTATGATTTTTTTGTAAAAAAAAAAAAAAAAAAAATATTTATCTCTCGTGCACCTCTAAAACTACCCCCGGATAGCATTAAGGTTTGAATATTTAAAAAATTAATTCCTTTATGATTTGGCGCTCAATTTTTTTTCTTTCGATGACTAGGTATGACTCGTCAGCTATTAAACTACACAAATTTCTGCTTCTTCACGTTCTCAAAAACTACCCCCGGATAGGGTTGGGTATATTATTTTAAGAGTATTCACAATTTTATAGTACAAAAATAATTTCTGCTTTTTTTCTTGTATAAATAGATTCTAAGTAGTTTGCGCAATGGATCGCATATCCGAAAAGTCATGAAAGATCCAAATTTAATAATAACTATGACAGAAGTACAAAAAGAAGCTTCGTTGAGCTTCAAGAAGATAACTGAAAATTTTTTAGGCAATCATAGAAGCGCCGATTACAAAGAAGGAGCTCGGAAAAAGGTTGACAATTTCAAAAAATTGGGATGCCACGTGAGTTTGAAGTTGCACTTCTTGGATTCCCATATTCACTACTTACCTGACAATCTTGGTGCCTACAATGAAGAGCAAGGTGAAAGATTTCACCAAGACCCCAAAGTAATAGAAGAGAGGTACCAGGGAAGATGGGACGTCAGTATGATGGATGACTATTGCTGGTCTTTAAAAGAGGATTTACAAAAAAAATAAAGAGTGGGAAAAAGATGCCATTACGAAGGACTTTTGAAAATGAAAGAGCACGCTATCATAAGAAAATCTGAGTCGTGATAAGCATTCGAGACAGCATCTTCTCCAGGAATTGTGGGAAGGGATGTTTTTCTAGAGGTCGCACTAAAAAAAAAACAATAAATGAATTTTGGACCATAAAATGGTTTTAGAGGTGCACGAGAGATAAATATTTTTTGTTTTTTTTTTACAAAAAAATCATGAAACAATTGTGCGTCCACAAATTTGTTTCTTAAAGTCATAAAAGTGAAGGTTAAATTTCTTCAATTTTCATCCCTTCGGAAGGGGTGGTTTTTAGGGGTGAAAGAGGTTAAACATTTTTAGGGATAAACACTGAACAGCTCATAACATATTCATAAAATACAATATTTTTCAATGCATCACATAACAGAAATATACATTTTTGAAAGATACAACCCTTTGAAGGGGTAGTTTTTACGGGGATTAATGAAGGTGCGAAATTTTCTTGGGAATTTTTTAGTTAAACAGTGAGCAATTACTAGGTTTTGGCACTCTCTTGCATTTTGTGATAATTCAAGGTCGTAATTTATTGTAGGGTATTATATAATTCAGAATACCTTAAATTCATCAAATTTTAGCTCTTATTTTAAGGTAAGAAAAAAATCCTGTACCTGATGAAGCAATTCTATGGTTATATTCGGTTCGAGCGACCCCGAAAACATAAGGGTACATTGGTCTTTCTTCTGGGACAGACCACTTTTTTTGTGGTGCTGTGTGATCGTGAAAAGCGAGCTCATAGATGTATAATTATTGTTATTCATTTATGACGTGACTTTGCAGCCCCTTACGAGTAAAAATAAAAGCTGTAGCCCCTCTTCATAAGCATTGAAAAGGGCTGATATGATGCATGTAGCATAAAAAAATGGTATATATTTGTGAATAAATTTTATAAATCTAAAACTTGATGTATTTAATCCTAATTCCCTATCGTGTTACCTCGACTCAATAAACCAATTAATTTATCATTAAACTACTTAAATTATAATTAATTTTTACCTTCATTAGTTTTATTCTTGTGACATTATTTTGAACTTCATTTAATTATTTTTATTTTAGTTTAATTATTTATACCTGAATTTATTTAGTGTTATATAATCCTAATTTACCATTTAACCCTCTCTGTCTAACTCACACATTAGACAGAGAGACGTTTTGAAACCTTCCTTTCTAATTCTCATTTATCTCGTTGCCTATCTCACAGGGTAGAAAGAGAGGTCCGATTGATCACCAGAGGATCACTTACAGCTCTGAGGCGGTTGTGTTACTTTGAGAACGGCAACGAGAATATAATTTAAGAATTTATTTAAATTATTATAAAAACTTGCCTTTTTTCGTGAAATTACAAAGATTTTTAAATGTTAGAAACCTATTTAAAGCATAGCAGTATAGGAAATAAAAAACGCTTTTCGAGGCCCTACAAGATTATCTTTAAAAAATTTAGATTTTTGTTGAAAAAAAATCAACATTTCTCTATTTTGTGGTCAAACAAAGCAAGATATGAAAAGAGATAAATCCACCGAAATTGTGCATCAAGAAAATATTTCCAATTTTTCATGATTTACTTTTTTAAAAAGATAAGTAGTTTTCGTTTTATTCGCAAAAAAATTTGAAAATAAAAAATTAAATTTGAGTACACACGATACAAGCTATGAAAATAAATAAGACAAAATTTATTCAATCGAAAAATATTCACCACTTGTTTATGAGTATTTTTTGGATAAGAAGCGTAGTTTTTCTTTTAGTCGTATAAAACAAGATTAAAAATTTTTAAATGATAAAAAAAAGGCGATAAGAATAAGTATGTTTCAATTGTAATGAATATTCTGAATTGTGATGAAATAAATTTATTAAAAGGATAAATGTTTTGGCACAGCTAATAATGAAATTTAATGCCAAATAAGAAATAAATATTAAAGTAATCATGATAAATAAAATTTGCACATTATTTTGCAATATATTAATAAGCAATCCCGGGCAGGGGTAGATAAAAAATTATTACATTTGATATAAAAGTGTTGAGCATGGTGTAGCAAAGTTGACATTTTGGACAAAATCGAATGTGAAGCATAAGACGTGATAAGAATGTGTTCGCTAAAGTCAAAAGAGCTTTAACAAAAAAGATTTCACAATCAGCTTATCACAGTTTTTGATCAATTGGCCTTTAATATTAAAAGGTTCGTGCACAAATATGCGAAAAATACATAAACCGAGCACTTGCGCAAGGTAAGTACATAATCGAGCGCGAGAACCAACAGTCGCGCGTCCAAGGGGCTTTAGAACTTCAAAGCGAAGCGAGCTCTGTGCAAGAAGAATGTGCCCGAGCAGCGGGAAAATTTATTAATTTTAGATCATTGAGATTTTAGAATATGAAGCTACCCTAAAATCATGGAAAGTTTCCGCAAAACGTTCCGTGCTATTAGGGTACATAGTTAGTCCATAGTTAGTCCATAAGAATTGTACAAATGACTAGGGCATCTCGGCGTCCCACTCATGGAGAATTTCTCTGTCGTAAGTACATAACGCATCGAAATGCTAGATCTCATCAATTGCGGCGCTAGTGTGGCACATGTATCGATGGCCGCTGTCAAGGTCCGTGTAAATATAATCTTAAGGCTCAAACAAAAATGCAAAATTCCAAAATCGTTTAATGAATTTGTAGAGGTGTGTATAAACTGTTATATTCAATTAAAAGTTTGGTTACAGTTCTCTGATGTGTAAGCGTCACAATACCCCGACTCCCATGTATTTTTCTGGCCACATATTTGGTGCGCCAACAGAGCCATCTTCATTTGTCCTGGGGAATGAGATTAATGTATGACGTCACATAGTAACCTCAAAATCATTTTTAATTATTTTTTTGTTTATTGTTAATTATATGCATATTGCTGAACATTCTTCGTTTCTTTCAAGCGTGTGCAAGTGTCAGTTTACAGTTACGTAAACGATATCAAGTAACGCATTTAAGTTGTAAGTATAGAATAATTTTATAACATTGCTGTAGGTCATCTTTGAATTGTAATTGTGAATAGAAAAATTTTTAGGTCATTCTGACGATTTGTTTTGCATGTTTACCCAGTTTACTAATATAACTCAATATGTCCATAATGAAGGTTTTCTTCAGCTCTTATTTCACTAAAAGCTGGATGTCTACTATCCAGAATATTGCTAGAAAATAAAATGAAACACGGAATACGAATTTTAACCGGCAATCGAATTTAAAGCTTTCTCAACTGTATTTTTTATTAAGGGATCGTCCATAAATTACGTAACACGTTTTTCTTTTGTTTGAGTAAAGACGAGCATGAAATTGATGTGAAGTTGAGAAAGACACAACGATATAAACAAAAGAAAAAAGTGTTACGTAATATATGGACGATCCCTAATCGTGATAAAAAGACAAATACATTAAATACTTATAAATAAGGAAATATGATAAGAAAATTATTCAGAAATTCTAACATTTAAAAAATTTTATGACAATGAAGAACAACATTTAAGCTTTGAACAAATGGTTACTCTCGCAAAGAAATTTTAATGCATTATTATAAGCTTGTAGTTTGTTGCACAGACCTTTTTAATTTACAGCCTTTCACAATTTTATGTTGCATTCCCTGCTAAAAAAAAGTCGGGAAGCGTCAGAAATGGTGAGAAGTTCTGACGATTTCTGAACATCCTGATCATTTCTGACGAGTCTGGCAATTTCTAAAGATCGGCTAAGGCCGCAGGTAGGCTTACCGCAAAGGATCAAAAATATATTTGTTCAATATTACATATATAGATTAAAGAGTCAAAAAATCTGAATCTGCGGGTTTCGACGATTTCAAATAGCAAGAAATTTTCCTACAAAATTCAAAATTAGGATAAATATAATGGATCTTGTAAAGAAAAAAAGATACGTCAAAACAGACAACATTTTCAGATTTACTATCAGATTCATTTAGTACATAAACATTAATAATAAAATATAAGTGAAAAGAGAATATACATAAATAAATATAAATAAATAATATAAATGACTTGGAAAATATAAAAGGAATTAGGTTTTATAGCCTTCTATTCTAAGCTATCCAAGCTATCCAAGCTCTGACGATTTCCGAACATTTTTACATTAATTCTGACTTTTCCTGACGATTTCTATCGCGAAACGGAACAAAAGTGGTGCGAAATGGTCAGAAGTCCAACATTTTGTCTTAAGATTCCTGTCTTTTTTCAAGTAGGGTTTTCCAAATTGGAACACATGGATTTGTGATATTATTTTATGAAATGATTTTACATCTTTTGAATTCTTTATGAAATAATTCACAATATTTTCAAATGCTTGTGAAATCTTTCGAAATCTTCTAAAATGATTTGAAATCTTTTAAAATCTTTCTGAAAACATAAAAAATGGTGTAAATCTTTGTGAAATTTTTTAAACCTTTTAAATCTTTATGAAATCTTTTAAAGTCTTTTGTAATCTTTTGAAATCGTTGCACGCAGCCGGGTAAATTCATCCAGTGTGAAATGCATTAAATAATAATATATTATAATTTGACATGGTTCTAATGACAAGGAGAAATTGCTTTTAGTAAAAGGATGGTGAAGTGCAGTATTCCCCAATGTCCAGCGACATCAGAGGTAACAATTCATCGTTTTCCATACGACAGTGTCATCGGACAGCAATGCGCTATTGCAATAAAAAATCCGCAGTACGTTGCAATAACGTACGCGGATATAAGGAGGAAAAAAGTAAACGTTCGTCGCTCACATTTTGCTGATTCTTGCTAATCAGCACAAACAAACAGGTCAACATTGAAACCCGATGCAGTGCCAAGTTTAATGCTTCCAACAGCAGAATCAATGTCAACCAGCACTGTCATGTAAGGTCCGCCCACTCAGCGCCGCCCCCAAGGCAAACTTTAAAATGGAATACGCCATATTTTTTTACTTTTTTTTGCTAATTTTATAATAAAAATTTTGTTTGCTCTTTAAACTTCGGAGAAAATGGTGGCGGCGCTGAGTGGACGTCCTGCTAGCGCCGCCACCTGCGAAAACTCACTAAAAATTATTATAATGCGATAAACGATAAGTGGAGATTTTTTGCTTTTTTTTTTGCTCTATGATGATATATATTACGTTTGCCAAAAAACTACCCCTAAGTCTTACACAACTACCGCCTGCGATCAAAAACGTTTTCAAAATAGTAAAACTACCTTCAATAATGTAAACATGATTTAAGGCTTCAAATTAATCACATGACACTTAAAAATTTTGCCTTCTTTATAATTTGGAAGGGTGATTTTGGGGGAAATTATAATGTGAGAGAAATTTGCAAGTTTCATGTTATTATTTTGATTCCTAAATCATTTTTGCATTGTTAAAGTTGGTTTTTTTAACTTTTAAAATGTTTTTGATCACGAGGGGTGAGTACTTATGACTTGGGGGTAATTTTTGGGGAACCTTTTATATATTATCAGAGAGCAAAAAAAACAACAAAATATCGACTAACAGTGTTTTCTAAGCTGTATTCTTTTTTATTCTTTTTTCATACATATATATGTTCTGCTGCATAGATTCACATGGAAGGGTAGTTTTTCGGAAAAAGTATGAAGAGAATGAAATTTTAAAGTGCCATGTAATCAATTTGGAGTTCTAAATCATTTTTGTGTTGTTCAAGGTGGTTTTCCAACTTTTAAAACGTTTTTGATGATGAGGGGAGGGTATGTATGACTTAGAGGTAGTTTTTGAGTAACGTATTATATATTATCAGAGAGAAAAAAAAGAGAACAAAATATCAACTAACAGTTTCTTCTAAGTTTGATTATTTTTAATGTTTTTTTCATATTTATAAATGTTCTGCTGCACACGTTCATGTGGAAGGGTAGTTTTGGGGAAATTATGAAGAGGTCGTAATTTTCAAGTGTCATGTGATTAGTTTGAAGCCCTAAATCATGTCTACATTGTTAAAGTTATTTTTCCCATTTTTAAAACATTTTTGATCACAGGGGGTAGTTGTGTAAAGCTTATGGGTAGTTTTTTCGGAAACGTAATATATGTGATCACAGAGCAAAAAAATCGCCACTTATCGCTTATCGCATTTTAATCATTTTTAGTGAGTTTTCGTAGGTAGCGGCGCTGAGTGGACATCCTGCTAGCGCCGCCACCCTTTTTTCCGAAGTTTAAAGAGCAAAAAAATTTTTTTCAGCATAAAATTAGCAAAAAAAATATGGCGTATTCCATTTTATAATTTTTCTTGGCGCTAAGTCAAGAGAGTGACTTTGACTCCAAAGGCAAGAAAAATTTTCGATGCCGCCTCAGAGGTTCGGAATTGACAATGAATTTCTCCAATACGAGGTTTAGAAACGGCTGTGAGAAGATAAGCGACGAAACAATATGGTGGCTAACCAAAATTTGTGATCACCTCAGATTTCATGAAAAGTGTGCGTAAATTCATTAAAGATCAGCCGAAATCGTCATTGAAATTCATATAATTGAAATTGAGCATCTCTAAACCATCTATTTATTGCATTTTGACCGAATATTTGGGCTACCGAAAGATTTGTGCACGGTTTGTTCCTGATAAGTAAATTGACAAATAAAAATTGGTCAGCATTTTTTTAACGAATTCTTCTGTTTTTTTTACTTAAAATCATGAAAGGAAAGGGTCTTAAGGATTTACAAGACATCAAAAAGACTTATACCGACATTCTGAAGGACATATCGCCTGACGAACTGAAACACTGATTCGACATGCTTTTAAACCGTGCGAATAGCTGTCCCGGGACGCTTGGATATTTCCTCAGGTAAAATATTTTTCAAAACATTGAAGGTCATTCCAGAAGTTAATTTCAACGAGGAATTCAATGGTAACCTTCATCTTGACCTTGAAGTTTACCTTCATGGCTTTTTAAAGGTCAACTTTGTTTTTTTAAACGGAAACCCCCTTTTTCACATCTGCAATCGATAGAGCGGAAAATTCTACGTAAAGGTACGTACCCAGGTCATAGATCAATCGTAACGTTCAAGGTCAGTTAGAGGTTATTTAAAATTAGCAAAGTTTTCCAAGAGGTCAGTGTAATTCCTGAAGTGAATTTCAACGAGGAATTCAATAGTGACCATTATTTTTACCTTCAACTTGAACTTCATAGCTTCTCGAGGGTCAACTTTGTTTTTTCAAATGGAAACCCCCTTCTTTACATCTGCAATCGATGGAGCGGAAAATTCTGCGTTCAGGTACGCACCCAAGTCATAGGTTAATGTTAACTTTCAAGGTCAGTTAGCTAAGGCGATACCATAAGTCCTTTACCGTTTTTCCATACGAATGTTACGAATCGAAACTAAATTTACGTATTACGAGTACATACTTACTATCTTTCGCTAGAAGATTATTATGGCGCAAGTTAAACTATCGGAACGAGAGAGGGTATCTATATTAATGATGCGTGGTTGGGGAGATCGAGTTCGATCTTATGATCAAGTTCGTTTGCCTTTCAATTGCAGTTTTCGTCATGGAGAAGGGTTAAATCCTGTCTAAAAATCAACAATTGAAAGAACTGTAAGGCGCTTTATGAATCATGGATCTATCAAGGACCTTCAGAGAACTGGTCAGCCAAAATCTGCAGGATCTGAGGAGATGCAGATGGACAGAGCCCATGAATTTGTTGAAAACCCACACCTTAGTTTACGTCGAGGTAGTGATGAGCGTGACGTTGCTCCTGATACAGTGCGAGATACTTTAAAAAGCATTAATTTACATCCTTACAAAGTTCATCTGGTACAAGAGCTTAGTGAAGACGATCCTGATCGTCGCGTTGAATTTTTGTGAAATTATGATGGACAGAATTGATAGAGATCCGCTTTTCTTGTACAATACAGTATTTTCAGATGAATCTACTTTCACTTTAAAAGGTAAAGTTAACAGGCAAAATTGTAGATATTGGTCCGACACAAATCCTGATTGGATGTTGGAAAGTCACACACAATATTCACAAAAGATTAATGTTTGAGCCGGTATCTTGAATGATACATTGATGGGCCCTTTCTTCATCGATGGTAATCTCAATGCCCGTGCATATGAAGAGCTTCTCAGAAACAAAATTGTACCAAGAATGAAGGACATTACAGGCGATAATTCTCAAAATATTTGGTTCCAGCAGGACGAAGCAGCGGCTCATTACGGTAGGAAAGTTCGAGCATATTTCGATACTCAGTTCCCACAAAGGTGGATTGGAAGAAGGGGTGAAATCAAGTGGCCTGCTAGATCTCCTGATCTGACGCCTCTCGACTATTTTATTTGGAGTCATTTAAAGAGCAAAGTATACTCAACGCAACCGCAAAGCTTAGACGAATTGCAGAATCGGATTCTGCAACAGGCTACTTTCGCTGTTCCTGGGTAATGCTAAACGTAAACGTAAACGGCTTGGCAAAAACATTGAAAAGATGTAAAAAAGAGGGTTTCCATTCAAAAAAACAAAGTTGACCTTCAAAAAGCCATGAAGGTCAACTTCAAGGTCAGAATGAAAGTCACCATTGAATATAAAGATATGATAATATAATAATATAATATAAGAATAAAGTTTAGGTGTAGGAAAACGGCGACCGCATCGCCCGAGAGCTCGGGATCTTGCAGTCAGCCTCGTTGCATTGGGCTAACTATCCAATGCAACGAATTATGCGGTTATGTCACCAGTATCGCGCAGTGCCACCGATTTCAGGCCTCTCTCGGTTGGAGGCCATGGTTCAGTTAGGAGTAGAAATAGTGCCGTTGAAAATCCGCCTAGTCGAGAAGACATTCAAGTCTTCGGGGAACAAGTATCTAGAAAGGAGTATCAAATAATTACTGCTGATGAAGTGAAGAAAGTTATCGCTAGAACTAAAAACTTTTCAGCGATAGGGCCAGATAAAATCAACAACTTTTGGTAGAAGGAGTTCACTTCTTCGCATCAACATCTAGCTCGTATATTTACTTCTTTCCTAAACGGAGGACAATCTATCCCGCAGTGGTAAATTAAAGGACGCATGGTACTGATGCCTAAGACCGGAGATTTGTCAAGTCCAAAGAACTACCGGCCCATAGCTTGTTCAAACACCAGCTACAAGCTGCTCACTGGCATCCTCAAAGAGAGTATATAATATCTATCGAGCCGGCATTCTATCAGGTATCGACGTAATCTGTCCATGGCTTGGATTGACTACCGAAAGGCATTCGATACTTTTCTGCATCTCCCCCTTGCCTCTATCTATTTTGCTCCGCGGCGAAAGCTCTGGATACCTATGTGGCCCGCTGAACAGAACACAATTTAAGATCTATACATCGACGACCTTAAATTCTTTGCTCAGGACGCTCAGGATCTTAAAATCATAGGCGGAAATACCATTCAACATCTTGGTATGTTTAAGCAAGTTGACAGAAGCACGCGCAAGATTGCGACAATCTATCTCAGTCATCATCCTAGATCTTCTATACCTCGTATATATCTTCCTCCAGATGAAGGGGGTGGAGGTTTGCTGAGCTTAAAGTGTCTTTATCGAAGAATGTTTCTAGCTACAGCCTGCTCAGTTCTAAAAAGCACAGATTCTCTAATGAAATTCTTACGCTTACATGAAGTCATCAATGTTTTGCGCCGTTTCTCTACCGAGCCGCAGATAAGGCCACAGAGAAGCTTGGTCTCCCATTTGATTTCAGCAACATTACACATGAGCTGACTTCACTAACACCTTTGGTGCTTAACAGAGGTACAGGGTAGAGTGGGGTTAAAAGTGCCAGGGGGAAAACGTGCCACATACGATAACACAAAATGTAATCATTTGTTGGGCGGAGTTGAAAGTGGCCAAAGTTTATTTTTCATAACAATGCGCCTAAACTAAATGAGCTATTGCCTTGGTTTTTGCATAAAAACATATATAATACATTTAAGTTCCACATTTTATAATATGTGGCACTTTTTTCTCGCGGTACTTTTAATTCCACTCCACCTTGCAGGAAGCAGAACTTCGCTTCTAATAAAGAAACATGCTGATAAGCCTCTTAATGGTAAATTCTAAGGTATTATACGTAGATAACAGCTTTTGATGGATCTATCCAACATTTTTCTTATATCTATTGGATTGAAATCGGAGACGGAAAAATTTACTTTTGTTTAACAAGACGACGTTATAAACACCTTAGTTTATCGTAAACAGATAATGAATGTACCTGTAGGCGATATCAATTGCGGAGCGTACAAGCTAGAGTCAGAAACAATAAGATATGTTCTCAGTGGGTGCCTAGGCCATGAACGCCAGTAAGCTTAAGGTACTTAAGGTAGTCTTGCCATACGCGCAGGCTGAATTGAAGTCCGTTGTAAAGAATGATCAGTGTAAGATCTACTGGAATTCCTCGTTTTCCACCACTCAACGTAATAGTGCTACAAAGCCTTATATTATCCTCCAAGATCTAAAGAGCAAGATAATTTAGTGATTGAATCCTCGGCACCTGCTGATGGTAATATCTCGTCAAAGGAAGAAGAAAAACGGCTGTAAGAGCAGGTTCTTCTTTTCGAGCTGAGCAGCCTCCACCAAGACTACAAACTCCATCTTGTGGTTTTCATAATCGGCTGCCTTAAAGGAATGAAAGACTCATTTCTTAACCATGTGAACAGAATACCGGCTTACCAGAATCAGACTCAGACGATCGCATGCCAGATGCAAAAGGCTGTTTTTTCTGGCATCACTGTAGTGTTCTACTCCACTCGTTTCTTCTCGATCGCGGCTTTCGAGATGTGATAGCTGAGTTAGAGCTAAAAGAAATCAGCGCATTAATGCCTGCTTTGAAATGAAAACCTAAGCAATTCACAGCAAAAGAATCCAAGGAGTCCCTTTATGTAACAAAAATTCTTTAGACAGTTAAAGCTATCCAAGGAATATCGAAGCAAAAATACCGACTTTCAGATCACAAATTCGACAACAAATTGCTTCCGAATATTGGTACCTACATCCGAAGGCATCATTCTTGAATAATCAATTCGCGAAAAGGTTACAATCTGATTCCGAATTTTTATGTGAGATCACAGAAAGAATGAAAGTCAGAAGACATGTTGAGAACACTTCGGCTATTGAGGCAGAACAAAAAGTTTGTTTGCAAAAAATATTTGATTTTCAAAGTATGTCATTAGAAGACATTTTCGACTTTTCAGAAATGACAGAGAAACTTAAAAATTCGGTTCACTGGAACATATCAATTATCACAGGCAGTGTCGTACTTAGCTCCAATTATTGATAAAGATGGTCACATAAAATTACAATATGTTAAAGAGCAATCTAATGTATTGAAATTGCAAGTTCCATCTCGTCATATTTCAGGAAAAGTGTGCCGATGTATCGTAAAATATGAGCCAAATAGTATCGGTATTTCTGGATTGTATACCATCTGGCCGATAAAAGGTACCTATCTAAGATTGTGCAGCCAGCTGAAATTCTAAATAAAATATTTCAACAGGAAAGCATTTCGCCTGTAATTGAGGATGACAGTGATAAAGATTAAGGAGGTCTAAGAAGAACCCGGTTCGTGGGAGGGGAGAGGACTCACGACGATCAAGTACCCCGGTTTGTGAGAGTCGAGAAGAATCTTGGGAATCAAGCACCACGGTTCGTGAGAGGTGAGGAGACTCAAAATAATTAAGCATCCTGGTTTTTGAGAGACAAGGCGACTCACGATAAACAAGCACACCGTAACAAGGGGCCTCAAATCGTACTGCATACTTCGCGTGGTGGTCTTACTAAATTTCTCATTTTACATTTTTAATTTTAAAATAGAAATTGAGAGTCAGCTAGTTTTTGAGCTGGTGGCCACTGATTAAAAAAATTGATCAACGATTCTACTAGCGAAAATCAGTTCATAATTTTTTTCTAACATTCTACTATTGAGACCCATAACATAGTGCCTGTTCATCTAAATCGGTCCAGCCGTTATCGAGAAACATATTTATCTTCTTATTACCATAACTCACATAAAAATTATTTTTCACATACAATATTTTGCGAAATTTATTCTTACATTAATGTCAACTTATTGCAAAAATCGCAAACAGATACAAACAGGGGCAGCACATAAATGCTTATCCTGCTATGCCCTTCACGCAACAGACTTCGTACAATACTATTCCTTGGAGTCTGGGCTCTAGCCGCGTATGATCTTACGCGGCAGACGGAAAACTTAGAGATGAAGGTTTTATTTCGGACAATTTTCTAGATCTACCAATCTTTGTAGATTGTTGTAAGGAAATTTGTTGACAGGCTGGATGAAGTGATCCCAGAAAAACAACCTTTTGCGTCTGGCTCCCAATGGACTGAACCTGACGCTAGCAAATCGGGATTTTGTCCTTTTGGCTAAAAAATGAAGCTTCCATACCTCCAAGGCAGCCGATTATGAGAACTATGAGATAGACTTAATTGTAGCCTTGATACAACCTACTCAACTCGAAAAGAAGAGCTTGACATTTTGTCCGTTTTTCTTCCTCCTTTGCCGTGATATTACAATCGGCTGAAGCCGAGAATTCCATCCCGTAAATTACATTCGTCTTCAGATCTTGGAGGGCCATATCAGGCTTTGCAGCACTGATATGTTGGTTGGCGGGGAGTAAGAGAGTCCACTATATCTTATACTGATCATTTTCTACAACGGAGTCGAGTCCCCTCTAGGCATATGGCAGAACAGACATTGGAGGGTGTGCCATGTAAACTCTGGTTCCTTTAAGGGGACCGTAGGGAAAGTAAAAACAAGCTAAAAAGTCCTTCAAACGTTTTAGATCTGGGGAATATTTTGGGAACAAGAGTGGGTACAAATTGTATGTACGTGTAAACATCTGTGGCTGCGCGCGTCACGGCAAACAAGCAGTCCCCAGCCAATGCGCTTGAGGCAAGTAGGTAGTTAGTACGCCACATAAGCTCACACGTACTTACACTGACAAAAATCCTTTGATGTTCACGAAACATGCCACAGATTCAAAAATGTTGAGGGACTTTTTGCTTGCTTTTACTCCTTCTACGCCCCCTTAAAAGGAACCAGAATTCTCGTGGAACACCTTATAAATCAATACGATAGAGGAACCGAAGATGGTAAGGCAACACTTTTCGGGCCGCATTGTGTCTCGCAATGTACCCGTAGCATGCATAATTTGAGAAGCCACTGCCAACATGAGCAAAGTTTTCTGGCTCTTCCTTGCACACTCGGCAGCTCGTATCACCTACAGATACATTAATTACGCGCTCGCGGTAATAGAATATTGATCAGCAAAGGTATCAGTAATGCTAGGCCATATATAATGTGGCTGGAATCAAATGTAATATCAAGCTCCTCTACGAGTCTATCTGTGGCACAGACTAGAGTCAACGCAGCATTAACGACTTCATGTTAATGTATAAGTCGTATCAGAGAATCTTTGCTATTTAGAACTGCGAAGAATGTAGGAAGACTGGTTTTTCGATGAGGACACTTCAAGCTTATTCCATTTTACTGGAATGTTTTCACACGCACATTTTGTGTCTTCGTTTCCAGTGTTCCAAGATATGCATATTTATCCATTACCAAGATGTTAAAATTAAATTTTTTTAAAACTCTTTCTCTGATGGACTCGGTTTTTCATCATAGACACGGAAAATCATAGTGACTGAACAGATAAGGATGTTATAAGTTAATTTATTACGACGTTTGAAATCTTTCACGATAATGTTGTAGGAATAAAATTAGGAGTAAATCGGGTTTTAAGTCATAATGTGAATCCGCCTGAAGGTTCAAGCCGTTCGTGAGTATGCGTAGACAAAAGGAAATGCTCAGGCTCCAGTTAATCGTCTTTGTTTTCCATCGGGTTTGGGTCGTTCAAGAAAATCATTTTCTACAACAAATTCACGGTGCGGCGGAGCTCCTTCGCCTAGGTGCCTAGTCGCAAAACCACGGCCTCGTCGCCCAATCGTTCTTACGCTCATCGAGCAATAAGAAATCTACCAAAAATACCAACCGGCGCGTCGAAATGTGTCTGCGATATCAAAGCGGCCGATTCGTTCTTTTGTCGATTCAGGCTTTGTAAATAGATCTTCATGTATAATTTATTTTTGAATTCAATAAATTAGGGTTTCTTATGCTAAAACTTTTTCCCTACTAAGATCCGTTTTCATTCATTCAACAACCCTAAACAGTGAAATTTCAGATCAACGAGTGTAAAGCGAGAAACAAATTTGCGAAGCCACCTAAGGCAAGGCAAATAGTGAGTGAGAACATCTAGAAAGTTTCTTACAATGCAAGAGATTTTCAATAGAACCGCCTTCTGAGGTGCTGGCAGTCCCTACTAACTCGTAAATATTCAAGATGTTCAGTGCATCTTGCATGCACATTTCCTCTAGCTAAAATTACAATAAAATTAATATATGCATGTTCACATTCCTCCATATTGTCTTTACTTCATGAAAGTTATAATCTATGAGTTTGCATTTTCCGATACTCAGCCCACACACCGTAAAAACTGTAAGGAAATTTTAGTTGCAGATAATATTATGTTGCGGTAATTCATGGACAGTTACTATATATAACAGGTCACATTATCATTTTATCTTAAGTTATCATAAATTTCCGGTCATATTACTATAAACTACCAAAAATTTAAAAAAATTCCAGAAATGTATGAAAATGTTAAAAATTTAATTTTGGGCAATTTGATGGTAATTTACCATATTTACCTGTAAAATTACGGTAAATTACTGAAAATTTCCATTCATTTCCGCAAATTTATAAACATTTCGAGACATAATCTTAAGCATTTTATCTTAAGTTATCATAAATTTCTGGTAATGTTGATATAAATTACTAAAGATTTCATAAATGACCAAAAATTTCTAGAAATTTCTAAAAATGTTTAAAATTGAATTGGGGGAAATTTACGGTAAATCACCATATATACCTGTAAAATGACAATGAATACTAAAAATTCTCATGACTCTAATATAAAATACTATAAGAAGTTCACCTAAGGAAGTTTCTGTTAATATTGTTAGAGGTTCAAATTTGTCCTTAATACTTGAGATGGAGGTAATTCTAAACAATGTGTGTCTCATACTAATAGCTGTTGTTAAGGCATAGCAGCTTTGGAAGAGTCTACCTGTTCTGGTAATGATAAAATCTTTAATTCTCAAATGTAGTTTTCAGTCCGGCTTTAAAAAGCTTTTAGGCCAAAGGAGAATATCAAAATTGTCGTAGATATTTGATAGCTCATCCTGTTTGTTTAAGGTGCCCCATAAATTCCATTAAACAATCCTTAATCTATTGAGCTGAGCAATCTTGAGCAAAAAAGAATTTAGTTATGACATTAACAATTATACCATTTAATTCTATGCATTTTGGCTTTCCTCTATTTGAAGGGAACCCGAGATTATCATTTTGCCAAACACTTTAGTCCAGATAGAGTCGAGTTAAGGATACAGCTTTTAGTATAATTCCGATCTGATTTGTAAGTGTGAATATGAGGTCGAGTTCAAAGAAATGGACACCCATAAATATGGAGAAAATATTTCAAACAGATTCTACACTATACACTAAATATTGCAGTGGCATACAGGAGTATGCTCTGCTGATCAACCTAGACCTAGACCATTAAATGGTGATATAACAGATTTATTTTTAAATAATCACTTGTACCATTAACACTTAGCTAAAAATTAGCGTTATTTTCTTGAAATAACAGTTCTTATTCTGATTCCTCTAATAGCTTAATTGGAAAAGCACCTGACCGAAAATTAGAAGCTTTGTGGTTCGATTCTCAATGCAGTAAAGAATGAGTAGGATCTGTTTTTCGAGAAATAATTTTAATTTTTTTTGAAAATATTAATTTCCATCTAGTCTGATTAAGACGTTAAGCATTCTTTGTTATAAAAAATTCTTAACTTGATCGATTTTGTGGATTTTCTGCCTTCATGGTTTGGCGGGTTATCCACTGTCGGTAAAGTACCATTCGCTGATGATATAACAGAATCATTTTGAAATAATTAATTGAACCATTGACACCTAGCTGAAAGTGAGCGTTATTTTCTTGAATTAAGAATTCTTATTCTGATCCCTCTAATAGCTTAATTGGAAAAGCACCTGACTGGAAATCAAAAGTTTTGTGGTTCGATTCCCAATGGAGTGAAGAAGGAGTATTATCTTTTTTTCAAGAAATAATTTTAAATTTTATTTTATCACCATACCCAGATGGCTTGGGAATTTATCCAAGATACTAGGCTGCGAGATCAACGGATTTGGGGAAGCCTGAAAGAATCTTGCAGATTCTAGTCTCCATGATCATAGCGACAACTAGGATAGATCTAATTATAATTCAATCAGAAGGAGTGGATTCCCGGTTGGAATTCGTGATATATCTTTTTTCAGGAAAGACGTATCATCGTTCCATAAAAATTTATAATTATAAATAGATTTAACACGTTATATAACTATTTTATAACAAAATTGAATTGAATAGTAATCCTTTTCACAAATAATCCGATTCTATCTTATAACTAAAAATGCTGCTGTGAAAACTTCTAATCGCATTTTGTTTTTTTCAATAGTCTGAAGTTTGACATCATGTAAAAGATCGATCTATCCTATTCGATCCCATCTGATCTTATATAATCTTTCCGATCCTATTTTAGATTATCTTAGCCTGTCCTGTCCATACTCATCCTATCCTGTCCTCTCGTATCCTACGCAATCCTAGCCCACCCTATCCTGTTTTATCCTAACCCGCCCTATCTTATCCTATCCTGTCATATCCTATCGTATCCTATTTTATCCTATATTATCATGCTTTATCATCCAATAATCATGCTGTTCAAAGTTTCAACATCGACTTCTTTTTACTTTAAAAAGTGTATCATTTGACATTGGTGATCAAAAGTACATAATGTCAATATCGTAGATTGTGCATTTAATGCATCCCCTTGTTGCTTTTCGTCTCTTGAGTGTGCAGAGCAATAATGTCATATTATTTAACTCTTGAATTGAATTTAAACTCATAACACTTAATTAAACACTGCGGAACAGAGAAAAAAGATTTTATTCCCATCAAAATAGTATTAGAAAATATATACCCATTGTATGTTCTAAAATATTAGTTATTATTTGTACAATTTTGCACAGGAAGTAGTGTGCGACTCTGAAGCAGATTCTTGAACCAGTGAGCGGAGTTCTTGTAGGTTCTTTTTCTCCTCGCATCGTTAAAATCGACCTGGAGGAGTCCAAAATGGGCACTGAAAATATTTTTAAAATATTTACTGCAGAAAAATTTGTATAAGATTTATATATAAAAAATTTCAATTAAAATTTATATATATATATATATATACTCAGAGAAATGTCCTATTACGTCAAAAATGTTTCATGTGAACTTTTTATCTAAATGTATCATGTACGTAAAGTTAGCATACCCAGGCGAAAAATTTATGTATATGTATTTCATATATAGTGGGTAAGGCAATGACATTTTTCATTTGTTTTATGAACTTTTCTATGTAGAACAAATGAAAAATATAAGTGTTTTATCCAGTATATATAAATCATATATCAATTTTCACCTGGGTAACTATACCGCGTTTTGTTGCTTGGGATTATAATTTGCTGTATTCATGTAAATGGTCACGTACATAATTAAAAAAAATTCTTTAAAACTTACTTGTAACCTTCGGTCCATTCATAATTATCCATAATACTCCAAGCTGCATAGCTTTTGACATTACATCCATCTTTTATAGCTAATAACATTTCTTTCAGGTAGGAATAATAATAGTTAATTCGGTCAAGATCGTTTAGGCTTCCTGTGTCGGAGTAACCGTTTTCGAGAACATAAATCGGTGTATTTCCATATTCCTTTGTTATTTTGCGAAGAATTCCTCCAAATCCTTCAGGCACCACCTTTAATACATATGTATTTTAATTTTTGTTGACCTAAACGGTTATTTTGCATTCGGATGCCAACCCACAAAAATTTTTTACTCAGCTCAAACTAATCGACTACTTAGATAATTTTCACTCCAACTAATGTATACACTATACATGTATAAAGCAAATTAAACTATGTTATCTAGCATTTCTATAATTAATTTATTATTTCTGAATTTTGTAACTTACCCTCAACCAAGAACTTGCAGATACAGGCCATTTAGGATCTACTATTTGGTAGAAGCCTCGATCATTTGCCCATCCTTTATTTACTTCCTTCTGAACAGGTACGGCTATATATGATGTGTAGTGATTTAGCCCAAAATAATCTGACGTACCTCTATGAAAAATCATCAAATATGATTTTTTTTTGCCTTTTTAAATTGTAGCATAACAAATATCTACTTTTAACCAGGTTTTAATGAATCACTCGGCACAAATATTTATCCGCTTGTATGCTATATAATCTTGTGAATTTTTATAATTCCATACCTTGATCCATATTTACTTTTGTCATTCATAAATGTCTCGGCTGATGATATATTTTAATGCATATGTATTTTATAATATGTCACGACAAAAAATATGTCAGCAAATTATCTAAAATTTACATTAAATTTGTAATATATACAATAAAAACCTCACCTAATATATTCAACTTCTGTTTGTGTAAATTTAGGTAACCTTGATCGAGGCCAACCTTGAATTCTGCTGTTCTCATCAATTCTTTCTCTCATAATTTTTGGATAATCGCCGTCTTTTGAAAAAATTGGGTTGGCCATCCAACCACAGTCGTATTGAAAGGCTATATCAGGTGTGATACTGTCTTCCTCATTTTTATGAAAATAGTGATTACATGGCAGTGCAATTCCAATTATGCCATTTTGAGTTGAACGAAATTTCTCATAATACATATGATAAGCCTTAGCGTGAGCTTTTAGTACATTATGCATACACAGATATTCTGCATTTAGCGGCAAATTCCAGGCTTCAAGAAATTAATGAAAATGAATTATTATCTATAATTTATAGAATAATTCTACTAGGAGATATGAACGGATGGGTGGGCATCCAAAATCAGGATACAGAAAGAGTACTAGGTAATTTTGGGGATCCAAGAATAAACTATAACGGAAATAAATTAGTTAGTCTATGCTTCGAAAGGGGTCTGTTTATTACAAATACTTGGTTTTGGCATAAAATGATCCACACGTACACCTGGTCTAAAGGAAATAGCCGCAGTATAATTAACTTTGTTGTTGCGGATGAAAGACTAAGAGAGTTAGTCAAAGATACAAGGGTAATGAGGGGTCCTGAATGCAATATTGATTACCTTCTGATCTCAAAAATTAACTTAGGTCAGGGATGGAGAAAAAAGAGAACCAAGAAAACAAAAAAAAAACACTAATCAAAATTGAGAACCTACAGAAACCGGATGTGCGAATAGATTTCCAAAATAAGATAATCGCAAGCATAGATAGGGCAACATGGGGGGACCGTATAGAAAACAAAGATACAGAGGGCACAGTGTGTGGTACCGCAGTTGTAAGAAGAATGTCTGGTGATGCGTGGTGGAATGATAAAATTCAGGCTGCCCAACAAGCAAAGAGAGAAGCGTAGAGGAGAACTTTGAGCATCGCAGGTCTTAGCACTCAGGAAAGAAATAGATGTAGAAATGATTATAGACACGAAAACAGGAGAGTCAAACGATTAGATAAGGAAAGTAAAGGTACAATTAGAGCAGAAGAAGAGGTAAAAATACAAAACGACTTTAAAGGAAGCAAGAAAATACTTTATAAAAAAATGAAAGGAAAAAAAAGGAAAAAATTTATCAACATAAGAAATAGTAGGGGGGAAATGGTATATGATGCAGACGGAATACTAGAGGCTTTCAGAGACTATTTTAGAAGACAATTTGGAGATGAAGCTATAGGACTTCACAACTACGATGTTGAACACGGTGCGATAGAAAACTCAATTGAGAAAGACTGTGTTACTGAGGTTAGGGATATAATTAAGAACTTGAAAAACGGTAAGGCTGCCGGAGTAGACGGTCTTGACGCTGAAATGCTTAAACATGGTGGCGAGTGTATACCACATAGACTGCGCGAATTGATAAATTTATGTTTCGAGATGGGAGACGTCCCAGACGATTGGAAAAAAGCGATTATCGTACCAAAATACAAAAGAAAGGGGGATAAAACGACTGCAATAATTACAGAGGGATTAGCTTATTAAGTACCGCAAGTAAAATATACTCAAAAATACTTATTCGTAGGGTAATGAAAATAACAGAAGCAAAGCTTTCGGAAGTCCAAAGTGGGTTTATGTCAGGAAGGTCATGTACGGATCAAACATTTAGCATAAGGCAAATAACAGAAAAAAGTTTAAGAGTAGGAAAAAAAGTTTTCTGTGAATTCGTTGGCCTATAAAAAGCTTTTGACAAAGTAGATAGAAGTAAACTTTGGGAAGTCCTGAAAGAGTGGGGATAATGGATGGCTCCAACAAGCTATAAAAACAATATATACGGGTAGCAAAGCGAGTCTTCATGGTTATTTATATTATTTATGGACAAGTGTTTAAGAATGGCTCTTTTCGACGAAGACGGTGTGGATCTCGAATAAGTAAGGGTACGTGGGTTAGCGTTCGAATGAAACAGTGAGAAAACACTATGCAATATTTTATTAAATGACGAGAGAATTGCCTGTACTATACGGTAGCGATACATGGACTTATCAAGAAAAAGATGAGAGTAAAATTAACGCAAAGGATATGACAAAGCCACCGAACGCGTCCTCGGGTTGCG
>NC_046661.1:44838564-44852183 GCF_010883055.1 Belonocnema kinseyi | reverse complement strand
AAACTATAGCTACAAGCTATCTAAGGATGGTACTATAGAACGCCACGTCAAGGTAGGCCTAGTGGCGCCATCTCTTGGTCAGGCCGGAAACTTATCAATCCAACCTCGTATTTATCTTTGTACAGGCGTCTGAACCGCTATGTTATAAATAGTTCAGATTTTAACCATATAATTAAGAAGATTTCAAATTTAGCAAGTATCCTATTTTTTCGATTTTAAATCACATTGATTTATCATTTTTTGAAAATTTGATTTTTTTTAATATTTCGGACAAGAAGGAGTCATACATAAATTTTCCTTTAAAGCCTACATTTTCAAAATATTAATTTTACCAGGAGCTTTAGATGTTCCTCCATAACCGCCATAACAAAAAGAACTTGGCTCATTTATCGTCACAAAGTATTTTACTTTGGGACCGAATTCTTGGAAAACAATTTTAGAAAAGTCAGTGAACCAATCCACCATCATTTCGTTAATCCATCCACCCATTTGTTCCAAAACCTGTGGGTGATCCCAGTGATAGATAGTAACAAATGGCTCAAGTCCTTTTGATCGCAGTTCATGAATAAGGTCGTGGTAATATTTGATACCGTCTTTACTAATATCATTGGCAAAACCAGTGGGAAAAATTCGAGACCAGCTTATTGAGAACCGGTAGAAGTCGAACTAAAATTAAAAATATTATATGTTCCTCTGAGGTCCTATATTGTAAACTGAGAGACCTTTTGTGAAAATAAATAAAAAAACTTTATTAGAATTTAGTACAATATTGTATCAAAATAAAAAAAACCGAGGCTTTATTATACTTATTCCTATTTTATTGTCGAAATTTAATATTATTAGACACGTATTTAAAACACGAAGACGAAAAAGTAGTATTCTAAATACGAAACATTATGAATCTCCATTTTAAGAATTAACACTATAAAAAATGATATTCTTTTTACTGAGTTTTCGAAAAATGATTTGTATAAGAAAAATGACGAATATCATCATCTCGAAAACGTATTTATAAATTGTTATTGTCAATACGACGTTGACAGAAATCTGACACGCATACCAAACTATAAAATTATTATTCTTGATTTTTTATATAGTTTCGTTTAAAAATGTTTCTCGATTTTTTCCGCCATTTTTTCATCGAGCCGAAAGGTTATGAGTTATGATATGCAACATTTTAAATGAAAGCTAACTCACTCTATTTTCAATTCCTGCATTTACTATGGGATTTAAAACATTAAAAATTCTTTATAACGAAATTTATACACCGAGGTAATAATATTTAATTCAATGAGTACAATTTATAAACTATTACATGTCTGAAACAACAAATCAATCGTGAAAAATTGCCCAAATATTTTTCATAGTGCACTCAGTTGTCAAGCGACGCCGCTTAACCGATATTTTCGCCAAATATTCCATAATGTAAGTAATGTATGGACGCGTGTATCCCTATTACATTATATTTAATTTGTGTATTTAGTTCCTCCTTCTGAAGGCTAAATCTTTTGGTGGAGTGATTTATTTTTCATATAGTCGTTTGAAATTCTTAAATGATTTTCATAGCAACTTCAAAAGATGTTTTCGCTCTTTCGAATAAAATGTATTACTATCGTTTTAACTTCGCGTGGCAACTTTGATATAGTGAATTTTAAATTGTTGTCAATTTTATTAGAGTAAATGCAACATCCTTTTCATTTTTTCAAACAAAAATATGAGTAATGACGGTTAAAAACCTCTATATTAATTTTTGATACGCAAACCCGGTTTTCCCTATTTTAAAACGATAGTATACTAAATTCTTATTCATTTTTATCATTCATTGTAACAAGTAGTCTCTCCTTGTACCTACTATAGTTGTACATATCTAATTTAAATAACCTTTACATATTTTATTCCTTATTAAAGGATATATTATTGTTTCATATGCTTTCTATTTTTCACATTATTTGAATTTGACATTTCAGTATTATTTTCAATAATATGTCATTCAGTTTTCATAATAAAAGTGTAAAATAAAATAGCTTACGCCAATGTCTTTCATTATAGCAACATCTTTCTTGTACTTATGGAATGAATCGCAAGCCACATCTCCGTTACTCTGGTCGGCAATCATCCACGGTTTATTATGTGTAAACCAATCCCAGTTATTTTCTCCTTTGCCTATAAAATCAAAAAGAATTCCATAACTGTTTCACACAAATTTTGCAAAATGGGATTTACTATATTATCGATTACAGTGACATCTGCAAAAAGAAATAGCTCTGCATTTTAGTAATCTATAAAAAGGTGTGTCATCGTATAAAATTTTGCAAATGAAAATTGACAACTGGCACTGTTCTACAAAACTACTGCGTATTTACTAAAAAAATCCAATGATAATAACGTTTTGTGCTGACCCACGATTGGTCAAAATCTAGCGTCGTACTAAATTGTGCTCTGGTTATTTTAATAGTTTTTAGAGTAAACGCCACTGAATGACCACCTTTTATTTTATTCAGTTTCATTATTATTTATCTGCTGTCCAACGGAAACCCCTAGGTAGTGACTATTTCCATAGAGGTTATTTTCTCATGCGCATTTATCGGAAAATAGTCTGTGTGAAAAATGTCACTTACCAGGTTTTTCTTTTGGACAGCAGTTATTCAATCTCCTTTTTCTATCAAATATCGATACAAATTAGTAATTATATAAGATAAAATCATAAAAAAATGTAATTATATGCAACAGGATTTAACAGCAGAACTTAGTGAACTAGATTACAAAAAGTTTATGAAGGAGAAATTTTTTAAACTTATCAAAACAATCACGACTCTATAATAAACTGTCTAATTTGCAGAGTCTTACGGACGTGCAATGCAACTTTGCGCAGTTTGTATGAACAATTAGAGTTTAAAATACCAAGCCAATACTGACTATTGGCTGCCTAGATAAATAGAACGCTTTCTCGAACCCAGATTCCGTCGAAGGGGCGCTTTAAGTACTCCACCTAATCTCCTAGAACGTCTTCAAAAAATGGGAATCCCATCCTCGCCCTGCGCTTTATTACATTAGGACTTTAATAAATAGGCTTTAATTTTACCAATCAATATATATCATTCCAATAAAAGTTCTTTATTTACAATTCACAATTCACCATCATATAGAGAAAAATAAAAGTTTTTGCCACGTCTGCAGACTTACACTTTTATTCGAAGAAGAGCAGAATATCAATCTATTGACAGCTTTTTAGAATTCCTCAGGGCTCTTAGTCTTAGGGGTGAAAATGTTACTGTATTCGTTACAATAGTAACTCGGATTTATCAAAAAATATGTTAATTACTGTATATTTTCCACTTATGTGTAATGGCCAAAGACCATGAAACAAATTATTTTCTAAATAAAAAAATAATAAAATAAATAGTGAATTTAGTATTGAAGATTCGTATTGTCTCATCTTGGACCTGAGTAAACGAAGAAAAGATCTTTTGATTTACAAATATTTTTCCGATCCGGTGCAACCCGATCTTTTAAAAATATTTTAAGATTTTTTAAGCCCATGGCCATTGCGGTGATCTCAGATTCCATTGATCCTCGCTTATGCAATGTTACAGAATTCTACAGATATTTTATAAATTTTTAATTCGAAAACACATCTGTTTATAAAAAAGCTAAGCACCAATAGGTCGTCCAACGTTAGCAAAACGATTGTATGACATAGAATAGCGGTGTGATCAGGGATCCAATTAGGGTATTTTAAAGCCGACGAAGGTGCCCATGTCTCCAGAATGAAATGCGAAGATTGATGCCTTTAAAGGACTTATTTAAGACTTCCTGGTTAACGAATTCATTCTCTCCTGAAAGTTGCTAAGCCTTGCCAGGCTTAGTAGGCTTGTGGCTCTTGGACTGAAGCTTCAACGGTTTTGACGCAGCTCTTCATACGTATATAGGAGTCTAAAGAGCGGTTTGATTCATTCTTTTGGCGATTCTCTCGTGTTTTGGATTTGCTTTTCGGCCAGTACTGACAATCGGTTTTTTCTTTTCCCTTTCCTTTTAGTAGGGATTTAATCTCCAGGAGAGAGAGCCGATGATCCTCCAGCATAATACTGCTACCTTGGACAAACACATTGTAACCAGAATTTTTTTGCATAGTGGTAGTATGGTTTGGGACATTCCTTTCTTGTATTTATTCAGCGATCTTTCGCGAGTGACATAAAGTTTCGACGCCTTGATAGCTGAGCGTTTGTTGAGTGCATCATGGTTTCAACTGCCAGAGTTGAAACGCATTAGGGTGGGCTTATAGTCCTGTATCCTCGCCAATTGATAAATGGTGTCAATATTCGTTTCATTAAGTAAGAGAACAGCCTAATTACTTTCTTTCAGCTTTTTATTTTGTGTTTTAGAGGTGCTGAATATGGCAAATTCACGTCTAAAGATATTGGTACATTTCGAAAGATTTTAGGGCACATAAGAGAACATATGTATGCATGTATTGAAAGATGATTGAAGAAAAAATTATACATTTTAAATTAATTACCTCATGTTCGACCTCCAATGTTTTGCGATGTAATTTTTTTACATTTTGTATTTATCACTGAAGTGAGACAAAAACAATAAAAAATTAAGCAGGTTGCAGTAAATTTATAAATTTCCTGTTTTATGCACATTTTATAGTCTTTTGAATGCTTTTGTGCCCTATCCAAATTAAAATTAATTAAATTTTGCATAAAAACATGTTTCCTCGTATATGTAGGAATCTGCGCTTATTGTATCTATACTACGAATGCACTATTCACGAGCAACTAATGTGACGCACAATAGCTAAATATGTGTATAACTATATTAATCCATACCTAAATAATAAATTTTATCCGATGTGAAAATATTCTATGTGAAATATTTTTTTATACCGCAATAATATTTCACAATAGTAATGACGCTCTCAATCCTTCGCCTGCTTTTAGAATAGTTGCGTTAACTTTTTCACAAAAATCCTATGAAAATATTTCAAACTTAAATGCTATTTATTAAAATTTCGAAATTTTGTAACGTCTTCTTTGACTATAATTCATTGTTCTACTATTATAAAGTCCTTTTCGATTTGCTATTGAAAACCATATAAGCACTGTGCAATATCAGGGAACATGGCAGGTTAGTTGATAAACGTGCACTTTTTCGGTAAACCTAAACTTAATAATTTTAATTAATTCCAATATAATCTTGGATATATCAAGAGTAAACCTAACATATCAAACTATATGCTCTATACTTTGCTGAAGCAATAACGATTTTTTATTTTATTACTTAAATTGAGCGTAATTTGGTGCGTTACATCTGGCGCCGCTCCTCTAATACACAAGTGGTTCGACAGCAAGTGAAGTAATACAGAACAGTTATCAAGAAACCAATATAAAGTCTGTCTCCGTAAAAATTATGTATAAGTTGAGTAACTGTTACTTTATCTTGTACAAAATTTATTTGGCTAAAAGCGAGAAATAATATTTTTAATCATTACCACTTGCGTTCCATCCTCCTTCCACCTGATATGCGGCGGAAGCTGCTCCTATCAGAAAATCTTGCGGAAACGGCCAACCTTTTTCGCAATGTTCTCTGAAAAAAGTTATATTCCTGATAAAACAATATAAACATTGCTATTATTTATAATTATTACTTTCATCATGTTTTATTCAATATTTAATTTTTTTACTTTTTTCTTTTGGGTGAATAGCAAATACCTTGCAAACTTACTTGGGAGTGAAGAAAACGAAAAGTCCTTCTGTCTTTATTTTGCCGTCTATTTTTCTTTCCGTTTTCCCTTCCGAATCCTGCCATTTTACCCATTTTTCCCTATCCTCTTCCATTATCTGGCAATCTACTCTATTCTTTCTTTACCCTACTGCATGATCCCACAAACCATGGTCCTGCCAATTAGATGCTCAAATGCGTAATACCGACTACCCTCACCATACCGTACCACCCAAATTCCGTAAAAGAATCCAAGATTTTTTAAATGTTGGAATTGATTATGTGACAATAAAATACTTAATATATTTTAGAATTTTATTATATTTCTAATAATTTATTGATAGTCAATAGTTGTGTTACATATATTCGTTAATAGCCGACGTCATTTCAAGGAAAAATTTTGAACTCTGGCGACCCTGATAAAATTCCAAAATTGATAGCACAATTTTAATCGAATAACGAAAAAATGTAGGTTCCAAGTTGCCCCGTTTTTCAAGATAGACAAAAAAGAGCATTTGACCTACATACCTTCTGCTAAGAGATAGCTTATATCATAAATTATATCAAACATTGTTTTATTGTTGACTTTGAGAAAATTTAATGCTTATAAATTCTGCTAATTACATTTTTTTATAAACTTACCCATGAATATCTTTGATAAAGGTTATCAGTAAAACGAATGATAAATTGAACTTCATAATTGTTGATTTATTTTCACAAATGCAGAAGACCTACTAAACATATTTTTATCATGGAAGTGTAATATTACAACTTATCGCATAAGACAACATATATAAGTTACGATTAGATTAAATCTGTTTTAGCATGACATCTTTATTCTTATGATGAACGATCGATCTTATTTTGACAGTAAAGAAAGATTTAAAATTTATAGAATTTACCGTTTCTTTTCAATGTTTTATTCAAACATGTTTCTTGGACCACTGCCGCACTATGGAAAACCTCATGTGAGAAACTTCGCGATTCAGGTTTATTCTCTTATATCTAGCTCGCAATTGTAAAGTCGACCTGAAAGACAATATCACTTACGTAAGATACTGGTTTCGAAAACAAAGTATTTTATATGATGAGAGTATTATGCATTCTTATTTAATGCAATTATTTATTGTGATGCACAAGATACTCAGCCGATCTTATATTGATATTCATCCTATATACGGTTGAGGTTTATGCATTAAAAATGGATTTACTAGTCTTTTAGGACAAATTCGACAATTAGAAATGAGATTTAAAATTTTATTATCTGTTTTTCCCCTGATTTTGGCAGGGATCGGGACTCATAAGTTTCAAAGATTCATGGACCTTAAAATTACACATTTTTAAATTTTGTGGTATATTCTAAAATACTGTAACCTTTTTCGCCTCATGATTTTTTTCAAATTATTCAAACTTATTTCTACTTTTACTGTAAAAATATTTGCTTAAAAAGTGACAGACTGTGTAATCTTTGATAATAATAAATTCGACAAAAAACCGCATATAAAAGTATTACTAAACTGTTTTCTGTATCTAAGAGTCTAATCAGATTTATGTTTATTGCTTTGCTGATATCGCATTCTTAAGCAGGTGATGAGTCAAATTACTCTGAAATATTTTTCTATTGATAATTACGCATCAATACTTTTGGAAAACACTCCAATTTTATTTTATTATGTTATTTAACAGGAAATTCAAATTATGCGTTTAAAAGTTGAAGTACGATATTTCGAATAAACATGATAAGTCGTGTCCTATAAAAGCGACACAAGATAATCTTTCTCTTTGTTCTGCGATATGGTCCGAATTAAAATTGAATTTTTTTCTTATAATATATATATATAATCTACTTCATAAAATACTAATTTGTAACGTTTAGGCTCGATATCTTCTACGTCCTTGCATAAATCGACTTTAAAAATTGATAAACGTGTAGATTAGGCACTGGAGATATCTGAAAATTACATATAATTTCCTAAACTCCTAAATGGTAACAGAAACATAAGATGTGACGGAAAGGAATGCGCTATTGCGCACTCCTCGCTTCTCGAAGGGCAAATCAATCAACTTGGTGTGGTTCACGCACGGTCAGCTTCTATATAGGAAATAGCGAATTTCTAGATCTTGGGTGCGGGGTATTGAGAGACAGCGAGGAGTTCAAAATTAGTTTTCCTGACAGTGGAAAATGGCACTCATGCACGTACGCGAGAATTTTGAATTTGTTATCATTTTGAGGTGTCATGATGTACACGTGAAAAGTGAAAGTTTTTTTAAATGGATCGAAATATCTACACAGTAGCGACTGGAAATGCGAGTTGCAGAAGCTAACCTATGAAACCATAACCTCCAAACGTTTGTTCGTGTGCCGGAATGACTTTCAGGAAAAATAATTTTTTGCGTATAAAAGTGGTTCTGTGAGGATGCGAAGTGATACCGTCCCGACGTTAAATTTTCTGGAACAGAAGAAGCAGATTGTCGTGCTTAATGAAAGCGCTGCGGAAATCGATTTGCCTAATGTTTCGAGTGATTCTTCCCCTAGCACTCCTAGCAAAGCTAATAAAGTTGGACTGCTTTTCTCATCCCCGTTGGTGGTAAAATTATCAAAATTGGGAAGTGATTCGCCTGGAAAAAAATGAGAGAAAGCTCCTTGTCTTCTTTACAGGTAAGTTTTAATTTGCCAAGTAATAAGCGTTGAATATAGAAAAATTAAGAATTTGTAATCCCATGAATACGCGAATTTTCCTCCTTCTGAAGATCCTCCAACGGGAACAGAAAAAGTGCAAATCCTATTCCTCTCAATCTACTTAGTAAAATTTAACAAAAGAATTTATTTAACCTATTTTTCATTAATAAATGTTTTTATAGCTTATGAATTCGAAAAATATTCAAATTTATAATCATTCATATTTTAAAAATTTATATTTCGCTTTAAGGAATTAAAACAATTTATTACACATATTTTGTAAAGTTATTAGAAGGAATTAAATAATCTTAAAATACAAACACTTTTTGAGAATAGAAGACATCTCTGTGAGGTGTATCTGTTGGTACAATTACAAGGAACTAAATATATTGAGAACACGTTCTATTTTGGGGAATAGAAACCTATGCGGCAGCTGCTATGGAAATAGAAGTAAATTAGTTTCTGAGATATCCTATTCCTATAATGACATTTCAGGCAAATGTAAAAATCACGCATTCAAAATAATAGAATAATCCTCACTTTTACGCTGAAATTTGAAAATATTAATTTTTCTCTATTCAACGCTTATTACTGGGTGCTTGAGTATCTTGATCAGTGTTTGACACGTTAACAGTCCAAAGTAACGCATTACCTTGCCCTTCCAAGTTTTGTCTTTAATTTAATAGGGTTTACTATAAATTATATTTTAACATGCGTAAAATGATACAGAACTGCGCAAATATTATAATCTGCAAATTGATTTTCTTCATGCTATTCTCAATCATAAACAAAAAAGTTTGTCTTTTTCTTTGAGTAAAACAACTTTTTCAACATGTCAATTGCTCATATAGTTCCGATGAACAACAAAATATTATCCCTGCCCGTTTTTAAAGAAATCTATTTTGAATTTCAAAAATCGAAATTTCCCGATTTTCTTGAAAAGAAATGGAGATATGAATAAATGCTAAGAAAATAAAATTGTTTGTCGGAAATATTGCTACAAAAATACCACCTTCACGATTTGTTAATCACACATCGCTTGTTTTAAACTTTAGAAGGATTTCAGAGAATTTTACGATTAGTAATTTTTATAACATCAGAAATTACCTCTGATCTGATAAAAAATGTAAAGAATATTTCAATTGTAAAAATTCCTAATCATACAAATAGTTATTAACTGATTAGCTAATAATTTTATGTATTGAGATTTAAAAAATCACAAATAATTACACATTTCGCTGAAAACATTATTTTAAATCATAGACAGAAATAAACAGTCAGATGTTTCGTAAAGAAAAAATCTATCCTAGGGTTATTTAAATAATAAATTGTCTGATATAATATTTGCTCTTGTTTTGAACTATGAAAATTTAATTTTATTTCATTTTTACTTAAAAAATAAAAAATTAAAATGTTTAAAAAGGAAAGGGGTGCGATTGTAAAGTATTTTTTTAGACATTTATTTCATGCAACAATTTTTCTCTCTTAATATTTTTTCATATCTTACCTCGTTTTCCAGAGTAATAAGAATTATTAATTTATGAAAAATTAAAAATGGACTTTTTAAAAAATTTCCGGTTGAAGATTTTGTTTTTGCAGGAAACAGGCCAAGTAGGTGCACATCGTGGAGAGTAGCGGACTTCTCAACTACTACGAAATAGCGATTATTTCCGCAATTAGTGGAGCAGAGATCTGAAAACTATAACGCTAGAAAGAAGATGAAAAGGTATCTCTTACATGTATTGCGTGCTACGCAGTTCGAAACAAAATATTCGAAGGAAAAGAAGCGAGAGATGCAGAAATGAAACTTCGCTTTCTGGAATTGTAAATAACGTCGCATTCGTATTTATAAAATAATATTTTCTTTAAGGCCATGTGATGAGTGTAACAGCTGATCAAGTCAGCCCTAAGATCAATATTTTTCACCCATATTGAAAAATAAAAGTTTAAATAACGCGGAAATTTTGTTCGGGAAATGTTAATAAATATTAAAGGATCGTTTGTGGCCTTGCAAAGAGTTGGAGGAAGAAAAAAGTTTATTAATGCAAGTAATGATTATCGACGGAGACATTTATGTTTTACAGCAGAAGTTTGACTTTTAACTTTCTCTTACTGTAATCATGCAATATTTTCTTCCCACAGACCCCTAGAAGTTCGAAGTTGTCTACTCGTTGCGCTAGTGCTGCTTTGACACAGCTGATACCAGACTGATACGCATGTCAGACCAAATATGTTTATTTGCATTTCAAGTGCAAAAATTAGTTTTTGCATTATTGGTGCATAATGTTCGTGAGCGATTTTTGTTGTTTTGTCCCACTTTGATAAATAAAAACCTCATAACTAGCCCATTGACAACATTGCGAATTGCTTGCAGGGTTTGATGACAGCATGATCGGTATTTCTCCAAAATAGAAATTAAAAAAAAAGATTTTTTCACTATTCTAACTATTTAGGACCAGAGACAAATTCTTGCATGCCTTCTATCCACTGGAATAAAGCAGAGACATGCACATTATTAACTTCTCTTTCTTTTCCCAAACTTTCATAGCGATACCAAATTCCGTTTACACGTAAGTTGGGAAAGAAAAATCGAAGACTAGGTTTGTCACGTGACCCTCTCGTCAAATTGCCTTAAGGACTGTTTCACAGAATTGTGAGTCAGCAGTCGGACAACAGCTTACTCAACAGCAATTTTAAAAGGCAAGCTGTGGTTTTATCTGCAGAAATATCGAAAAATAAAAACAGAAAAAAAGGCTTGGCTCAATTCATTTTTAATGGATAATTATTGTTTTTGTATGTTTGATATGTCATTTATTATGAAATTTTAGTTTAAGATTTTTTCTGTATGTTTAGAATGGCTTTCGTATCGAAACTTAAGTTTCAGATTATTTCTGTACGTTTTGAATATTAAGTATGCTTCACTTTAGTTATGCTAATTTAAGTTTAAGTTCAAGTTATGTTAACTTTTATTATGTTAAATTTTGAGAACATTTTTTTTTAAATTTGAAAATTCTATGTATGGCTATCTATAGTACTTAGAAACACCAACAATCTATCCTCATGACTTTTTTCGATAAAATCAAAATTATTAAAATTATAGTATTTTCAAAATAAAAAAAAAACGAAAATTGACATTTTATGCCAAACAACGCACGATATGGAAAAATTGTTTCTTTAGGGAAGCCTTACAATTTTAGGAAAAAAACTTTTAAAATTTTTTCAAAAAGTCGAAAATTCAAATGTAGATTGCATAACAAACATTTTGAGATCATTTTTTTGAAATAAAAATTTTTTTAAAACTGTTTTCCATAGTACTCAGAAACACGAACAATTTATCCTTATGCCTTTTTTGTTGATAAAATCAAAGGTATCAGAGTTATAGTATTTTCAAAATGCTGAAAAACAAACGAAAATTGACCTTTAAAGACAAACAACGCCCGATATGAAATAAAGTCAGGAGAAAAAAATGTTTCTTTTGGGAAGCCTTGAAATATTATCATAACAACTTTTTGCATTTTCTCGAAAAGTTGAAATCATAAAAATGATAATGAAAACATAAAATTATATTTTTTAAAAAACGACCTAAGGTACGAAAAGCAATCTATAGACAAAAGTTGTTCACCAAAGAAGAATCTACACATTTTTTTCTAATAATATTTTCAACTGGACGTGTAGATTTATTGAAAATCGTAAAACATAAGATTAGGCTTAAAAAATAAATATTCAAATTTATCAAAATTAACTTGAGACGGGATTGAGAAAAAAGAGAACCACGAAAACAAAAAAAAACGCGAATCAAAATTAAGAAGCTACAGAAACCGGATGTACGAATATATTTCCAAAATAACATGATCGAGAGAATAGATAGGGCAACATGGGAAGCGCTTATAAAAAATAAAACAACCGTGAGTAAAATATACTCAAGAATACTTATTCGTGTGGTCATGAAAATAACAAAAGAAAAGATTTGGAAAGTCCAAAGTGGGTCTTTGGCAGGGAGGTCATGTACGACTAAAATAATTAGTTCAAGGCAAATCACCAAAAAAAGTTTGAGAGTAGAAAAAATGTTTTCTTTTGATTTGTGGACCTAGAAAACGCTTTCGACAAGGTAGATAGAAGTAAACTTTAGGAAGTCCTGAAAGAGTATGGGATCAATCGATGGCTCTTGCAAGCTATAAAAACAATATATATGGGTAGCAAACCAAGTGTAACGGTAAATGGGTATTCGAGTGCCTGTTTCAATATTATTCCAGGAGTTAGACAAGAATGCGTTATATCTTCATGATTATTTATATTATTTAAGGACATATGATTAAGAATGACTCTTTTCGAGGAAGAACTTGTGGATCTTGAAATGGCGTAATAATAATAATAATAATTATTATTATTATAATTTTAGGATTCAATCACATTCTACATCAACGTTCCTCCTTAAAGATAAAAATTCAAATTTACCTATTGAATTTTTGTGTATTTCTTTTCACTGAAAACAAATCAAAATGAAGTTGATGAGAAACAAGGAATAAGAAACAGCATGCTAATTATCATTAATTCTTCACTTTGCGTTTCTCATTAGATCATTTTGTCCTCATTCTTCTTTTTCCTTAAATTATTTTAGGATTCAATGCATGTAGGAAATAGGGCTTACACATATATGTGCACAAACGTATGCAGACTTATACAGATCTGCTGACAGTGGTAGAGGGCGCAGAATATCGCCATTTGTTTTGCACGTAGCTCCCTCATAGAACCTGCTTGGACGAGATATAAACCTATAGCCCCTGCCTTCAATATTTACTCTTTACGAATGAAACACTAGATCCTAACTCCATTTCAATCTATAGGCCCTACTTTGTATCTTTAGATGCTACAGTCTCTATATTCAGAAATCTGCTTCAGAGATCTAACACCTCTCTGAAACTACTTTGAATCTTTAGAACCTACAATGCTCGAACTTAAGACTATACTTTGAAATTTTATCAAGGTTCAACCTAATTCTCATGAATTATTATATATATTTATATACTTTTTTCGATATTCAATCACAAAAAATTATTGTAATAAAATACTTTCTATCCTTAGCAACAAATAGTATAAATAAATTTAAAAATTTGAAAACTACCAGGTGTATACATATGAAACCGGTATTTTTTCAAGAAAAAAACACATTTATTTCAAGAGAATGATAACAAATATTTTATTCAAAGTATGCGCC
>NC_046661.1:44785704-44838464 GCF_010883055.1 Belonocnema kinseyi | reverse complement strand
GCCAATTAGCACAAATGGTAAGTTCCGACAGTGCCTACAAGTGTGCCTACTGGCCGCTAAATGGCAATACCGGTTTCATATGTATACACCTGGTATATTGTAGTATATATGTAAGAATTCTAATAACTTAAATTTGGAGATTGTTCTTACATTTTTATTAGTGAATTTCTACTTATCTCGAATTTTCGGATGACATGATACTTTTTTATAAAACCATTATTGTTTTGGTTAATCGGTTCACTGGTACGCTTTTTTCCAGTTTTCTTGCCAAAACAGGTAGAAGCGAGTTCTTTTTGAAAATACACAGGAATTCGTTTGCAGGGGTTTTCGAAACCGCTCATTTGATTTTTGTATTTTGTTTTTATCTAGCGACCGCCCATAGAGGTGAAAAATAAGGATGGGGGTAAAATTTTCAATTTTTTTAAAGGGTTTGGTACTAGAGATTGAGGGTGAAATTTGCACTCTTCCTATAATTTTTTTCTCAAAAAAGTCGATTCTGGGAGTTTTTGATGTAGCTGATTCGATTCCCGTACTTAGTTTACATGTAGTGTGAAATCCTTCCGTGACCTCGCCGGTATACTCTAGGATCGAGAAATTTTCACCAGATAACAACAAAGGTACATAATAAATACTATTCGCAGGCTACAAACTCGAATTATTTTACTCATTGAGGCTTAGTGACTAATATATTCCAATTTCAGGTACTGATAATCTTCTGAATTTGCCAATGGAGACGCAAAAAAACCGTATATACAAATTTCCATGAACAGCGCACATATGATATTGAAAGTCGTAAGCCGCCATGCTGAATCTGCCATTTGGGAAAAATGATACATTATTTGATTGTAGATATGTTATCTGAGACTCAAAAAACTCTTGTTTATCAATTTTCATTGATAAAAAATATTGTTTTTGAAATCACTAAGTTTGACATTATGTTTGTTTAAATAATAATTAGCAGAGAATAATATTTAAATTTCTAGCTTTAAATTCTTTTAAAGCATATGACGGCGAATAGTTCTAAAAAACAGAACAAATTTAAATTGAACTTATCAAAAATGGTTTCAAATATTGAACGACACAACAAGTTTAAAAAAGTAATTATTCGAATCATTGTTTCGTATTTTAAAATATTTTGGTCCTTGAATTTATTGGACAAGTGCTAATGATTTTGATTGGAGACATCCTAATGCGCTCCGTTAATTGAATCGGTTGGGGCGTTAGGCGTTTGTAAATACTCAGTGCGTGCGTGCGTGCGAACTCGGGTTATTTTCGTAGTACTTGTGTATTTTCCAGCGTACTATTCTTTAGCGACATAATAAAACAATACTATAAATAATATATTTATGTAATAATAGCGGATATTCTGAATATCTGTAGCACACAAAATGTTTATATTTTTTTTGAGAAATAACAATGTTATTTTTATCCACCGATGGTGGTATGAGATTATGTAGAACCTTCTTTGATTCCACAAGTTCTACATGAGGTAGTTAATGGCATGCCTGAAGATCCTGAGCTCGTCGATAAAATGTCAGGATGTGACATCTATAAATGATACTCTCCGAAGCAGTTACAAACGTCTCATCCGGCAGTTTTGGTCTTCCGAACTTTCGGCGAGGAACAAAGTATCTACAATGAACATGCTTGCCATCCCTGTAGTACTTAATTCATTTGGAGTTATTCCATGGACGAAGGACAAGCTTAGAACCCTTAATATCGGGAAACGAAAGGTTATGCACATGAACAAAAGGATGCATTTCAAGTCTTCTGTTCCGCGACTCTACATCTCAAGCCTTCAGGGCGGTCGCAGAATATTTAATCTTAAATGTCTTCACAACAGGATTATTTCCGGCACAGCACATAAGAGTCGCAAATTGAAAATAAAATCTTCTTAAAATAGTCAAAAAGTACGAAGAAGTGGGCAAAGGAGGATGCACGGCATGTTAAGACGGTATCTATTCCACCTTAATATACCGTCGCTACATTTTGAGCCAAGACATTCCTGATGATAGCTACATGGCATGCCATGCACACACCGAACATCTACCACATATACTATCTAGTTGTCCAACTCATGTGGGAACGACTGATATCCAAAGGCAAAATGCGGCACTAATAGTACTAATAGAAAGAGAGGTATAGAGAGGCATAGGCCTGAAAAGCATCCCTGCGTGTCAACAATATGCTAAAATACTTGCGAGACAAATTCAGAAGGCGGTTGTCCTTGGTTGCGAAGATATTACTGGTTCGTAACCTTAAATCCATATTTGCGCGCTAAAAATATGTCAAGGAACTTGTAAAATGGATGCAGAAAGCTGTCATCCTAGGATCGCTTCGCGTCCTCGTGAAACACGAGGGTTTCGCCGGTCTGTTTTTGTGATTTAGTTATGCTCTATGACCACATATCTCTCAGTGGTGAGACGGTGGGGAAGGGAGTAATGTGAGGAAGGGATATGAAATTTTTAGATCAATCCAGAATTCTCGTATTGTTTATTTTCATAAAACTTACGTTTCGCAACACTGCTCCGACCCATGTTCGTACGTCTATCTAACTCCTCATCTATCTTCACGTTTCTAGTAAATAAGCTAAAAGGTATACGAACTTCTCAACTTGCCCAATTCTTTAATAATTTAATACAATATTACATAGTTTTTTCTCACTTTTTCCTTCGAACACCATAGTTTTTTTTTCATTTGCGTTGTTATTAAGGCCCATGCTCTTCATGCTTGAATTCAATTTATTCAACATTGTTTGCAAGTCTTTGATTGACTCTGCCATAATAACCTTATCTGCGAACGCTAACCCACGTACCCTCACTGTTTCGAGATCCACACTTTCTTCGTCGAAAAGACCCATTCTTAATCACTTTTTTATGGATTACACTCGCTCTGCTACCCGTATATATTGCTTTCATAGCTTGTAGGAGGCATCCATTGACTCCATACACTTTCAGGACTTTTCAAAGCTTACTTCTATCTACCTTTTCAAAAGCTTTTTCAAGGTCAATAAATTCACAGAAAACTTTTTTTCCTACTCTTAAACTTTTTTATGTGATTGGCCTGAAGCTAAATATTTGATCCGTACTTGACCTTTCTGGCATAAACACACTCTGAAATTTTGAAATCTTTGCTTCTGTTAAGCATTTCAGCGTTAATACAGTCTACCCTGGCAGCCTATATATCCCGTCGGCATTATATATAATTTCCCCTTTACTATTTCCCATGTTGACAAATCTGGTACTTTTGTTTATATATACGCTTTACGTTTCTTTGTTTGCTTGTTAAGCAGTCTGAAATTCATCATTCCACTACCCATCACCAGACATTCTGCCTACCACCGCGGTACCACACACTTCAATCTCACATCTAACAATGATATCCAGGAACTTTATCCATGCGCCCTCTATATCTTTGTTTTTATAAGCTTCTCCTATGATGCCCTGTCTATGCTTTCGATTATCTTATTTTGGAAATCCATTCGTACATCCGGTTTCGGTGGGTTCTCAATTTTAATGTACGTTTGTTTGTTTTCTTGGTTCTCTTTTTTCTCCATGCCCGACCTAAGTTAATTTTGTAGATCAGAAGGTAATGATTAGTATTGTATTCAGAATACCACATTACCCTTGTATCTTTCACCAGCTCTCTTAGCCTTTCATCCGCAACAACAAAGTCAATTATACTGTGGCTATTTCCTTTCGGTCAGGTGTACATGTGGATCATTTTATGCCTAAACCAAGTATTTGTAATGAACAGACCCCTTTTTAAGCATAAGCCGACTAATTTATCTCCGTCATAGGTTGTTCTTGGATCCCCAAAATTTCCTAATACTTTTTCTCTATCCTGTTTTTGGTTACCTACTCATCCATTCATATCTTCTAGAAGAATTATTCTTTCAACACTAGCGCAAACATTTATTGTGTCATTTAAAGTGTTCTAGTAGGCGTCTTTTACTTCTTCAGGATCACTATCAACTGGCGCGTAGCTATTTTATTGTTTATATTATTCATTATTTATATTATGTGCCCAAAATTTAGGGTTTAAATGGGTGGGAAGCAGTACCGTAACCAAGAGAGACTTTCAGAATCTTTAAGTATGTTTCCGGGTTTTCTATTATCTGCATAACAACACGAAATTTTAAAAAGAACAAATATTCAAGAATTAGAATTTTCTATTTGGGTTTTCCCCATACTCGTGGTAGACTAGCAGTACCTCTGAAGTCTTTTGGAACTGGCTTAAAGGACAAAGCGAGAACCACATGTTAGAGATGATATACAATTACTTCACATTCCCTGAGACCTGCAAAAAATGATACGAAGGATAATTTAAGAAAAGGATCTTCTTTAAAGTCCCTTCAAACCCATTGAAATTTTCTAAATAAACCATCCAAAGAGTTTAATTTGATCAAACTTGACGCATTTATAAAGAGACTGGAGAATTTTTTAACAATCAAAACAGCTCAGTTTTAAATTTTCAACAAAATGCACAAATAACATAATATAATAATGAAATAAATAAGTGAATGCAGACATATATATTGTAGTCAATCCTTGCTTAACTCGAACAGCTAGGGGGATAGCAAAGCCGCGTGGTGGCTGAAGCGCACGAAGAGGAGATATTGCGATGACAGTTGATTTTTCGCGAAAACCGGCGGTAACGATGCCGCGTAGTCTCTGCCGTGTTGAAAAAAGGGATTTTGAAAGGATGGTTGGTTGATTGACGAGAACGGGGGTTGAGACACTGGGATTGGTTTATGGAAAAAAATAGGAATTGAAAATGGGCGACTGGTGAGTCTTGCGGGTGTCTCCAAATCATCCCTTGGCCCCAGCGATGTCTGGCTGGCTTTCTTGATTGTCCTCCTCTTTACTTTCTTATTAGAGTCATGAGGCAAATACAAACCTAACACTAACTTATAAATAATAACTTCATTTTCTACGCTACTTATTTCTATTTTAAAAGTAGATTTCTAGGTGATCAGTCCAAAACGTCACAAGAAAGAAGAGCTTTAATAATGTCTTAACATTTTTCAGCACGCTGTCGGAATCCTCTTAAATTGATTGGCAAATTCTGTTGAAAATTACGTTTGTATCTGACTAAAATCGATTTGAATCGACTCGGTTATCAGCGTCTATCAGTCGATCGAATCTTGATACGCTGACATTTCCTAGCGTACAGATATCCTTTAGGTTTATTATAAATTACTTCCTGTTCTGAAATCCAGAGATCTCCTAGAATAACCGGGTCTCTCATTTAGGAACTAACGAAGAATGTGGTAGTCATGATAACGTGGATGAATGAAATGATCGGTTTACGCAAAATCAAAGAGAGAATAAATGTCGTGATTATTCAATTGTACAAGAACTCGCGGCAATCTCCGCCTGGTCCTCGCAGCCGTTCTCACGCTTATTGCTGATTGATTCGTTTGGGCAGCCTGGCCGGCCGTCTCCAGTTTACCGGATTTAAATATTTTCGTTACTCTTCGAGCGCGGTGGAATTATCTTTGCCAGATTGTTCGATTGCTTTATTCCGTTCGGGACAGTCACGATTCAGGTGCCGTCCTAGACAATACCAACATCTAGGCGGAGCGTCTTTGGCGTTGACTTGCTTGACTACCGGCCTTATCGCAGGTCTATTTTCATTCTGCATTAGTAAAAACAGGCGCCAGGACACCATTGAAGGCGGGTGCTTGATTACCGTTGTCGGATGGAATCTGAGTCCCGTTCTAGGTTGATACCTGAACACCGTTGAGGTTAGTTGCCTGGGTACCATGGGAAGCGGGTGCCCGGGTACCGTGCAAGACATGAGTCCCGTTGGGGACAGGTGCCGAGATACCGTTGAAGGCGGGTGACTAAACGCCGTGGATGGCAGGTCCTGTGGCACCACTGGAGATGGTCGCTTGTACCCCGTTGTCAGGGGGAACAGGAGGCGGCCCGTTGGAGGTTGGTGTCTGAAGGCAGGGACCCAGGATGGGATTCAAGTTTCGATTATCTGCATTGTCCAGAAATACTTTCCGATTATTGTCAGCTGCTGGGACCTGATTCTGGATTAACCCAGTGTTCCGGGTAGACTCGGGGTCCCTTCCGCACTCTAATGTGTAGATGTAAGTAAGATATTAAGTAAGATGCGAGTAAGATGTTTATTACAATTACAGAAGAAAGCATACAAAAATAATAAAGTGCGGGATCGTCCTACGTGTTTACATGTTTGATGACGAAGCAGTCGGCAGAAAGGGGGGTACAAGGATGTTAAATAAAATGCAAAGTCAACCCTACGTGGTAAAAATCAAGGCTAAGCTCAGGATTGCCAGCAAGGAGGTTCAAAACGAACAGGGCCATTGCTAGCTTGATACGTCAGGCTTCGATATATGTTCTGAGGTAGCGCGTTCAGTATATCCGTTATGGAGGTGTACCTGCCGGGGTTGTAGATCCGGTTCGAGTAACGACCAGCAAGAGCTCTTTTATATTTATATAAGAGGCTCGCGCGTGGTGGACAAGGAGGGGATATTGCGATGACAGTTGGTTTTTCGCGAAAACCGGGCGTAGCGATGCCGCGTAGTGACTGCCGTGTTGAAAGAATTGCTATTGAAAGGATGGTTTTTTTATTGACGAAAACGGGTTTAGATACAGGGATTGGTTTATGCAAAAATGGGAATTGAAAATGAATGATTGGTTGATCTCGCGGGTGTCGTGAAAGCATCCCGTGGACCCAACGAGGTCTGGCTGGCTTTCCTGACTGTGCTCCTGTTTACTTTATTATTAGAGTTATGAGAGAAATACAAACTTAATACCAACTTATAAATAAAGTGTACATTTTCTACGCTACTTATTTCTATTTTAAAAGTAGATTTCTATGTTACCATGCGAAAACGTCGCCAGAAAGAAAAGCTTTAATTATTTCTTAAATTCCGTCAGCACGCTAGCACGCTTCATCACAAAAGTAGCATCCCGTGGACCCAACGAGGTCTGGCTGGCTTTCCTGACTGTGCTCCTGTTTACTTTATTATTAAAGTTATGAGAGAAATACAAACTTAATACCAACTTATAAATAAAGTGTACATTTTCTACGCTACTTATTTCTATTTTAAAAGTAGATTTCTATGTTATCATGCGAAAACGTCGCCAGAAAGAAAAGCTATAATTATTTCTTAAATTCCGTCAGCACGATAGCACGCTTCATCACAAAAGTATAATAAATTAAATTACTTATTTTAAAGCAGGTTGTCGGATTTTCTGTTATCTGTGTAACGAAACACAATTTCAAAAAGAATAACTATTTAACATTTAAAATTTTCCATCTGATTTTCTCCTCATTCTCGGGGCACACGACTGTTACCTTTGAAGTCTCTGTGAAACTGACTTAAAGGGCAAAGCGAGAACCACATGTTTAAAGCCTTAATCTTTGAATTTATCACAAAAAGAGAGACCCCCTCCTGGAAAAAAATCTCCGCTTTGTTTGTAGTTTTTAGCTTTAACATGTCTTTTTCATCACAAAAAAATAATAATAAATACTAATAAAAATTTGTATTGATAATTATTAAATATTAATTTATTAATAATTAATAAAAATTAATTATATTAATCATTCAAATTTTTTATTGTGCAGAAAAATTTCTAGCGAGATTTCGAACCCTACTGCGGAATAGTCGCAAGCAGCATTTTGCATCTGAAGTGCGATCGTCTGAGCCTGATGCTAGTAAGCCGGGATTTTGTTGAGTTGGCTCAGTAATGAAGCTTTCATACCTCCAAGGCAGTTGTGTATGAGAACCACAAGATGGACGTTGTTGTGCCCGCATTGTGCCTTTGGATGTAGGTCGTTCTTGCATGAGTTGGACAACTAGATAGTATGTGAGCTAAATGCTCGTGGTGTGCATGCCACGCCCTGCAGCTATCCTCGGGAATGTCTTGGATTAAAATGTGGAGACGGTATGTTAAGGTGAAAATGACACCGTCTTGGCATGCTAAAGTGAAACCCTCTGTACCAGACTTTAATCCCAGTGATTTAAGGAAAGCAAAAGTTAGCTCACACGACATTGAATGATCCTCCACATTTCTGTGGGAGATACCGTGCATCCTTTTATCGAGGAGCTGTTCACGAGAGTTTTTCTCTGGTGCTTTCTTAATCCGGGCTTTTAGAACTGAGTACTCGAGATAGATAAGATTTGATGCATTTTGCTCACCCCTAATACTAAAGTTAAGTCCGAGTGTTTCAGCAGCCTCCTCCGCTGCTTTGTACAGAAACGCTCCTTCGCCCACTTCTTCGTGCTTCCTGACCATTTTAAGGAGAGGATCTTTTCCATTTGCGACTTTATGAGCTGTACCCAGAATAATCCTGTTGTGAAGACATTTAAGACTTAATATTCCGCGACCACCTTGACGGCGTGAGATGTACAGTCGCGGAACATAAGACTTAAGTTGCATGCTTTTGTTCATGTGCATAACATTTCTTGTCCCGATATCAAGGGATCTGAGTTCGTTCTTCGTCCATGAAATCACTTTAAATGAATAGAGTACTACCGGGACCGCAAGAATGTTCGTTGCAGATACTTTGTTCCTCGTCGACAGTTCGGAAGACCAAATCTGCCAGATGAGACGTTTTTATCTGCTTCGGAGAGTATCTTTTACAGATGCCACATCCTGAATGCGGCTCTGTGGCACGCCCAGGCATACATAAGTCTCTTCAGCGCAAAGGTTTTGTATAGCGCTTCTATCGACGAGCTCTGGATCTTCAGGGATGCCATTAAGTATTCCTCGCTTCAAATAAACCTTCAAGCATTTGTCTAACCCAAATTCCATTCCTATTTCCTTAGTATATCGTTCGACAATCCCTAGAGCTAGATGTTGTTGCTCTTTGTTTTTAGCATAGATCTTAAGATCGTCCATGTAAAATGAATGAGTGACCTTGTACTCTCGATCTGCAAGTTTGCCGCAAAAGTACCCGTCGGAATGGCAAAGTGCTAGAGATAGTGGCAATAATGTAAGACAAAAGAGGAGTGGGCTTATGGTGTCGCCCTGAAAGACACCATTCTGAAAGGTGACCTTGTTAGTTCTCACATGATACTTTGCAGATGAGATAGTAAATCTGGTTTTCCAAAGCGGCATTAATCTCTTTATGCAACTAACGATTTGTGGATGAACCTTTAAGCTTTCCGAAAGACAGATGATAAGTCTATGAGAGGTCGAATCGAAAGCTTTCCGATAATCAATCCAGGCCATCGATAGGTCACGCTGGTAAAATGCTGCATTTTTGCAGACACATCTACCGATTAGCAGGTTCTCCCGAAATCCCGTTACGCCTTTTATTGAACCTCGTTGTTCGTACATTTCTTGCCACACGGGTGCAACTGCCCTAACAATCCTATCATTTTGGAAAGCTGTGAATATCTTATACAGTGTGTTCAGATAAGTGATTGGCCTGCAGTTTTTCAGAATCGGCTCTTCCGACTTTAAAGATGAGGTGAAAGTACGGGCCAAATTCTGATAGGTTGAAGGGAAGTTATTCCACCAGATGGTCTTGATCAAATCTGGTTCCGGAACGGAATAGTTTCCTCATCCCTCTTAATACTTTTTTCACCTCCTCGGTAGTATCCGTATTTTCTCAACAATATGCTGCCTGATGGTCAACAGCTTTGACTTATTAAGTGTGTGATGACGGGTCCGGAGTTCGCGCACGAACTTTCGAACCTTAGCAGTAAAATTGCTGCCAGATGTGATGTAGTCAATGACACACTGAATGCGGGACGCGTATTGTCTTCCCCAGTCTATCTTTATGGCAAGTTGATGCATCCGTCTTCTGGTCTTATGAACAACCGTTGGTTCTGTTTTACGGTTCGCATCGGCCAAAGCTCTCGTTGCATCATACACCCAATAATTGATAGTCCAGAGGTCGGATTCTTCTGAAAAATGTCCATGAAGCTCGTCATACATTTCAGTCATATCTTTAGGCTTGAGAAAAACTTTGGTGTTGATGTTTCTGCGGATCATAGAGCATCGCTCTTCGTCTATTGGATGCCTGCCCGTGGTTGGTCTGAGTTTTGCCTCTCTTTCTCTGTTGCTGGCTTGTTCTAGGTGTGGTACAGGAGGCGTTCCGCTTACATAGCCTCTTTTTCCGAGTAGTACGGCATGGTTTCGCAGACGTTGATGCGAAAAGTGCGATAGCGCGGGGTGTTTCTCGGACCACAGAGAATGCAGCCCTATACCAGGGGTTTCTGCTGCATACGGTTACGCAGTACGCAGCCTTATCCTTGCATGCGGGACTCCACAAGGATGGACAAACCCCTTTCCCTAGCTTCTCGTGTGAACAACAATGGCAACACCAAACATAGTTGTAGTAAGTGCAGTTCAACACAACAGAACGCGCAGGGCTCCCGACAATATGTCGGCCAACAATTTCGACCACTCTAGAGCTGGGGGATCCCATGCAGATGGACTCAATGCGATGGATCGGCAGAATCTCGGGACCTTCAGGTGGACAGAGCGACTGATTCACGACTTGCTAGAGTGCTACGATGCGAGTGTGGTCCCTGAACGGGGTTACATGGCACGACTGCATGCTCTGTGATGCGAGAAACACCCGGAGCTATTGCACTTTCCGCATCAACGTCTGCGAAACCATGCTGTACTACTGCAAAAAAGGGCTATGTAAGCGAAGAGCCTACTCTACCACACCTAGAACAAGCCAGCAACAGAGAAAGAGAGGCGACACTAAGACCAACCGCGGGCAGGAATCCGATAAAGGAAGAGCTATCCTTTATGACCCGGAGAAACATCAACTTCAACGTTTCTCTTAAGCTTAATGTTCTTCGTTGAAATTTTTGAAAGTAAAATTCAATAATTCGTTAAAATAACAATTTTAAGCTTTCAAATTTGATCCCCTGGAGTCATTATAATATCAAAAGTTTACTAAATGGCAAATCTACATTAAATTTTATCGACCTATCGACAAAATGCGTTATAAACGTTCCTGCAACCAAAATTATCATCACAAAAAAATTAATTTCATTAGTTTTTACTGAAAGGTTTATTTTAAATCGACTTTTTATAAACATTATTCATATATAAATTAAAAAATATTTAAGATATAAACAAGATTTCCGTTTATAAAAGTTTACAAACAAAAAAGCATCATTTTCATATCGTTATTAGGTCTTTACCGTTATTAAATCATGGCTATTTAACTTATAATCTAAAAAAGATTTTGACTTATTGCTTCCTCATAAAGGAAGTTTTGTGATAATATATTTCTTGGTTTCCGAAAAAACATCATGAAAACATATTTTGAGGTTGTGGAAGTCGAAATATAGTGTTTTAGTACATCTGTGTGTAGGTGTGTGTGTGCCGCTCACCATATCTCGCCAATCCTTCGACCGATTTGAATCTTACAAGTCCTATTTTAAAATGAATGCACAATTATAGACTCTTAATGTCTTTAAAGGAGCTTTAATTTTTCTTGATTTCCGCGTTAAAATTTTTAGGTTATGCCAAACCGTTTTATTTCTATAACCTAAAAACCAACATTTTTTCAAATTAATATATCTCAACTTGTATTTTACATAATATCAAAAAGTATGTAGAAGAAGGTAGGTAATAAAAAGTTTTATTAATAAAACTTACAGAAAAGGCATATACCATGATTCTATTGACCGATTTCAATTTTGAGATATTTTAATTAACCGTTTTCTAATTATTTGAGGCAATTTGAAAAAAGGGTAAGGTAGATCGGGGGAAGACGCTACACCAAATGGACCGTAGACCCACAATGTAAATGACAACGTGATACAGATAAGGCCAATTTTTCTCTAAGATGTTCATCTGATGATGAAGAACGTAATAATGGGTCCCTTGCACGTCGGAGTGGATGCGTTTATCTGTGGCGACCTGCCAAAGGTGTCCATTTTTTACAGTTAACTAGCGTGACTTGGATAAGTTTGAAAACTGATGGACATGTAGGGGATTACATTAGAAATAAACTGTGCGCATCGTCAGGCACTTACCTGGGTTCAAAATTGTTATTAGGCTGTTCCGAAGTCGCCGGACCTTCCGGTGAAATTTCTTGAAATTGATTTTACAGGAAAAAGTTTGAAACAAAATTTAGCCCACTCCCAAAGATGCATATTTTCATTATGATATTATTTTTTGATCAAATTGATACATTTGGAAAAAATTTTCGATTAAATACATACCATAATAATAAAAAGCCGTTTTTCATTAAAACAAGTCATTTCTCCGAAAATTTCTCGAAGAGAAGAGGTGCTGCATTACAGGTATACTTCAAGATTAATAAGAAGCATTTTATCAAAATGGTAATATTTACCAAGTTATTCGAGTTTTTCCTTCTTTTACCCATTGTTTCTTTCACCTGTTGTATCTTTAGTAATTCAAAAGAAGGTGTGCTCAAAATTAGTACACGAATAGAGTGAGTCTTATGCAAAGAATTTACGCCAGCCACTTGCAGGTAAAACAATAACTTACTCTCCTATAAATAATAATGAACAGAGTCACTTTCTCAGCTTATGACTATCGTAAACGGTTGAAGTAAAGGTAAATGTGATTCTAAAAATTAAACAATAAAATCGGTTTACTTTAAAATGTCCATTACTTATTATTGTTAAACTTTAGATTTTGTCGTTAAATATGTTCGATCTTTATTACCGTGACGAAAGGCAGGTTTTCCGGACCCAGCGTGGGGTAGTCTCACATATTTCGATGATGATTGGTGTAGGCATTACAAATTCTTGGTGGTGTATTTTTAATGCAGTTCTATAATGTATACTCGGCGGTACAAGTGAACCTATGAGTAGTGCCGTTTTCGGGGCCCTAGGAGAGTACGATTCCGAGGAACCATAAACCCCCACTCTATGCCACTACTCGTGCGGCTGGAGCCTCGAGGATTTCACATCCTACCCTCCAAGTAGTACCATCAGTTAAGGGACCCAGAATCGCTGTTTTTCACGATTCAAACAAGCGTATTCGCAGTGAAACTTTATGAGTTTCAGTATGATTTTGACGGCTTTTCGAAATTATGACAGTTTTTTGACAGTTTCAAAAATATTGATAGTTTTTTATCAGTTGATAGAAATTTTAACAATTTTTCGACCGTCATTATTCGGCATGTTATCATCTTTGAGCTTTTTAAAAGATGAAAAATATTTAACTCTTACATGGATGTGATTGTGGTACTTTCTACTATTTTCGTAATTTTTAAGGTTTTTTTTCCAATGCGTGTCGCACTAGGAAACTACTTAGTTAACGACTGCGTATCCTCTTTTTCCAAAATTTTGTATGAATTGTGAACTTCATCTGTATATAAAATGTATTCATAGTTGTTCAATTTGTGAAATTTTTGGTTTTTAATACAGGCAATTGAAGTAATTTTTGAATTTTACTGACGATCGATCTACATTTCAAAGTATGTACAAAAAATTCTAAATAACTAAAAATTCCTTTGTAAAACATTGACAGTTGAAATAAATCTTTACAAAGGTATCACAGTAAGAAGAAATTCATAAAACTCTCACGTCAATGAAGTTTTCATTACATATTTTACATAATGATTTTTTATTTCGATAGTTTTTTCGCAAAAAAATAACTATGAGCGTAAGTATTATTTACAACATAGAATCTGTGAAATAAATACAAAAAACATAGCTCATATATTGTAGTACATTCAATTTTTTCTACAATAAAAAACTATATTCTTTTGATGAAATTACATTTTTTAAACATTTCATGCACGTAATATTTTTTCGTGTGGATAAACAAAATTGAATCAAAAGTGGGTAATTATAGATTGTAATTTAGGCTGTACTGTGTTTTTTCTGTTGTTGCTGCATTTTTAGAATTCGCAAAAATGTGCGAAATTTCGAAAACCGTTTAAATTATATAAAAACTGTCATAAAGTATAAGTTTCACTGCAAAAAAGGACAGTTACATGGAAAAATCCACGAGTTTCAGCCACTTGACTAGCGGTACTACTCGGAGGTTGGGATATGAAATTTTCGAGGCTCGAGAAGTGGCGTGGAGTGGGGGTCGCGGTCGAGCGTGAAATAGCAGAAGTGGCACCACTTGTAGCGGCACTTCTCGTAGTTTCACCTGTACTCCTCATCATCAGACGAACATCTTAGTTGGAAATTGACCTTATCTGTATCATGGTTCCATTTACATTGTGGGCTTACGGTCTGTTAGGTGTGGCGTCTTCCCCTGTTTCACCTTACACTTTTTTAAATTGTTAAAATTATTTTATACAAAAATTAAGTAAAAAAGTTGAAAGGATTAGTAGTTTTTAGATGGGTAAATAAAAATGCTTTTACATAACATAAATGCAAGAAAGCATTTTATTTTAAAATCTTAAAAAATTGGAAAAACTGATACATCAAAATTTGTTTAGGTTAGAAAATGAACTTAACCTGAAAATTACTCAAATCTTTTTCTTAAGCCGCCTTCGTTGTGAAAAAACGAAGAAAATATGACTTGTAATATTCAAATCGGTCAAAGCGTTCGCGAGATATGGTGAGTGACATACACAGAGAGAGAGGGGGGGGAGATGTTCTAAAATACTATATTTTGACTTCCACTACCTCAAAACATGTTTCTATGATGTTTTTCGAAATCTAAAAAATGTATTATCACAAAGCTTCCTCTATCAGGAAGCAATACGTCAAAATCGTTTTTAGATTATAAGTTAAATAGCCATAATCTAATGAAGGTAAAGACCTCATAACAAAACGAAAATGATCCTCTTTCTGTTTATAAACTTTTATAAAGGGAAATATTTTTTATATTTTGAATATTGTAAAATTTTTCGATAAAAATGACTTCAGCGGATCAAATTTGCAAGCTCAAAATAGTTATTTTTTAAAATTAATGAATTTTTCTTTCAAAAATTCAGACGCACGTATTTGTATATTTTGCAGCAAATCACGTACTGATCACGTACTGATACTGGTACGCGATAAGTTGCGTAGTTGCAGAACATAATAAGAGGTAAGTTTGACAATCGGCTTGCATTTTGCATAGCGAACAATCTATATCTTACTTCATTCGATCAGCTGGCGTTCCTTAATTGCTCCTATAGTGTTCTATATCTGCAACTGTCTCAATACAGCATTATCGTAACTTTGACCATTCTTCACCCTTAAATCTTGCACTTTATTGCATAAACGATGTTTGTTACTTTAATTATTCACGTGCACTGTTTAGATTTGAGAGCACGTGAGATTGAATATTTAAATAATTATTGTTTAATTTTTCCCAACATATATATCCCGGCGCCTTAACTTAGCGCACTGCTTACGCGCAGCTCCTACGTCGGGACATCATAGATGAATAGCATGCATGCTTTAAGAGTTCGCTTGAGTTTAGAACTCAGCTTCTCTGTAATCTCATCATACAGAATACACCCATAATCAAAAAATGGAAGGATAAGACTCTTAACAATAAGAGCCCGAGTTGAATTTTAGCAAGGAATCCTTATTGCTTCTAAGCTGTTGTAGTACTCTAAAGGTATATCTCGAGATTTCAACAATTTGCTCTTTCCAGGAGAGAGTACGATTAAGGATGCACCCCAAATATCTCACAGATTCAACGAAGGGAATGTCAAGGCCATCAACCTTAATCTGAGGCATATATAAATAAATATATATAAATAAAGCAACAGACGGGGAAGAGGACTGTCCTATGACAATTGATTCAGTTTTTAAAAGGTTTAGCTTTAATCTATTGTTAAGTGCCCATTGATGCACAATATTAATATCCTTATGTACTTATGCAGTCAAACTATTAATGGAAGAGATAGGACCAGATATATATCGTTTAAAACCATCCGCGTATTTATGGTATTTGCAATGCTCAAGATCACTACCAAGGTCAGAGGTGTACATACCGAAAAGGAGTTCAGCAAGAGTGGAGCCCTGAGGGACACCACTCTTGAAAAATCAAATAGAACAACTATTGATATTTCCTTATTTTCAAAAGCGATTTTAACGTCTTAAGCCTATTTTCATCTAAGTAATTCGTAAGTTACGCATGCACAATACGTTCAAGCATCTTGGACATAGGACAAAGTATCGAAATCGACCGAAAATCATTGGTAGAAGAGGGACTAGAAACCTTAGGAATAGGGCGGATCAGCGCCTGTTTCCAGAGCTCAGTGAAAAGCCCCACTTGATGAAAGAGTTATAGTTGTAAAGGAATATAGGGAAAATTACAGGAAGCGCTAGTCGAATCATCTTTATGGAAATACCATCTGTTCCTAAAGCATTGGTTCTTATTTCAGAAAGATTTTCAAGGAGAACTTCAAGTGTAATGTCTCAAAAAAAAGAAATCCGCATCTTGAAAATTCGAGCTTGCCTGATCTGCTATAAGGGTTGTACTAGAGTTAACGGGGTTACAATGTGGTAGGTTTTTAAAGGCTTTTAATAAATCATTTAATGGAAAGGTATGAGGCGATACATTATTCTTATTTGGAATTAAATGTAAGCGCCCAAGTAGGCGCCAAAAATTTTCATATTTATTCTTGTTCTTTATAGCATTGTAATTAGACTCATCATACCAATCCCTGATTTTAGCTTGAATTAAGTTCCTGAGCTGACAAAACTGAGCTTATGTCAGAGGGTTTTTGGTTCTCTTTGCCAGGCAACACTTATTATTATGCATCTTTATTAGATTCCTCGTTTCCAATGTGATCCAAGAAGTTGATTCTTTATGTTCATGTGGAACGTGTAAAGGCGCAAGCTGATCAAATAATGCAACTAAGTACGAACACAAAAGATTTAATTTACTATTAATATCATTAACGATTATTATTATTTTTAAATCATAGGTCACTAAGTGCTCTTGAAACTTACACTTAGCTACAAATGCAATATTTCTAAATGGAGTTTGATTAAAGTTTGTGGATTGAGCACAAATATATTTGAATTTAATATTTATGAGATCGTGATTAGATACAAATGGAATGGGATGTTGGCTATAAGAATTCAGCTTATCAAGATCATTTATTATTATTAAGTCTATTTGGGAACTAGAATAATCAGTGTGACGGGTGGAATTATGAGGCACAATAGATAAACCAGTAGCATGTATCATAGCTGTCAAATATTTAGTATGGTTACAAATCACATCTAAAGGAGTATTAAAATCCCCTGCAAAAATAATATTGTTGAAGTTAGGTACATGGGTAAAAATTTCCGATTCAAGTTCAATGCCAAAATAGGCATTGGGAGTTTTATTAATAATCCCCATTAAAACGCTGTTCCTCACTCCCGTGAACTCGAGAAAAAGAAATTCAGCAGTTGGATAATTAACAGCCGAGCTGACTCCCAATAAAATTTCGCCCTTAGGTTGTCATGCACGTACATGCAAACACCACAATCTCTCCGTTCCTCTCTGTCTTTGCACCTTGTTTCTGAGACTGCTATAATATGATGCGTACAAGAGCTGAAAAAATTTCGGAATTCATGAGTGTAAGCCAAAAGAGACTAAGCATTCACACTACAAATAATTAAAGAATAAATAATGAACTGACAGTAAACTTAGTTCCATAACAAGAATAATCGAAAGTATATCCAACAATACCCCAGCATTGAATGTGCAGACTATTAGTAACAAAGGTAATTGCTAGTACACAATTCAGTCCAACCTTCATATTAACAATTCTAAACAACAGAGGATAATAAGACTTAAAATTTCTTCCACTCTGAATGAATAATGTAAAGATAGTGATGACAAGAGCCCTTAAATATGTTGTTTCAAAGAATTTACAGATTGTACTTATAAATTGCCTAAACTTAGATGTACAAAGGTGAAGAAAAATGCTAAAAAAACGACTTATAATTAACTGAAATCGTAAAAAATGTGCATATAAAACTACAAATCAATCATGAATAGTAAAGCCTACAGATTCGCAGAAAACACTTCTCAACATGCAAAATAGTATTTGAAAAATTAGATAGTAAAGAAGAATACAAGAGAAGTAGCCAAAAAAGTATACAAAAAAGGTCATTGGTTAGCTGTGAAGTCCACATGATGGAGTTCAATCCTGCAGACTTCTTAACGGAGGGCATCAAGGTCATTGATGTTGGCAAATGAAACTCTGGGCGAGCCATCCTCGTTACGGTCAAAAATCTGACCCCCAGTGGTCCACAGTAAATTTAATTTTTTATTTCTTCTAGGTTAAAGAGATGCATTATATATAAGCCGATTATTTTTAGAGAACAATTCTCTCATATATAGCGGCACGCTCTCACTCCATCCAATCATATTAGTTTTGAATCCGCGCTTTTTCTGCAATTTTCTAAGAGTTTCGCACAAGAAGATTGCTGAAGTAGTTTAACCACCAATATTGGTGGGATGGTCTGTGATATGTCACTACTTATAAGAACTTTAAGGCGGTAAATAGACAAAACGTCATCTTTTGTGAGGGGCACCTACAAAGCAGCAGCAATCTGGCAGAAAATAGCGGCCAAAGCTTGATAGGTAACCCGTAAATCTCAAGTATTGAAAAAAGCGCATTTTGTTCTACGTAGTCACATCTACTCATTACACTAGAAATTTGAGTCTTAAAAACCCTGTTCTCATCTGAAGCAGATCCTGAATCCACTTTAAGCTGAATGATTTCGGTCACATTGGAAGATGTAGGCTCCTTTAATACCACAATGCGAGAAGTATTTTTAGCGGCATCAACTCTTATTTCCTTAATGGCTAATTTAAATGAATTATTAAATGCCATTGGTTTGGCCTCAAAATTCTCCAACAAGGTAACGATTTTTAGAAGGCCAGACTCCTGTCCCTTAGAAACAGCATTGGAAATTAGTTCTTCAACTCCTGGCCCTAGCCTGGAAGAAGACATCCCTGGTTTACTAATATCCCCCTCAGACGAAACTGATAGAAGTGAACCTCGATAACGAGTACTTTCTTTACCCAAGGATCTAGACCAATTAGTGCAGTTCCAAACCTTCTGTTTTTGATGATACGATCAATGTCCTTAGTTTTCAAATACAGACAGGTCATATGTTACAATGCACTAAACTTTCCACAAGCTAGAGCTTCTGTCGACCCTCTCACTATTAATCCGTTACAAACAGCACATACCACTATATTGGAAACGTAACCCGCACGAAGCTCCAATGTTGAAAGGTAAAATAAACCGATTTAATGAATGAAAGCAACAAAAAAAGATGTCCTTATATTTTCCCTGCAGTAAGTTTAAAACCACTAAATATTCCTAGCACCTAAATTTCTTTATAACATCCCTAATTTAACTAATATAACTTAGTGATAGTACACACGGTATGTGCAAACGACCAGGGCCGTATGAAATCTTTATCAGAAAGAAGAGCAGAATCCTCCAGAGAACATACCACTCCTTATAGCAAGATCATGCACCCTTCGCATGTATCCTCTTCGCGCCGGTAAGCTTTCTTGCCAACTGGTAAGGATGTCCCTCCTGAGTTAGTCCGACCATTTAAAACGATGTTCTTGCGTTTTTCCGGTGCAACAACCTGGTCGTACCCTCGGTTCGGTCCTATTGGCACTCCCAGCTGAACCATGGCCTCCACCGGAGAGAAGCCTATTGTAGGTGGCATTACGCGATACTGGTGACGTAACCGCATAATTCGTTGCATTGGGGAGTTAGCCCAATGGAACGTGGCTGACTGCAAGACCCGGAGCTCTCGGGCGATGGGTTCACCACTTCCCTACGCCATTATTATCATTACTAGATGTTGTCACAGGCTTAAGATGGTTACTGTCCAACATGTCAAAGGAATTTTTGGTTAGAAGTGGATTTTTATATTTTTGGAAATAGTTTTTGCACGGGGTTGTCCCGGTATATCATCAGTCTAAGTAAAAGTACATATAAAAATTTCCATTTTCATTCATAAATTTCCAGTAATATAATCAATAGACAAAACGGCATAACGCGTCCTTGAGTTACACCCTGCCTAAAATTAAAACAATCACTCAAATGTCGATCTACCCTCAGGCTTGCGTTATTACCTGCATATATACATCCTAATAAGCAAGTATTGGTTTTATGTGAATGACTTTCATGGATTCCATCACATGTCGACGTTTTGAGACCTCCTGTATCAGAAAAGTCGTTTTTACGTCGTTGTCTGCCTGTCATTGTGGGTTTTATCGTTGTATTTTGCAAACACCGTACATTTGAAGGAATTATTCGATTAGATTTCCCTTTGTCTCACTGTATAGGGATATGAAAATAAAGGACGATTCGAAGCCAAACAAAGCAGTATATGTGGAAAAGTCAAAAAAAGAAAACCGGTACTTTTGTAAGGGCCTACAAGGTTGCCTAAATAACTTTTCAAATTTTGCTAACAAAAAATTCCAATTTTTATTGCAAAAAAAACTAAAAAAAATGAATAACTCCATTTTGTGGAAAAAATCAAGATATGAAAAGAGATAGATTGACAAAAATTGTGCAACTAAAAAAAATAGCAAAATTTTCAGAAATTACTTTTTTGTAGGATAAGTAGTTTTCGTTTTATTTTCCCAAAGCAACATTAAAAATTAAAAATTATATTTGAGTACAACGATACCAGCTACGAGAAAAAGTAAGACAAAATTTATTCTACCAAAAGAGATTCACGAATATTTTATTAATGGGAAGCATAGTTTTTTTTGTGCGTTAAAACCCAGATTAAAAATAAAAATATTATAAAAACAAGGCAATAAGGATAAGAATGTTTCAATTTCCATGGAAATTATGAATTGTTATAATGTAAATTTATTAGAATGATACATGTGTTAGCGTAGTTAAGAATAAAATTTAACGCAAAATAAAATACAAACATTAAAGTAATCATGATAAGTATAATTTGTATTTTATTTTGCAAAATCTAGATACCCAATCCCAGGAAGAGGTACATATTAATGTATTATATCCTGAGGGTATTATATGATGAGATAGTATATTATAAATAGAGAGACGTTTCATAGTGAGATGCGTAATAAGAATGTGTTCGCTAAAGCCTAAAGAGTTTTACCAAAGAGAGTTGGCAATAGAAAAATTACAGTTGTCGCTATTTTTGGTTTGAATCGATATTTAAAAAACTGACATGGTTTCACCTGTACATATGTCAGTTATTTTTCGACATAGTCGCAATTGCTCTTGATGCAAGTGGTGAGCCGGGGAATCAATTTTTTGGTGCCTGCCTCGAAGAAGTCTCCTGCTAGCCCTTTCGTCAACTTCTTCACCTCCCTCTTCAGCTCCTCCTCCTTTGAAAACCTTTTTCCATCTATGTGCATATTCAGGGAAGTAAAGAGATGAAAATCTGCAGGCGGTCGCGAGAAGCTGACTTAGCCGAATGAAATATAAATAAACTGTCTAAAATCCAGTAAATATTTCAAAATATTGTAGAGATCCATTCGTAGGACACGCATCTATTATATTTATTCATATAACATTATAAAAAACAATAATATTTCTAAATAAACTATTTTCAATTATGTTTGTTTAATTTAAAAAATTCTAACTTTCCAATGTTTGCATTTATAACTTCTAAACCACGAACTTCACGAAAAAGTACATTTAGTAAATGCTAACGACCATATTTTTCTTCAAAAATGAGCGACGTTAGAATATATATGTCAATATATATCAATATATCAATATATCAATATCAATATATATGGTCAAAATTAAGCCGTCTAGCACAATTTGAAGCAGAGAATGCGTTCTACACTACATTTACCTCCTCATTCATTTTTTTATGTGTTAGACATGATGTTTAGACTCCCAAATGAAGTCTGCGAAGAATTCTTGACCGGAAATTTTTCTATATTATTTTCTGCAGGTCCATTCAGAGGCACGTGGACTGATGTGAGTGTGGCAAGAAATGTTTTAAAAAATAACAAAAGCACTAGTTGAATTATTTTATTTACAAGAAAGTATTCCACATTTCTTCGTCAGAAAATACCGAAAAATACACTTGTTGTTTATTCCTAAACGATACAAGCTCGAAGTGCTTTCCAAAATGGAAATAATGTGTACAAGGAATTCTAACGCGAAAAATGACGATATAATGCCCTAATGAATAGAAGCAGTGAACTTGTGGCACCGCGTGAAGTTTCTAGTAGCTTGCTAAATGCACTAAGTGTTGGAAAAAAGAAGTTGTTAGCAGTTATCTAAAGGCTGACTGCAGGAACGCCCTTCAAGCCGCACATAATTCTACAATCCAGTCACTTAGTCGTCTTTGAAAACATTTAGCAACCTCAAAAAAATCAACAGTTAAAATAAATGGACAGACGTGCAAAAAGTCTGTTCCGCCAGATATCGTGTATCAAACAGTTTTCGCCATATCTATTAAGTGCGGTGATATTGATTAGGCTGTTGTTATGAGCTACCCACTCACTGCAATTCTGAGTGCATTATTTAAACTAGATAGTTCTAGACAAATAACTGCTAGACGAATTGCAGTTAAATTAGAATTTATGCATTTAATTGAGAAAGAAGTAGCAGAAAGGCTGAGTTGCAATCGTTGCTTACTACATCGTTAGAAACATTTAATGATTTAGGTTCTCGAATGATGGAAGGAATTATTAGATGTACGGCTTATGCAGATGGAATTCATATGATTCATGATCAATAAGACGACGTATTTTCAAATACGAAACAAGAAGAATGATCCTGTAGATAAGGCAACGTGAGAAGCAAATTCGATATCAATGGAAGTAAGCCTCTTTCCTATTTTATGACACTTTTTGACTATAATAAAAACATATCTGGTCTGACAAAATGTGCATGCACATTTCTCTAGGAAAATTTATAAAAATGTGCGATAATGGTAAAAAGATATATGATGAAAATGTATCTAGCTGGTGAACTTGAACCTCGATAAAGTGTCCAAATTATGACAGACTGTACACAAATCGCTGACTCTCATTTCGAATCCAATCACATAGACACAGATACGCATCTTATTTTCCACATGAAAGAAATTCAAGCATCAGGTACAACGAATCGTCAAATTATTATGGAATCCTGACTTTGTCGCACGACAAAAATTTTAAACAAAGTCCGCAAGTATGGTTCTATACGGGGAAAATATCTCCTTTAGTTGATCAGTGAATGTACATACCAATTTACATTTTAACGGCTAAACTGAATCTTAACGTATCATTGGCTCCAATGGCAATGCATGCAGCTACTGGCTCTAACACGACATCTCTCTTTTTCGGAAATGGTAAAAAGACGAAATTTTTATCTATCGAGAGTATAGAAAAAGCACCTCTTCAGCAGCATTTGAAGTTTTATTTTTTACCTACTGAAGAAGAAACAGAAATTGTAAGTACTTGTTTGGCTATGTATGATCCTAAAAAAAAGTCCAAATCAATTCGAAAAAGCAAAATTCGCTCTGATACAATATAAAAAAAACAATATATTCTTTAAAGTTCGTGGCAGTTAAATGAATGAACTCAAGTTTTTGCTGCTAAAATTCAACCGCTAAAATAATTGCTGCAGTATTTGCCTCCATAAAGAATATTGTAATAATGGTAGAAATACATCAGAGTAGTATTCGTAGATATTTTTCTCCGGAACGGAGTTTTAAAAAATCTAATGGTTCAAAAACGACACATTTTGTAAATATTTTGTTCATCTTTATTTAAAGTTGTTTATTACAATTTTTTATGACTTTGTTAAACTAAATAAAGTGTATGCGTTTCCTATAAATGTATTTTTATAGAATATTCGGCGTTCTTTTTCGGAGTAAGTCGCTGACCTATTGTAGATTGCAAACAACATCTGCCATTTTCCAGTTTTTAAGTTTTAAGGACCTCCGGAGGACCTTTTAAAGACATTAAAGAATCTAAAGGGTGTCTTTAAGTCGTAAAATCATATGACATAGGGGTAAATTCTAAGGGGGTTTTTACGACGTCCAGTTGCCAACTGGGCTAGAGCTTCCCCATTCTCAAAACGTATAATTACAACAGACTGAACTTGTCACCCTTCTCAAGCATCTTAGCGGCAATAGGATCTAAGCCAGCAACCTTACCATTGTTTAAGTTCTTAATTATAGCCCTGATCTTAAAGGCGCAAATTTGTATTTTACTACTTTTCAAATTATTTTCTAATATATTGTCTTCTGTTTCAAAGTTGTTGTCCTTATCTCCTTGAACCATTTCCAAAATAATTTTTTATTTGTTTGAAAATCGCTTTTCATTCTTGGTAATTAGCGTTGAATTCATAAGAATTAAGAATTTGTATTCCTATGAATACTCAATTTTTCCTCCGTCTAAAAATCGCCCAACGGGAAAAGAAAAAGTGCAAATCATATTCCTCTCAATCGACTTAGTAAAATGTAATGGTAGCAATTATTTAACCTAATGTTTCATTATTAAATTATTCTATAACTGAGAAATTCGAAAAATATTCAAATTTATATTGACTTATATTTTAACCATTTATGTAAACGCGTTAAAAAATGCATTACAGATATATATTCAAATGTGTAAATTAAAATAATTTAAACTCTAGATAGGCCGACTTTAATTTACAAGAATTGATATTTCCAAACTTATATTCCACATAAAGGAATAACAACAATTTATTAAACATATTTTTTGAACGGATAAGAAGGAATTAAATAAACTTAGAATATAAACACTTTTGCGGAATACAAGACATCTCTGAGAGGTGTGCCTATCGGTACAATTACACGAAAATAAATATATAGATACCCTTTCTCTTTTGGGGAATAGCAAACTATACGTCGATCGCTATGGAAATAGAAATGAATTAGTTACTAAGATATTTCATTCCTATGGTAATGTTTTATACAGATTGAAAAGTCGCGCAATTGAAAGAATAGAATAATCTTCACTTTTACGCTGAAATCTAGAAATATTGATATTTCTCTATTCAACGCTTATTACTAAGTTAATAGATTTTATGCTTTCACGATGATTCATTTTGATAAAAAGATATATTTCGGGTTTCAATCGTGTAAAGAACTACGAATTGCTTAGGGACGTTTCGTGAACGTTGCAGTTCACATATTCCGGGCTGACCTGAAACTGAGAAGTCAGGTCATGATGTTCTTAGGTATACTTTCTAGGATGCCTGTGATTGGCCAGAGCGCCTCACCGCATCCTCTACTAGAATAGACGAACCCCATTCCCTAGCTTCTCGTGGGAACAACAATGACTACACCAAACATAGTTGTAGTTAGTGCGGTTCAAAACAACAGAACGCGCAGGCTCGCGACAATGTGTCGGCCAACAATGCCGACCACTCTAGAGATGGGGGAGCCAATGAAAATGGTTTCAATGCGATGGATCGGCGGAATCTCGAGACCTTTAGGTGGACGGAGCGACTAAATCACGACTTGCTAGAGTGCTACGATGCGAGTGTGGCCCATGGACAGGGTTACATGGCACGGCTGCATGCTCTATGGGGCGAGAAACACCCAGAGCTGTCGCACTTTTCGCAGCAACGTCTGCGAAACCATGCCGAACTACTCCGAAAAAAGGGGCTACGCAAGCGGAACGCCTACTCTACCACAACTAGAACAAGCCAGTAACAGAAAAAGAGAGGCGACACTAAGAACAACCGCAGGCAGGCATCCAATAGAGGAACAGCGATGCTTTATGACCCGGAGAAACATTAATACCAAGGTTTCTCTTAAGCCTAAAGATCTGGCTGAAATGGATGATGAGCTGCGTGGACATTTTTCCGAAGAATCCAACCTCTGGGCTATCAATTATTGTGTGTATAATGCAGCGAGAGCTTTGGCCGATGCGAACCGTAAAACAAAACCAACGGTTGATCATAAGGCCAAAAAACGAATGCATCAACTTGCCATGACGCTAAGAGAAGTCTAGAGCGGAGGCAAAGGTGGGTCAGAGAAAATCAACAGTTTCTCTCTGCCCATCTCGACTCTACCAAGACCCTCCAGTTACTGTCCACCACCCGCCCAAAACAGAGGAGGTCAAAGTATTTTGGAGAAAAGTCTACGATGTGCAGCATAGACTGGACGAAGACTCAGAAAATATAAATAGTTACAAGGAGCTGTGTGATGCCCTCATTACATCTGGTCAAGAATACCCACCCTTAACTACCGAGGAAGTGAAAAAGGTATTAAGAGGGATGAAGAACTATTCCACACCGGAACCATATTTTATCAAAACCTTCTGGTGGGAGAAGTTTCCTTCAACTCTTCAGCATTTGGCCCATATTTTCACCTCATATTTAAAGTCGGAAGAGCCGATTCCGGAGTGGTTGGTGAAAGGGCGCACAAAAGTCCTGCCGAAAATAGGCAACTTAGCTGACCCGAAGAATTACAGACCAATCACTTGGGTGCCGGATCGTCGTATTGATTCCGATACAGACTGTAACCACCTATTTCACGGTCATGAGACGTGGTTGTGGCTAAAATTTTACCGCGATTTCACTGGGAGCGGGTGCAATTTTTCAGATTAGCATCCGCTCCAGGTGAAATCCTGCAGTTGTCCTTATGAGAAATTTTTAACATATATATATACATATATATATATATATATGTATATATATATATATATATTCAATGAACTTATTCACGGATATTCATTTGTTTTATACTTGTTTGACGGGGATAGCGAAAATATTGTTTGTTTTCACGTATTTCTAACGGCTTAGGAGATCCTTCTAAAAAGCCACATTTTTCATTTTTTTGAAGAAAATTTGTAATGGTTACCAATTTTTCATTCGTCGATTTTAATCTCATTTATAAGCCGAAAAAGATTCAACGATCTCAGCCAAGACACGGCTCGTCTTGAGACAAGGAAACATCTTTGCCAAGGCAAGGCTTGACATGAGACAAGAAAACGCCGTTTTACCTATCGTGGCCATAAAATTAAGACGAAGGCCTATGTCTCGACTCAGTTTTGATCTGCAGCCAAACACCGATGTCTTGGAGACGATCTCAAAACATAAGCAAGTCGAACTCAAGTCGAAGCTATTTTACTCGGCTTTGCTCTCTTATTATTTATTATCAGACTGAATCCTTACCTTCTATATGATTCATTGTCTATTCGAGTTCATTCTTTATATCTCTTATGTCACCTACCTTCTTCTTTGTTTCAGGCACACATATTATATCTAGGTTCCTTACACTCATTGTATCCCGCCAATGTCCTCCCTCAATTTTAAGATCATTTAGACCGCTAGCATTCCAAAAACTCAGTTTCCATTCATCGCCTGAAGCTTTTCCACACGCATGCCATTTCGTCAAATAAAGTTCGAAACCAATCCGAGGCTATACGTTATTGTTATTCAGCCCTAATAGAATCAACTGAATTCGACGAAGGATCTTTTCAAACTGTTTGAATTTAGAAAAAAATATTCTTCGAACATTTTGCATAAATCTTGTATTTTTTATCAGTTTTAATTATACTTAAAAGTAAAAATTGAATAGTTTTTGTGGGCATGGAAATTATCCAAAGTACTGAAATTATATGAAAATATATATTTCAATCATCTGTGTTTAATTCAAATTTCTTTTTGAACTCTATTGTAAAACGCCGAAAAATGACAAGCTGCTTTGCTCAATTTTGCGATAACAAAAAAATTCGAATTTTCCTTTTATAACCTAATTTTGAAAACATTACTCGCTGGCTGGTAACGGGGTCTAATCGCCATTCCCTGAATTTGTTGTACCAGTTGACTCAGGGATTTTCAGGTTTTTCTTGCGAATTTTCTTCCGCGTCAGGACCTATGGATGGATCTGGTTTCTCTTCGCTGAATATCTTAAGCTTTTCGTGTCGTTTTAGTGTATAAATTTCGGTGATTTTAGGTTTTGTTTTTATAGGTTCTGGTGTTTGAACTGCCTAGAGGTGGGTTTACCTAAAATTTTAATTTCTTTAATTTTAGGTAGCTGTGCTTTTAGTTCATCTATGAAGGGGCGTCTTTGAAGGCTTCTTGCTATAAATTTTTTTTTCGAATAGAAAAAACTCGCGATAGACAGTCTGCAGCTTTATTTTATTTTTATCATGCGTGCTGGACTTTGTATTTATATTATTCGAATCTTAACCTCCATCTCAATTATGGTGAACTGGGGTCTTTGACATTGTGGAGCCATGATAGAGCTTTGTGGTCGATTTGGATCTTAAAAGGTTTTCCAAGCAGATGTTTTCTTAGTCTTTTAAAGGGGTCACCTCGTATGTCCGGTAGACTCAGCACATGTGTCCGCATAAGCCATTCGGCCGGAATCATGCTGGCTATGGACACACTTTTTTTTTATATGGGTATCTTCGGAGTGGTGCTATACGAATTATAATAAAGATTTTGGGTTCAAACTTGTACAATTTACTACCAAAATGTAAATAAATATTTAGTGAAAAGTTCAAAGTTGTATATTGTTCTCATTCGTAAAAAGAATCCACAAAAAAGGTAAAAAAAAACGGGCCGTCACACGGGGTGACCCCCTTAATTGCCCATACTATGTCTAGTAATTCCTTTTCGCTGGTGCTATAATTTTCTTTAGCTTTATTTAATATTCTTTGATCTCAGAAACAAAGATGTCCTTCTTTTAATAATAGTGCACCTAGCCCGTGGTTAGAAGCATCAGTTGTTAGGATAAATGTATCTCTGGAATCTGGGAATCTAGGTGATTCGCATAGTGCCTTCTTTAATGTTTTAAAATTCTCTGTATATGTAGGCTTCCAATAAAAGATAGAGTCTTTCTGTTCCGGCAAGTTCCAGAAATGATTGAATCTGTTTGACATTTTAAGGTTTTTGAACATTTTCCACCGCTTCTACTTCGGCTGGGTTAGGTCTCACTCCTTCTGCTGTAAATAAGGGGGTCACCTAATGTGTCGGATAAAAAAAATCTATTTTTTTTAGAAATCACGTCTAAAACATGTATGCAAGACGTGGGTGAAAGGATTTTTCGCGATTTGAAGTAGTTGAAAAGTTACACGTGCAAACCGAAACAGGTGTCCTTCTCAACTTCACAGCAATCTTATGTTCGTCTTTATTCAAACAAAAGAAAAACGTCTTACGTAATATATCTACTCTATGGTCCAGGCATAGCAGATTGATGGTGAGGCTATTTTTATTATGAATTATATACAACAGTCAATTTTAGGGATTATAGAAACTTTATTTTGATACAAGTAAAATTATTTATTAATTTAAAATTATTTATTTACCTCAACTTAATAACTTATTCTAGAATATATTTTGTAAATATTTATAAAAATATTTTAAATGTACATAGAGTATTCTGTACAAGATCCTGTAAAAGAACTTGCATCGACAAGGGAACCTTTGTGTGTGTAAAGCTAGAAAGAATAAGCAAAAATAATATGGCTTTATAAACGCACACTTCGAAAACAAAATAGTTTATTCGGCTAGGAATTTGCATGAGAAATGAAGAGCAAACAGTTTTCGAAAAATACATAATGAATTTAAGAGAAGAACTTTCAGACCGTGTTTCAAGCAAAAATTCCAGCGGTGTTGGAGAAGCGCAACACATATCAATACAATCAGAAATCTGGTTAGCTAAAAGAAATAAAATTCGTCAAACAAGAAAAACGATCAAATCCCAAATACCTATCCACACAAACCTCAATAATTATCCTTTTGCTTACCTTTGCAGAAAAGACTCCAGTTATTTTGCAGTCACTGAAATAACTATATAATAATATCGTATAACTTATCGACAAGAAAAAATGGAGGAACAAGAGGATATTCAAATAACGAAGCCAGAGGCAGAGTATGAGCAATATCTGGAAGATTATATTCTATCAGAGGACAATTATCCGGAGAAACTAAACCTGTAAAATTATTAGTTGATAGCGGTGCATCTATAAATATAATAACAGAAGATTGCATTAACAAATACCAACAGAGAATGTCAATGAACAAAGATTTTTTAATGGCAATGATACTGACCGGACAAACGAAGTCACCAAGTTTAAGTTTCAAAGGAAAGAACGTTTCTTTGTAATTGTACCAGAAAATGTTTCCATACCCGAGAAAGGCATCGTCGGAACACCATCTCTGGATTCTTATTACTACAACTTGTCAAACAAAAAGCAGGGGCACATTCTCATAGTGATTAAGAGATAAATTGAAAATTTAAAAATGTTGCCCAAGAACGATAGGAGCGTGTAAATTACATTACAAACAAGGAATTAAAAGCTAGTTTGAAAATATTGAACAAAAATTTTAGGCATGAACACATTGCAGATATACACAGAGAACAGATTAAATAAATAGCCATCTCTTATCACGACATTTTCTCACTACAAGGAGATCCCATACCCTGCACAAGTCTCGCGTCAAATGAAGTCATCCTAAAAGACGGAGCGAATATTAACATACGTAAACTGCGACATTCGGAATGCCATAAAGAAGAAATCTCAATTCAATTCACTCCTCTGAATAGTCCCGAAAAAACGCCACACGACAGAAAAACGTAAATGGAGGCTTGTAATCGATTTTAGGAATTTAAATTTTAAAAAACAGATCAAGATGCCTACCAACTTCCTCTAATCGGAAAAATTCTAGACCATCTTGGAAAAGCAAAATTCAGTTCATTCTTTGATTTTAGCTCAGAATTTCTTCAAATTTCCAATAGACGAGGACTCAAAAAAATATACTGCATTTTCTATACCTGAAGGATATTTTCACTATAACGGCATGCCTTTCAGGCTCAAAAATGCTCCAGCTACAAGAGTGAAACCAAACCCATATAATTGTCTGCTGTCCAAAATTGCAAAACACCCGAGAAACAAAAAGAGTTTATGTCTTTCTTGGGACTAGCTGGATATAACCGAAAATTTATTTTTAAAGCTTCTATACGAAAGCTAAACCTTTGACACAATTGACAAAGAAAAATCAACGCTTTCACTCGATGCCATATTGCGAAACAAGTTTTAAAGCATTGAAAGATGCTCTTTGCTCTGCACCGGTATTAAGATATCCCGTTCTCGAGGACACATTTACTTTGACCAATCACGCAAGTAATGTTAGATTGGGGGCAATTTTATCGCAACAGGGACACGAAGTTTGTTACATCTCAAGAACTCTAAATGAACCTGAGCTAAGTTGCATAACTACCGAAAAAGTAAAATTAGCAATCGTCTAGACAGTTAAGCGGCTTCGACAATATCTTCTTGGATGTCAATTCATAATACCAACGGACCATCAAGCTTTGACGTCGCTTTTCAACGGCTTCATCCAGGTTAATGAGGAGGAGATTTTAGATGAAAGCATACACCTACAAGGTCGTGTATAACAACGGAAAGGAAAATACCCCAGGTAGCGGATAGGGGCGGATAGGTGGCAATTAAGGCGGAAATTAAATACGTCTCGCGGACGAAACACACTGGGTGAAGGAGACACCAAGAAAAAACCCACGATTGTTTCCCACTGCGGCCCACTGGAAGTGCTCCGAACGACGTTTGTCTGACCCGCTTACGTGGCGAGAAGCTGATGTGTGCTTGCACTGCTGAGGTGTCAGCCGCAGCATGGGTTTTAGAAGTCAGCCCCTTCGGGCCTTGATCAGGGAGTGCGTGGTGGCTACAGAGGTGGGAATCTGCAGTGCCACGGGCGAGTTCCAGTTCGTCCGTGTTTTCTGGGACTATCTATACGAAGGCTGGGAACTGGAGTAGGACTTAGGTCCGAGGGATTACCCGTTCCCAGCTATTTCGGCCCGCCCGTCCACGCACGATGCGCTGGCGAGAATTATCTATGGCGAATATAAACAAACACACTAATTTAGAGAAAAAAGACGTTGACTTACCTGAGCCGGCGGCGCTTCTCAAATAGGGGACTGAGATTTACAAACTCGCAGAATCACCAGGCCAGAACAAAATAGAAGGCTTGAACGCCATAAGAAAGAGGATCAAAGAAGAGGAAATGTCAATTAGAGACATAATTGAAAAAATGTCCGATTAGACGGTAAAAGTGTCTAATGCGGCTGATAGGCAGCAAAATATTAGTACCAATGTGAAGAAAGGGATTAATTATATAAAGAAATTGATCCAACAATTGAAGACGAAACGGAACGACAAACAGGAGGAGATCGACAACTTCTGCAGTCTGACTGGCCAAGTCCGGTCACATGCCTATGTTAACAGCTCGGACACCCCAAAGACAACAGTGGTAAGATCACTTTTGTGAACTGCTACCTCACCTTAAACGAACCCATTAAAGACTTCCAGACGAAACTTGATAACATCGAAGAGATGCTGCAAGACACCGAAGATTTGATCGCTATCTATGTTAACCTCTGTTGATCGCTCGAGACTTTAATTATTATTTTATAAATGTGAAAAAAATGATTTTTCAGCATTTTTCTATTAAAAACACAATCCATAAGTCAATTTTTTCATAAATAAGCACTTTGAACTAAATTACAAAAAAATTTCAAAATTTAGATTCTGGTATGAAATAGAATTAGTGCAATTTTTTCTGAAAATTTCATACATCTTTGAAACAATTGAAAAATCTCAAGTGATGAAATAATTCTATTAAATATTAAATTACAAATTTTGCAAATTTGCTGTGCTTCTTACTTCGACTCCTAGATCTTTCTAGTGTATTTCTATGCTAAAAAACGGCTTAAAAATATTTAAGCCACAAGTTATGAAGGTAATTTCATTAAATAGCAAAATCAAGACTTTTTAAATTCACTGTGTTTCAAATTTCAAATCCTGGATCTGAGCGATTTTCTTTGCCCAGTGCGTTTTTGTCACTGGAAAGCTTAGAACTGCCGAACAAATTCTTCTCCTATTTACAAAGGTGTTAAGAATTGTTTTGGAAAACTGCAGGGCCCGAATGATTTCTCAGAAAATAATTGTTTCAAATCCGCGAAAAACAAGCAAGACATCTTCGACCCTCAGGTAAATTAAAAGAAATATGAAACTTAGACAATTTTAATACTCTACAAGAAAGACCTTTTTTAGCACTTTATTGATTCTAAATTATTTACACTTTTTTACGATCCCAAGAAGTAGATGTAGCAGTAGTTTCTTTTTTTTAACTTATAACGAATATTGTAAGGAGTCAAACAATATACCTGCGTTCAGAAAATACGTATATTTGTAAAATTTATAAAATTCATATTGTTGCACATTTTGTGAACTTTCTTTACACGAAAAAAGGTGTTGTAATTTATCATCAAAATAAACCCAACGTATAAAGATTACGTACATTTTGGTTTTAATTTGTGACTGGTTACTTGTGTGTAGTTGTGGCTCTAGTGAATTATATTGCAGTAATACTCTTAAATCTTTGCGTTATAATTGTATAAAGATGCGCAATAATGGAGTAATAGCGCTTAATAACGCGTGATAATACGTTTCAACGCATAATAACATGATTATTACGCGTAATATGCAAATATGTGTTACCCTATATGGGCTTCTGACGAGTAAATACCCCCTCGAATGATGAACTCAGTACTATACACTGAAAAAATGTGCATTAAATCAAGTGGGCTAATTTACTTGGCTGATTCTACTTGAAAGAAGCAAGTATTTCCTTTTTACATGGGACCGATTTTCTTGAATCATCAAAATAATAGAATCAGGAGCACTGTTTGAATCAAGAATATATTTACTTTAAGCAAAAAATAATTGAGTTAATTTGTTCCATATTATACTTATTTGCATGAAGTTTGATAAAATATTGAATTAAGAATATTGTATTGTCATGATAAGTAACCAAAACTCTAACAAAATGTTTCTTGGTCCAAGTTGTCATGGTATGAAGTTGTTTCTCTTCGCCGCTAACAATTATTTTGAAATTCAATAATATTTATAAAATTCAAAACATTGGTGCATATAATCAATATTATGTATGCAAATGTAGATAGAAATTTGCAACTTTAATTTATTATTTGTATGTATTAATCTACTTAAAATTAAACCACTTCGAATTTTTTTAAGCGTGAAACATTCTTGTGAATCGGAAAATGACTGGGAATTTTTTCCTCGATTAAAACGGCCACCCTGAATTTATTTTTGGAAAGTGTTCAAGGTAGCAAAATATCATCCATACTTGAAAATAACAAAAAATATTCCTGCTAAATACAGGAACTCTTCATAAAATAAAAAACTAATATTTTTTTTTGGATTCAGCTAGATTAAAACTGATTTTTAAAAAGTTAAAAATTTTGTTATTTGAACCTTATTTAATTTACATTTGTGTTGGAGGACATAGTTGTATTTCGTTTACACACAACTTTCGTGTTCGATAATAGCAGTTTGGAAATCACAAAAATAACAAAATTCATAAAAGTTATAAGTAAAAAAAAAGCTTTGAAAAAATAAAATGATAATGTGATATTTTAATTTAAACTAAATAAGTTCTAGGCAACAGATTTTTTAAGTTTAAATCGATTTTTCCTTCATGAAAAACAAATTCCCTTATTAAGAAGGAATTTTTTTAATAATTTCGAATATTATATTCTTACTTGCTACCTGAAATAGTTAATATCTTGTTTTATATTTTTATGTTATTAATAGGCAATGCAAAACTTCCCGCGTACTGTATCACGCATATAATGTTGCTGTTTTAAATAATTAAGTTTTGATTTAGGTTTTTTTTTTGAATAAAATTAACAAAATAAAGTTTTTCAGTCAAACAATTCATTAATCATAGAAAATGTCTTGGACTACAAATGGTTAAAATTTTGGCAATCACCCATATACTTACAATGGTATGCGTTTTTGAACCAAATATTTAAGAAAAACGAATTCAATAACATTTAAAAAAATTTTATTGAGAATGAATTTCTTTTTATAAAAGAACAATTTAAAAATTGACAATTAAAAATTTTTTACATAAAATAATTGAGAATGCAAGGAGGAAGCAAACAAATATTTTTCATCCGATTACAGAATTCTTATTTCTTCTGATTTCGAAGTATTTTATATTTGAAAGAAAAATAAAGTATCGCGCACTTTTTTAAATAGGTAATATTTAAATTAGCGATCAATTTTTTTACATATTTTAAATTATTTTTTAGGAATTATAACTTTAAATTAAAAACTGAGGTAACAAGTATTATACAATAATTAAATAAATCGAAAACTTTGCCTTTTTAAAAAGGTTTTTAAATATCAGAAAATATTCATTTGTCACTGAGGTAATTAAAGCGTTTTTCAACTAAACAGTTATTTATTTTTTATATGGTTTAGATAGTTTTTAAGCAGATTAAATTTTTAAAGAAAAAAGTATTGAGCCCTTTGTAAAATAAGTGAAGTTAAGTTATTTTTTGCATATTTTCAATTGTTGTTTTAGGAAAGTAATTCCATATTTAAATCTTTGTAAAAAACGTATGAGAAAAGAATTCGATAAATTTAAAACTGTGCGGCTTATGAAAATGTTTGTATAGCAGAACATTATTTTTGGTCATTGATATTACTAAAGTATTTTTGTACTTGAAACTTTCCTTAATCATTTATTACCTTTAGTCGTTTTTAGCAGTTTTAAATATTTGAAAACAACAAGCATTAAATTTCTTGTTAAATAAGTGAAACTTACTTTTGCTTTTTCACATATTTTAAATTATTATTTAAGAAATGTTATTTTGCATTAAAAATTGAGTAAGAGAGTATTATATGCAATAAAAGAGTTGCATAAATTGAAAACTGCGTATTCCATGGAGAATTTTTGTTTATTGTTTATTACTTTTAGATATTTTATAACAGTTTTTAATATACTAAGAAAAAAAGTATCGAGCCTTTACTGAAATAAATTCAATTATAAAATGTTTCTAAATAAAGAATGGTATATTAAAGTGGAGTTCAACAACTTTTAGTTTTGGTTGAGGCTCACCATACGACTTGGTACGACCCTGCCTTGAAATTCTTACTCGAGATTTTGTCACCAAGATCCAATTGCTTCGATAGCGAAGTCTGTAGAGCGCGCGGTTAGGACACACTAGTTTGGGTAGTTTAGGTAGCGTTTAATCTTCGGCGAGTGCGATTTTTCAAGGCGTCTAGGCTTACGATTATATGCGTAAGTAACAGTCTGGGCGAATTACGTATTTTAATAATTTAAAAAAGAAACATTATATAACAATAAATTCGAAAATAATTTTTTTTCGTTGAGAAATAGTGTTCAGTTGAGGCACTAGTCTACTGCTCCGACACTACATATTCTTAGATTAATAAAATATATTCTTGAAGTGTATCAAAAATGATTTCTTGGAAGTAAACTATGTTCTGCATTTGAATACAGCTCTATATGAAGTAACACAATAAAGTTTTCGAATAATAAAATGCGATATTCTATCTACCCTACCGAAAGAAATCTCTGAGTTTTCTTTAGTGAAATAGCTTGGCCCATTTGAATCTATAAACAAAGTCGATTTGAAACAAAATAGTCTCGGAGATAGTTTGAGAGATTTGGGTCCTTTTCAAGATCCTTTTAGTGGTCCTTTTAAGAGTGATGCGACGGTAACATAATGTTCCTTTTGTATTCGTCACGTGCCGGGCGGTCAGAGTTATTTACAGTAGTTGGTCGTGGCTAATCCACTCTCCCTTTTTAAATTTCTCTTCGAATTATTAACACTTTTTTTTCATTGATGAATTTTCTCATTATACTTATTTATAATTATAACTTATATACTGATATACAATTTTCTAGTTGAATTCAAAAATGTTGTCTTTTTTGGCATATCTCATTCCATTTACGAGAAACGTTCTATTGATTCCAATTTTAAGTATTAAAAAAAAAGTTACATATGTAAAGTCATCGAAACCCATAGATTCCAAATTATTATGTTTTAGGCTGTTAACTATGAAATTAAAAAAATCTACTTCTTAATTTTAATCCGAAAGCTTAACAAAGGACCCTTCAGTGTCGGCTACTCTATTCAGATCCTTTAAAAATATCTACCTGAGTGCATGCGGAGAATTTCTTTGAGATTATTTGACCTAAAGAATTTTTAGTATTTACTCTAAGATTCTTTTCGGTAGGGTAAGAATACATTTTCTCAGATTAAGAAAATGTACGCTTGTTCCAAACATACGGTAGCAAGTATTTATTTATTTGGAACACACTCATATTCTATCGTTTCGATTCGTACCTGCGATTGACTTGAATAAAATAAAATTTACTTGATTCAAGAACAATTTTTTGTCAGTGTAACACTAACTTACATATCGGAAATAAACTTTCAAATATTGGATGTTTCCAAATAATGTTTTTAAAATGAGGACATCTGACAAGATCTTTTTATTTTTCTGATCAATTTTCGGGTAAGAACCCTGGCCTTAAGTTTAAAACTGTTTCAAATTCCAAATAAAATTTTCTACAATAATTATGTTAATAGATTTAATGCTTTCACAATGATTTATTATAATAAAAAGGAGGTGTTTCGGATTTCAGTCCTGTGCAAGATTCGTGGTTTAGGTCAGGATTGAAACCCGAAAAACCTCCTTTTTATTATTATTATTATTACTATGTTAACAAATTTTTAAGAAACATGTTAAGCCAAAAAAAATTGTCCTAATTACAGAAAAATTTTAAAAATAATGGAATTTATTAAAGAAGTATAATGCATTAAAGAACAGTACATATAATGTAATTTTCAGCAATATTGATTCTTAATACATTAAATTTTTTAAATATTATAATAAATATTAAATTGCGATATTCCTGCTAACAAATAATAACCAGATATAATGCTAACACGATGATTAATTTAAATCAGAAGAGATATTTCGGGTTTCGCTCGTGTAAATACTACGAATGTTGCCGACGTTTCGTGAACATTGCAGTTCACTTCTTCAGGGCTGACCTGCAGTGAACTGCAGTGTTCACGAAACGTCGGCAAAATTCGTAGTTTTTTACGCGAGCGAAACGCGAAATATCTCTTCTTGTCGAATAATAACTAATTTATATGAATACATATATAATACATTTTTATCTTATTTTACATTTCTCGTCCTAAATTTTACTCGAACTGGTTGGCCGGGTCTCATAGTCAAATCTTGGAGTAGAATAACATTTTGAGACTCATCAATTGCTTCCATATCAAAGTGATAGACTAAATGGGCCATGAGAGCTTTTATTTCCAGCATAGCAAATTTTTGACCTGAAATTGAATGCCATGTTTTATGTAAAATTATCATCTGTATAACAAATATTTATCATTCATTAAAAAAAAAAATTTTGTAGGTGATTCTGACCTAATCTATTTGGATTATTACATTTTCCAAATAGGAGAAGAAACAATCCAAAAATGTTTCAACATGTCTAAAATTTCTAATATTTCATACATTCTTTTCACAGAAATTTAATAAAAAGATTGCTTTAAAGAAATTGAAGTAAAAATATTTAGTCTCAATTAAAAGAACTCATATAATATTGATCAAGAAACTCTGCAGATTGGAATGAATCATGAGTTTAGTGCCTCTATTAGAAACTTTTAATTTGACCTTCCGTCAAACGCAACTAATTTGTGAGATGAAGTGATCTGTTTTTTAGATGCCAAAAGGTAAATATCTGCCGTTATTTGGAAGAACGCCGTTAAATGCAAATCGAATAAGTCACCTGAAAAGCAGTTAACGGTAGGCGGCTCAGGGGACTTATCCGAAATACAGTTAACGGTGTTCTTTTAAATCATGGCAGATAGGGCTCACCTAGGAGCGTGGCCTTCTGAATATTCCTAAAATGACTTTTTCTGAATGTAGTAAAGTATTTTGTTTGCAACATGCAAGGATGACTTGCAAAAAGTGTTTCAATACTGCATTCCAGTATAAAGTCGATCTTAAATAACATTCTAGCAAATCTGTTGATTGCTTTTTTTTGTTATTGAGAAAATATTTTGCAGTCACCACACAAAGTCATCAAACTTTCTTATACTTTTTTATTACTTTATTTACGTTATATAATTTTTATGTGGGTAACTTCATTCTTTGTTATTTGCTTTTTATATTGCTTATTCATATTAATTTTGGAACGCAAATACAAATAACTTGAGCGGAAAATTATTTTTAATCTGTTCTTTTGTGCATTAATCTTACAGAAGAATTGCGGCCGATTGTGTTTGGATTTGCATTGCGTCTGACGGAAGGTTAAAACAAAAAAGAAGTCCATTTTTGTATGCATAATTAAATGCAAAACGAACATAAAAAGTATTCACAATTAAAAACTAGAATTCCAAACTACCTGACTTTTCGGCTCATTAGAGATCAATAAATAACAATTGAAAAAAGAATCATTCGTTTTAATCTGCAGAGTTTTCTTTTTAATACTATAAGAATGCTTTATATTGAATCAAAATATTTTAAACTCAATTTATTTAAAGAATTTTATTAATTTAAATTTGTGTAAAAATAAGGTATTAAATATTTGCAATTTTATATATGCATTACAATTTTTTGATTTGTTTCCTTTCCTATTTGGAAAATGTAATAACCTAAGTAGATGGGTTCAGAATCACCCACAATATGTCATATCTGGACACTTTGAACTATTCCGCTCCGGGACCAGATAGTATCAAAACCTTCTGGTGGAAGAAGTTTGCTTTAACCCATCAGCATTGGGCCCATATTTTCACCTCATGTTTAAATTCGGAAGAAACAATTCCGGAGTGGTTGGTGCAAGGGCGCACAATACACGTGCCAAACATAGGCAACTTAGCTGACTCGAAGAATTACAGGCCATCACTTGTCTGAACACACTGTAGAACACACTGCAAAGAAAGACGTAGCAGGATGGCGGAAGAACCTGCTCATCCATAGATGTGTCCGCAAAGATGCAGCATTCCACCAACGTGACCTATCGATGGCCTGGATTTATTACCGGAAAGCTTTCGAGTCGACCTCCCATGTACTTATCATCTGTTTTTGGAAATCTTAAAGGTTCATCCGCAAATCGTTAGGAGCATAGAAAGATTGATGCTGCTTTGGAAAACCAGATTTACTATCTTATCTGGAAAAAATCGTGTGACAACTAACAAGGTCACCTTTCAGAGAGGTATCTTTCAGGGAAAGACCATGAGCCCACTCCTTTCTTGCCTCACATTATCGCCACTATCTCTAGCACTTCGCCATTCTGACGGGTATTTTTTCGGTAAACCTGCAGATCGAAATTACAAGGTCACTCGTATATTTTACATAGACGATCTTAAGATCTATGCTAAAAACAAAGAGCAACTACATCTAGTTCTAGGTGAGAAAAATGCGCCAAGCTTTATTTTAAGCAGACCCTGAACTCCTCGATAAAAGCGATATACGACACATTTGCGCTGAAGAGAATTATACATACCTGGGCGTGCCACAGAGCCGCATTCAGGATGTGACATCTATAAAGCATACTCTCTAAAGCAGATACAAACGTCTCCTCCGACAGATTTGGTCTTCCGAACTGTCGGCGAGGAACAAAGTATCTGCAACGAACATTCTTGCCGTCCCGGTAGTACTCTGTTCATTTGGAGTTGTTCCGTGGAAGAAGAACGAGCTCAAATCCCTTGATATCGAGACACGAAAGGTTATGTACATGAACAAAAGCATACATCTTAAGTCTTCTGTACCGCGACTCTACATCTCACACCGTCAAGGTGGTCGCGGAATATTGAATCTTGAATGTCTTCACAACAGGATTATTTTGGATACAGCACATAGAGTAGCAAATAACACAGAAAATCTTCTGTCTGATGAAACACTCGAGTTTTCACTTTTGAATGCCCGTATTCAGAAAGCACAGCAGAAATACTTTCGTGAATAGCTCCTCGATAAGAGGATGCACGGCATCTTCCACAAAAATGTGGAAGATCAGTCTATGCTGTGTGAGCTAACTCTTGCATGTCAAGACGGTGTCATTTTCACCTTAACATACCGTCGTCCCATTTTGAACTCCTCTGAATGTTCCTAGGGAAATAGAGTCAAATGTCGAGAATGAGAAGTGCCGCATATACTGGAACTTTATATTCTAGATAATTGCATCTGTTACACGTTCAATGCCTGTCATGGTTCTTTTTGACTTCGAGAAGCGAACCATGTTCGTTATCGAATTTTCGGCTTCAGCTGACAAAACCGTCATAGTCAAGGAGAACGCAAAGAAGGAGAGGTATAGAGGCCTTTGAAGGGAGTTGCAACGATTGTACCTGGAATATTCTATTAAAATAATCTTCCTTATCATCATCGCTCTTGGAGGTGTGAAACTTTCAATGGTTAATAGCCTGAAAGCGTCCCTGGGTGTCAACAATATGCTAAAGCTATAGCGGGAAAAATACAGCAGATGGTCGTCCTTGGGTCGCTCCTTGGGTTCACGAGACTTTTTCCGGATCGTCGTACTGTTTCCGTTACAGAATGCAACCACCAATCTCCAGATCGTGAGACACGGTTATGGCTGAAATTTTACCGCGATTTCACTGAGATCGGGTGCAGTTTTTCAGATTAGCACCCACTCCGGGCGAAATCCTGCGGTTGTCCTAATGACAAACATTTAATTATATATAAGTTTTTGGTGTCATGTCCAGATGACGGCCGGGTATTAATTAATGGGATCACATGAACTCCCATCTAATACAAAGCTACTAAAGACTGGTGACCTTCTCAGCATAAAAACATAAACCTAAGACGACTCTCTTCGTTCCATTTCTGTCCCCCCCCCCCTTGCAACCCTCCCTCAATAACTGAAGTTTGGTGGGACGGACGATACAACTACAATCTCCACCATATGACGAATTTCTATTTAACCTGGACATGCTTTTGACTTGCAAAATAAACTTATAGTAAAAAGGTGGTGTTTGGGGGGTATAATATAAACAGTGAATAATACAAACAATAAAATATCCTCGGAAAGGACTGGGACTTTAATTGAGAAAAGCCATGCACACGGTAAATGTGAAGGTCAAGTTTCAAGCGACGAATAGAGACTGGGTGTTTGGAATGCTAGGGGAGTGAATGATCTGAAGGTAAAAGAATTACTAGAAACTATGCATGTAAGGAAACTAGGTAATTTATGTCAGAAAATTATTTATTATAGCATGCTACGCGCCATTCGATAGTGATCTCAGAGAAGTAAAACACGCCTTCTGAGACACATTAAATGAAACAATAAATATTTGCGATCGTGGTGAAAGAATAATTCTGCTAAGAGATATGAACGGATAGGTAGGCATCCAGAATCAGGATACAGAAAAGTATTAGGCGATTTTGGGGATCAAAGAACAAACTATAATAGAGATAAATTAGTTAGATTCTGCTTCGAAAGGGTTTTGTTCATTACAAATACTTGGTTTAAGCATAAACTGATCCAAATGTACACCTGGTCCAAAGGGAATAGCCACAGTATAATTTACTTTGTTGTTGCGGATGTAAGGCTAAGAGAGCTGGTGAAAGATACAAGGGTCATGAGGAGTTCAGAATGCAATACTGGTAATAACCTTCTGATCTCCAAAGTTAACTTAGGTCGGGGATGGAGAAAAAAGAGAACCAAGATAACAAAACAAACGCGAATCAAAATTAAGAACCTACAGAAACCGGATGTGCGAATTGATTTTCAAAATAAGGTAATCGAAAGCATAGATAGGGCAACATGGGAGGAGCTTATAAAAACAAAGATATAGAAAGCGCATGGACAAAGTTCCGGGATATCGTTGTTAGATGTGCGATGGAAGTGTGTGGTACCGCGGTTGTAGGAAGAATGTCTGGTGATGCATGGTGAAAAGATGAAATTCAGGCTGCCCAAAAAGCAAAGAAAGAAGCGTACTGGAGAACTTTACACATCGCAGGTTTCAGCAATGAGGAAAGAAATAGACGTAAAAATGATTACAATCACATAAAGAGGATACTTGAAAAATTAGTCACGGAAAGTAAAAATAAAAATAGAGCAAATGAAGAGGAGAAAATACAAAACGGCTTTGAAGAAAGCGAGAAACTGCTTTATAAAAAAATGAAGGGAAACAAAAGTACAGAATTGGTCAACATGATAAATAGTAATGGGGAAATGCTATATGATGCAGATGGAATACTAGAGGCTTTTAGAGACTATTTTAGGGGACAATTCGGAGATGAAGCTATAGGATACGACAACTTCGATGTAAAACACGATGCGTTAGAAATCTCAATTGAGAAAGTCTGTGTCACTGAGGTTAGGGCTACAATGAAGAACTTGAAAAACGGTGAGGCTGCCAGAGTAGAGTGTATTAACGATGAAATGCTTCCACACGGTGGCGAGTGCCCATCACATAGACTATGCGAATTGATAAATTCATGTTTCTAGATGGGAGACGTCCCAGACAATTGGAAAAAGCGATTATCTTACCAATATACAAAAGAAAGGAAGATAAAAGCAACTGCAATAATTACATAGGGATTAGCTTATTAACAACCGTAAGTAAAATTTACTCAAAAATACTTATTCGCAGGGTAATAAAAATAACCGAAAGCAAAGATTTGGGAAGTCCAAAGTGGGTTTATGCCAGTAAGGTCATGTACGGATCAAATATTTAGCTTAGGGCAAATCACAGAAAAAAGTTTGAAAGTAGGAAAAAAAGTTTGAAAGTAGGAAAAAAGTTTTCTGTGCAATTTGTTGGCCTAGAAAAATCTTTTGACGAGGTAGATAGAAGTAAACTGTGGGAAGTCCTGAAAGAGTTGGAGTCAACGGATAGCTCATACAAGCTATAAAAACAATATATACGGATAGCAAAGCGAGTGTAAAGGTAAATGGGAATTTGAGTGACTGTTTTGATATTATTCAAGGAGTTAGATGAGGATGCTTTATGTCTTCATGGTTATTTATATTATTTATGGATAAGTGTTTAAGAATGGTTCTTTTTGACGAAGAAGGTGTGGATCTCGAAACAGTTGGTGTACGTGGGTTAGCTTTCGCAGATGATAAGCTTGTTATGGCAGAGTCAATCGAAGACTTGCAGATAATGTTGAATAAACTGAATGCAAGCATGGAGAGCACAAATCTCAAAATTAACGCAAATGAAACAAAAACTATGGTGTTCGAAGAAAAGACTGAGAACACTATACAATATTGTATTAAATGTTGAGGGAATTCAACAAGTTGATAAGTTTGTATACCTAGGTAGCCTATTTACTAGGGACGGGAAAATAGATGAGTAGTTAGATAGACGCATAAACAAAGGTAAGAAGGTTATTGGTAGAGCAGGGCCCTTTATCAGAAGTAAAAATAAATCAAATAAAGCCAAAATGGCAATACATAACTCTATATTTGCACCGACTGTACTATACGGTATCGAGACATAGACCGATAAAGAAAAAGATAAGAGAAAAGTTAATGCAATTGACATGAGATTCTTGCGCCTGATATGCCGGAAAACTCTGGTAAACAAAGTGAGTAACGAGATAATTCTCCGAGAATGTAGTGCAGAAGAGGCGCTAGTAGACACATGGGAAAGAAATCGGTTAAGATGGTTCGGGCATGTTGAGAAAATGTTAAATGAACGACTAACGAAACAAGTGTATCAAGGTAAAGTAAATGGCAGCGTGTCCAGAGGCAGACTGCGGACAGGATTGATAGAATGTGTGAATAAAACGCTAGTTAGAATTGAAATAAGATGCCACAGAAACACGAGAGCCTGCACTAAAAAATGCATGGACATAGAAAAATCTAGAAAAGTATGCTAGGGCAGAAAGGTATAGCGGCCAATAGTTAATAAAAAGAGTGCCAGTAGAGGAAATCACGCCTGAAACAAAAGGCCTTGGATACTAATGGACCCTCACATGACAACATTGTGAGGATCTTCACTTGGGGCGATTTCTAGAGAGATTGATCAGCAACCTAGGTCCGAGCAGTGTTACGAAACGAACGTATTATTTAAATAAATATCACAAAAATTCTGGATCAATCTAAAAATTCCATATCCCTTTTTCACATTACTGCCTTCTCCGCCGAGTGATTCACGCCTAACCCAAAAGGGAAATGGCCTAATGGTGTAATAATAAAAAAATTTTAACTCACATTTTTTTCCAATTTTTTTTAACTAACTTAAATTAAACTAATTACTATAAAAGCGGTTCCATTTTTAAAAAAAGTATCTTAAACTACATCACATAACTTTTTGTGCAAAAAATATTAAATGCCGACAGCGCGAGTCACGTTTGAACACGTGGGGTGAAAACACCCGTTGTGTCATTTACGTAATAAAGAGGAGTTGTGCCAATTAAGAGTTAAATTTAATAGTGTATGACTGTATGAACTCTGTTGCGCCCTGCCATGGAGGTCGAGACGAAGGCGCTTTACCGTATTTCAGTTGTTGGGTAACTGTAATGCGAAGTAACGTACGTTACGACGCATAACTTTAAGAAATTTGTTTATGATATTCATACTAAATTAAATATGTATGGAGTCTAATTGTCCAGGAAACATGCGGGTTTCTTTTTTTTATTATATACATATATTTTAAATAATATGTATACTTTTTATAGATAATTAATCTTTTTGGTAAAAAATTCATTTGTTTGGCTAAAAATAAAACTATTTCATTGACTATTTTTTTGCTTAAAAACAGATTTTTTCAATCCAGGCAGAGAAATCAGTTTTCAAGCAAAATAAAATAAATTTTCAACTAAATGGTTTCATTTTCAAATAAATAAATCAGTTTCTAAGCAAAATAAAATAAACTTTGAACGAAATAGTTTCATTTTCAATTGAATAAATGAGTTTCTGAGCAAAATAAAATAAATTTTTAACGAAGCAGTTTCGCTTTAAGTTAAAGAAATCAGTTCTTAAGCAACTAAAATAAATTTTCAACTGAATAGTTTTATTTTCAACAGAACAAATTAATGTTTTACCAAAAAGATTAAGTACCTATAAGAAAAGTATACAAAAAGTTAACATTTTTTCAAAGATTAAAAAAAAACCGGATATTTCTTTGAGTATTAGAGTCTATACATATTTAATTTAGTGTAAAAATCATAGCCAAATTTCATAAAGTAACGCGTAGTAACTTACATTACTTTGCATTACCCCATGTAGAATTTTCCCTTATAGTCCCTTAAAATATTAGGGCTTTGTTAGGGGCCCCAATAGCTTATCCTTATTCGGATGGCCCCCGTCAGGACCAATTATGGTCCGAATGTGGCAGTCCTTTTAATTAAAATGACTTCCATAATAAGTGCCCTATTGTTGCGGCCCTGAACAGGATCGCTTTAGGCCCTAAATAATCCACACAATCGAAAATCATTGTGTTTTATTATGAAAAAAATAAAATAAAATAAAAATTTGGACATGTTAATATTTAACGCGTAAAACAGAAGCCATGTGATGTTCGACTCATGCTGGAACTGAACTCATTCGTTCTGACTGTGCAAGTTGTGCAAACAAACTTTAGGAAGATTTGTTGAAACTTTTTGACAATTTTAGAAATAAACTAAATAAATAAAAATGATGTTTATATTTATTTATCTTTAATAATATGAATTTTATATTAATCTGTGGGAATGATCTAAAATGATTTAATTTTATTGGGTTTTTACAAAGAAAACAGAAATAATTTTTAAAGCATGCGAAGTCGCTTGAAAAGTCATCCATAAAAATCCTTTTTTTATGTAAATTTTTTATATTAAAACAGCATTCATAATTTTTTGCATACATACATTACATTTTTTTATTACTGTCTACTTTGTAGATACATGTAAAAGAAAGTCACAGACAAGACAAATTTTAATGGAACCATATTCGAATTGCGCGCGAATATCCACTAATCACGTGATTTTTTGGTCAGTCAGTGTTTGGTCGCAGAGACTTAACCTAACCTGGTATCATCGCGGCCTAACCTTTTTAAACACAGAGCATACTTTCGTGGACTGTTCAATCTGAAACAAAGGTTTTCTGGAGCTTTTGCAGTGGTAGTGATTAACTTAGTTGGTGTTGGAAAATCATGTCTGACACCGAAGAGATTTAATACATCCAGTTGGTTGAATTTATCAAAAGAGGCCCAAAAACTGGATTTCGCGATATTAAAATGGTACCATCAAAGTGGATGACATTCAACCATACCAAAAGAAATCCGGAAACAAAATCTATGCCGTCACCTTATAACGAGAAAAAGCAAAGAGCCGTTACACTCTATAATCGCAGAAAAAGCACCACCTCTACAAAGTTGGCCTTCATACACAATCATGCTAAGGGGACATGCCAGTAAGTATATGTATTTTAAAAAATCTTATTTGCTGTGATTTTTTGTCCATGTAGATAGTTATTTTAAGTTATTTTGTCTGATATGATGTCATATTATAATAAACAAAATATTTCTAGCTGGAGCCCTAATGGGGACCACTAACATTATTTGAGAATTTAGCAGGATGCTTATTAGGGGCCTCAACACATTTCCTTTGACGGCTCCTAACAACTTTGCGTAACCAAACTAGTAGGGTCCCAAACAATTCGCCCCATGCGGACCCTAACAAAAATAGAGAAACCCCATCTGGCCCTCAACAATACACCATCAATATTTCTACACGGGACCGTTACCCAAAAATTAAAACACAATAGAACGTCTTCGACTCGACGTCAGGGATGAGTAGGTAAAATACCCTAGGTAATTTACGTAGTTTTTTACGGTAATTTATTACGTATTTCACGTACCGAGTTTCTTACACGATGTAAATTACGCGTATATGGTACTTAATGTTCTGCGGCTTCCGTTTCCCTCCTTAAACAGTAGCTCTAAAACGTGTTGCCCTTTGCAAACATTTCTTGACATAAGTTTAAAAACTCGTATAGGTACATAATTTTATTATAATGAAGTTGGTTTATCAGTGTATATTTCATTGTTAAACTCTTTTGTCTACTGGTCTTCTAGATGTTAATTTTGGTTGTCTAATAGTCAAAAATCAATATATTTTCAATAATTAAATTTTAAAATTCAATATTTGACAAGCACTTATTTTTGACCAGTAGACAAAAACACTTCACATTAACGTATTTATTGAGTATTAAACTGACCAATATTTCGCAAGAACAATAATAAAGAAAAAAATAGATATAATTGTGAAAGATCACAGCAAATTAAGAAGACTTCTTGGGTTTAAATAATTCACCGGCATTCTTAAAACATTATATTAAAATCCATTTCAACAAAAAGTATTTAAATGAACAAAAATAACAATATGTTGATATTAATATTTTCTTATGAACAATATTGGTACTGAAAAAAACTTACAAATGCAAGTGCCAAAAATTAAAAAGAGTGAGGTTATGCGCAGTTCTACAGGTCCTTCATCTTGGCACGTAACTTACTAGGTATTTTACCTGTTTTCTGCGTAAAATACTTCACTTAGATATTTTATGTAGAAAACTTTCAGTAACGCGTAACTACACATCCCTGCTTAACGTCCACGACAGGGCGCAACAGAGTACATACATTCATACACTATTCAATTTAAATGTTCCACAGTAGCATAATGTAGAAGGCGCCGCTTGAGAGACACAGCACTTCGAGATCCAGACCAGCGCTGAACAATAAGAAAACGTTGCCGAGATGCCAGGTATGATGCGGTACCTTGATATGGCCTCAAGTCATATACTTTAATTTGTAATTTTCTATTTTATGAATATTAAAATTACACTTTCTCAATTTTGGAGACTGTGTTTGTGACTTTAACCGAATTTTCACTTGTGTCGTAATGTTCTGAGTTAAAAAATATTGGATTATAATATATGCATCTATACAAAGAAATTTGATCAATCAGATCAATCAGATCTCTTCCGAATCATTCCGATGTCTGTATCTGTGCCAATGCGAATCAATCCGAACCAATACGAAAAAGTTTTAAATCTCGTTTGCTGAAAAACGCTTGATAATTAATCCGACTCAATCCAATTCAATGCGAGACTTATATCTGGAAGCATCCTAAAGAATCTGAAGTAAATTTTCAATCCGAATGAATCATAGTCAAACCGGACCCGAATTGATCTAAACCGAATATTCAATCCGAATGAATCCGATCACTGATTTATTTGAAATGAAAATCAATCCGGATCAGGATGGATTCTGATTCATTCGGATTGGAAATTTACTTCGAACTCGTCCAGATTCATTCTTATAGAAGTCTCGAATAAAATCTGATTTAAACGGATTAATTTACAAGCATTTTCAGTAAACGAGATTCAAAACTTTTTTCGGAAACGTTCGGACCTACAAAGGGGAACGCGAAGCTGGAAAAGGGAAGGGGGTGTGACTTGTCTCCACACGTCCAGACCCTGGCCACGCCCCCTTCCCTCTTCCTGTACTGGTTTGTAATTTTTGACATATGGATGACTGATTACAAGAAACCAGCACCACGGTGTGATATCATTTTTACTGGCGCGCCCAGGAAGAAGATGCGTCCATAAACGTACGGACTGTTCGGACGTATAGACAGTATCTAAAATTATAACCTTTTTTTCTTATTATGAAAAATAAGTTTGATATCTTTGTCACTTCTTTCACTAATGAATGCAAAATTAGATAAGGTAACCTCTTTTAAAGCCGAAAATGTAGATTAGATGTATATATCTGCTTTTAATCACAGATATTGTGTTGGATTTCTAATCAGAAATTGACTTTTTCCTTGTTTCTTTTCGATGTCAAATTGAAAAAAAAAATTGAATTCAACAACTCTGACTTGCCTATACAATTTCGAGGGCCTGCACTAAATGGTATGTACGAGAATGAATGTCTGTTCTGAACTTTCTCAGGTAAAAATCTATCTGGGTCGTATACCAGAGGATCTGGCCAAAACTTTGGATCTCTGTGCAGATCGAAAATGTGTAAATGAATGTTTGTTCCAGCTGGTGCCAAGTAGTTCTCTGAAAATTGATAATTAGAATTAATGATAATTTTAATCCAATTATAAAATCTTTTTAAATTGTTACTCTTTCATGAAAACAGCAATAGAATGGGATTATAAAGTATTACTGAGTTGCAAATCCTCGTCAATAACTCGCGCAACGCCCGGTACGCTGGGAAACAATCGCAGAGCCTCCTTGATGCATCGATCGAGATAATTGAGACGATTAATTTCCGTCATCCCCATCTTTCCATCACTTTCGGTTAGGATTTCGTAAATTTCCGTCCTGGCTATTTCCTGTGTATTTGTTTATAAACATATTATATTTTAAAGCAATTATTTATTGGATTTGAAGAATTTACAGAATGTTCAATTGGTTACAATATGGCTGAATAATTAATATCACTTCCGTATCATGCAACAAAAACTAAAAAAAAAACAGCTAGAACAGCTTTTAAATTGGTGAAATTCGCATTCTCCGTTAAAATTTCCATCATAAGGTCACGGAGTAATACCAATAGTTTTTTTTTTTATAACGGTGAAAACTTTTCAAAAATATAAGAAGTATAACGCCTGTTGACTGCTACACTTAAAACGCATCAGTTGTAAGTAGCAGTCAACAGGCGTAATAGGTCCTTTTTTAAAACTTTTTAACGTTGCAAAAAAAAACTATTGCGATTACTCCGTGACCTTCTATTGGGAATTTTAACGGAGAATCCGAATTAGATACTATGAGGATACTCTGCATAGAGTATCCTTTCCGTTCACGCGGTCCACAAGGGTGACCAATGCATGTAAAGAAATTTGTCTTATTTCGTCGGCAAAGTACAATCCCTCCAAAAAATTTTGCTAAGTTTCTGAGAACCTTGGTCACAATTTATGAGACCGAAACTCAGTGAAGAATCAAAAAGAGGATCTTTTTTTAAAGCAAAGGTGTTACGATATTTTAGGCTAACTAACCAATTTTAAAGAAGGCAAGTTTGCAAGGTTTTGCGAATATTTACTTTTTTGATAGTTTTATTACAATTTAGGTAATAGAAACTCTGGGAAGAATCGTAAAAAGTTTGTTCTATTGTTAGAAATCGTGTTTTCTTATTTACATTTTGGTTAGTTAAAAAAAGAAAGTTTTCTGGGTTTCGCGTGTTTTGGGATTGTTTGTTAGCTTTGTTAAAAGTTTTTTAACAGAAACTCTGTGGGGCATGGAAAAGTGGAACTTTATATGAATTGTAGAAAATTATTTCTTCTGTCTTACGGTCACGGCAAAATAAAAACAAATTAGAGCTATCATTTGAACTCCATTTATTTTTAGAACAAAATTAAGACTTCGACGACGTTCCGGCATCACTGAGTGCCTTTTTCAGAGTATCTAAATAATAATTATAATAAGCTAATGCATAATAAAAATAAATACAAATAGTAAAAAAATATTATTATTTATAAGTCAAAAATATTTTTAAAAATAATACCTTAGTTTAAAACAATTTTTAAGCGAAACAAAAATCATTCCAATTTTGGAGTCAATACGTGTCAATTTTGTGTGTCATATTTAAAATAATTTATACTTTATTATATGTTAAAAAAAGTAAGACTCCAAACAATTATTGAAGATGAGTAACAGGAGAAAGCCTCATAAAATTGAAGAAGGATTTTTCAGCGTAAAAACTACATTATTAACGATTTTGAAACAAAGTGTTTTGGAACAACGGCGAACATATGACTAGGAGATAAATAAGGCGGTAAATCATTGATGAAGATAAAGGCAGTATATAAAGTGAATTACAATGATTGGCCAAATAATCGCAATAGTTTTTTTTTTGCACCGGTAAAAAGTTTTAAAAAACAGAAGACGTATAACGCCTGTTGACTGCTACACTTCTAACGCATCGCCTATACGTAGCAGTCAACAGGCGTTATACGTCATATATTTTTTAAACTTTTTACCGTTGCAAAAAAAACTATTGCGATTATTTCGTGGCCTTCTATAGGAAATTTTAACGTAAAATTCGAATTTCAATAATTCAAAAGTTTATTTTGCTGTTTTTTCGAGTTTTTAAAAGAAGCAACCGAATGGGGACCCAATAGGGTCTTTACGGTTACTTTGCAGAGGCTCCAATCGGTTTCTTCGGTCCACCAGGGGAAGCGCGAACTTAAAATAAATTAAAAATTTTAATATTTTAAAGAAACATTTTTTTTCAACTACACTAACATGACATTATATAATTATGCTTTGGTAAATTTTATTAATATTTAAATTTTAATTTTGTAAATTAACAGCAATATTCTGAAATTTGTTTATGAATATAGATTCAATAATACGTCTTTGATAAGTATTTTTTTCAGTAGCTAATATTTTAATATTGCTGAATTTGAAATCGAAATAGTGATTAGAATTCCAAGAGTGTTGTGATAAACCTGTATTAAATTCCCAATTGTACAGTCTCTTTTATGCTCGGCAATTCTAGTTTTTAATCGCCTCCCAGTTTCACCTATATAAACTTTATTACAACATTTGCATTTTATCATCTAAAGAACACCAGACAAATTTCCAATGCTTTCCCTATTTTTTTTCTTTCATAAAAGGTTATCTAAACTGTTATTGCTTTTGAAATAAACATTTACGTTAAATTTTTTTAATGAACTTCGTAAACGTTCAGAGAGACCGTATATATACGGTAAAGTAACTTTTAAATCAAGTTTATTGTAAGTATCAATCCATTTATTTTTATCACTGTTATAAATTTCATGCACACACTCAGCGATAATGTCATTAATCAAAGGAAGAGGATAGTTGTTAGATACTAATGTTGTTTTTAGTTGATTTAAATTTTCTTTTCTATATTGCACGTCACTCAATTTGACACATCTATCAACTAAGCCTTTGTACCAGTTAGTTAGTAAAGAACCATTTAAAGCTTAAATTATTTGTAAATTAAGGTAGTTTATAACATTCTTTACAGTCTGTCAAGTTAAAGCGTGGGTGGCTTTACTCGCAGTCGGTAAGGTGTATCGACATGATTTTGGTGTCAAAATATTAAGAAGAGCTCCCTC
>NC_046661.1:44775221-44785604 GCF_010883055.1 Belonocnema kinseyi | reverse complement strand
ATATACGGAACTCATTTTTTGTAACGTGGTAACAAGATGAGAATTGAAAGCAAACTGAATGTTAAATCAAAAAGCATGAAAGAGGGAGCTTTTCTTAATATTATGACACCAAAATCATGTCGATACACGTTACCGACTGCGAGTAAAGCCACCCACGCTTTAACTTGACAGACTGTATTTCAATTTCATGAGTGAATTTCATGCTCTCCTCTATACTGTTAAACACGTTTACAAGAAGGTCAATTTTATCGGAAGGAACAATTGCTATGATATCGTCGACATATCTTGTATACAAGATGGGTGTGAAATCTAATAAATCGAAAGCTCTTTTTTCAACATCTTGTAATAATAATAATCTAGTAGCTATTAATAGTTCATTCTTAGTTGTTTTTGTTGAAGTATGATTCAAGATAAGCTTTTCTTCGATACAATCTAAAGCAAGATCAAGCGGAATGCTATCAAACATCGACACAACATCTGAGGAAATTATTGAGTGAGTTTTAGGTACAATAACGTTTTTTTGAACATCTATAAGTTCCCAACTATTTTTTAAAAAGAAACTAGTGTTTGATTACCCTTATCTGCTTTTACAAAAATTAAATCTTGATGTTCTTTTTGAAAACGTTTAAATAACTTGACTGATTTATCTAAATTTTTAATTTTATTTATATTTTTATGATTTGAAACTACTTGAGTAGCAGTTTATCAAATATTAAATTTTACATCCTCTTTCTTAATATTTTGTATAGAATTTTCAATATTTGTAATCAAATTATTAAGAGGAATTTTATTCGCATTTAAAGGAACATTGAAATTGTTACCCACAGCTAAAATTTTGGCAACCTCATCAGCAATTTCAACATTTGATAAATTTTTGAAACCTCTATTTAATCTAAAATCTTTAATATCGCTATTGAAAATTAAAGACCTACTCTTCAGTAAATCAAACTTTTTGATACAATCTTCACGCTTTATATATTTAAAATTTCGGAGACTTAACTCTTGTGGGTCAAAATGCTTATTAATAGAGCCATCAGATATAATTCACAATAAACCATGTTTAAAGTAATTTGAAAAGTGACTTAATTTTTGAATATTTGTAACAAGTTTTCAATTTCTAATTGTAAATGATATGATAGAAATAATTTTCTACAATTCATTATTGCATTGTCGGTCGAAGATTGGTTTGATTTGGTGTTTCCAAATCTTTACATCATAGGAAGCTTATATGTTAGTGAAGGTATTATCTTTTGAAATGCTTGATAAACATTTTTCATGAATGAAAGTTTGCTAGATTTCAAAAATGTTTGGATCGAGAATTATGACTTTTGTTGATATAAAATGTGTTTTGCTTTTTAAATCTTAGTAAGAAATTGTTATTAAAGAAATTTGTGTGGATTTCTCTAGTTTCTTGTTAGATCTTTGAACATTTAGGTAACAGAAATTCTGAGAGGTAACGAAAGAAGTAACTTTTTTGTTGTTAAAGATGTTCTATTGCTTGCTTAATAATTGTCCAGAAAGCAAGTTTTCTTAGATTCACAAACGTTGAGATTTTGTTGTAACATACTTGTGTAAAAAGTAATGTAAGAGAGATTCTGAGAGGAAACGAATGGGGTGACTTTTGTTCTTAGAAAATGCGTTTTATTTTTTTAATCTTAGCAATCAAATTTCAAGAAAGAATGTTTTAATGGGTGTAGGATATAGGGTGGTGTCCCCTAGAGTATTTTCGTAGAGAATTTGATTTTTTTCGTTGGATATTCCCAAAATTTAGTTTATAATTTGTATTAGAGTCTTGGATGTAGTTCTGAATTGTGTACTATTTTAAATAAGTTATTCATTAAATGACCTCGTTAAGAGCTTTATTATTTATTCTCAAATAAATATAACTGTGTTAAGTACACGCTTCTACGTAATTCACTACGTCAAGCTTTCAGGCGCAGAGTTTAATTTTGTAGAATCGCTACCCCCGAGCTTCTGTCTTACCTGAATCTTTTTGTTTTCGGCCAAAAGTAATAATGTGAAACATAAACCCATCGCTGTTGTATCATGTCCCTAGGAAAAGATAAAACATAAATTTCATAACTTGTCTAATATATGTTTTGAGTTAAAATCAAATCTACCTCGAAGACAAATGTATCTACTTCCTCCCTAATGCCAGTGTCATCAATATCAGCATTTTCATTTGCAGCGGTTATGAGAACATCAAGCATAGCCATCCTAACTTTCCTCTCTAGAAATCAAATTTTTCTTAAATTTAAAGAATCTAATGGAGAGTTTTTATATAAAAAATTAACTAAAGAATTTTAGGTACTTATTTTTTCCTAAAACTCACCAAACTTATCATCTTCTGAATCATTTTTCGTCAATAAAGAATTTTTTTCATTTTCGTGTGACGTGCGTTCGTGATTCTTCTTTCGGTTTTTTATAATCTGAAATAAAATGGTATTGTGCATCTGTTTTATCCTTAAAATCTTCTAAAACAAACGTATAAAACCTACGTTGTTAGAAAACCCGTGAAGAATCTTTATAACTTTTTGCTGTCTTATTCCTGTCGGTGTTAAATTGAATAGCCAGTCAAAGTGAAGCCATGGTCTCAATGCCCTTTTAGAAAGAAAAAATCACAATTTTTAGATACAATCCTCGTCTTTTTAATAACTTACATTTAACGAATATAATGCAATGAGTTAAGAAAATTTTTGAATGATCAAATTGTCTTACATCTTTTTAATTTAAATAATATGTGGTGTAGCATAGCCAATACATTATAAATTAATACGGACACCTATTTTAATATTTTATATTTAGCTTTTGTCTTTCCAAATGTAAAAATTATAATTTTTGTGAACAAAGGAAATTAGGTACCTGAAAAATAAGTTATCGGAAACTTCTCGAATGGCAGTTCCATACAAATTTTGAGTATCCATCTTCTGCAAAGAGGTGCCCATGGCAGTTTCTATAAAAAAATAAAATTATTAGCTTGTTACTTTAGTCGAAGATTTTATTTTTAAAATAAAAATAGTGTCGATTCTAATTTCTTAGTTTTATATTGGAATAATAATTATAATATTAACGAATGAGCACTAATTTTATGAATAAATAACAAATCATTCATCGTAAGAAATGTATCCTTACGACATATTGAATTTAATGTACATTCCGTTAGCAGCGGCACAATGTCTTCAATGACTAAGGGTCCCTTAGATTTTAAACGATTGACTAAGTTTTCTCCTTGCTCTACAAAAACTTCAACGAAACCTTGTAGAATCCCAAAATGGAAGGCTGGTGTTAACATTTTTCGACGTTTTTGCCATTTATCACCTGAAAGATGACACCTTAAGATTTAAAAAAAAAATTAATGACCGCTTTCGATACAAAAATAAATAAACATGTCTTTCCATTTTTTTACACTGTCTACCATAAAATTTTAGCAAATAAGCGTTTCATACCAGAGGTAGTCAACAAGCCAGAGCCTAGCCAAGGATGCAGGAATTTATAAAGCATACTTTTTTCAATATGTTTTGTGCTGCTAAGTAACATCTAAAGGAAAATTAAATAATTAGATAACAACATTTCTTTATTTTGTTTTGTACTTGAGATAAATAATGAAACTGGTCCTTTACCTGTGCATCGTCTGGATGGTAAATACTGATTACGGGCGTCCCACCAAGCCAAACTTTATTAATGGGGTAATATTGGGCATTAACTATTCTTTGTGCAATCCATAGTTTATCTATAAAAGAATTATTTTTAAAATGAATTAGAAATAATCACGTCACAATAGGCTTTTTTAGCCTATTTTTTGGACTTTGTTAGCGACATGGGGGAAAGATATAAAAATATATTATAGGTATCAAATTACTCTTCATTGAAAATCTAAGTGAGCATCGCTTTTCGTTTTTTTTAAATGAAAAAAAAATTCAACTTATTTAGGGGAAAAAAGAACCCCCAAAAAAATAGGAAATACACCTTATTATTAAGCCATTTTTCATTGTATTTTTTTCTATAAAATAAAGCTTACAAAAATAAAATAAAGTATTTTTTTGATCGACACGGGGTTAATCTGAAAAATTATTTTATAATTAGTACTATTTTCTATTTCATAATTTTTTCGGGGGTTTCTCAACCTCGAAATAGAGGTAATTTTTGGAAATGTTTAAAACCGAAAAGGGATATTAGTGAAGATAGTAACTGTAGTCACAAAAAATAAATTAGATATATTTACCAGCAATTTATTTTCCACGAAATATAAGTAGTAAAGTTTACAAGTTTTTCCCCTGGGCGATATTGGCAGAACTGACATCTGAGCAGTGCTGCCAACATTCGCATCGAAATAACGCATTATGTTTTCGATGATAGCCAATTTTATCTGAACCTTTTCGTACAATATGTAAACACGTGAAAAATATTGAAGAGCATCGTATAGACCCTTAGGGCGTCCTCTACGGCCTTTGCTTAAGGAACTTTTTTACGGAGGCCTGTTTTGGAATAATCATGGAATTAATATTTTTCATAGGTCTTATTTCTAATTACTTTGTTGGTGTATGGCAAATTTGATTGATTGAGAACCTAGACGAATACTTCCAAACAGGCATCCGTGAAAAGGTATCCTAATTTGTATAAACACATCATCGTGACAATTCAGCTTTCCAACGGGATGATTATCATTATATGAATGATGATTATATGACGTAGTAACATCAACTAATTTATTTGTAAAATAACTAATTTAATAGCAAGACTTACAATTGTAGTAGTAACGCTTACTATTTAAAATAGTAAACACACCTAGCTGAAAGTAGTATCTACCATCGAAACTTGTAGCGAGAACAAATAAAGTAGTAAGATCAACTACAATTGATGCATTTTATGCGCCTGGGAAGTAGAAAACCGCCACAACGAGTGTACTCATGGTGAACGGAATATTGGGGCCTTCGTCTTGGCATGAAACGACGGGTGGGCTAGAGTTTTATTTTAAATCGGTTAATCCGTTCAATTTCTGGATATACCTTTTTTCTCTCTTCTCCGATTGCACGACAAAAAATACTGAAAAAAAGATGCTATGTCCAGAATTGGAAATTGTTGAATCGAAAAAGTTGTAATGAATAACGCTATCGTTATCCCTATCCCATTCATGGAGTATCTAAGACTGTGTCTCATTCATATAACGAAAGACGGAAGACGCTATCGTTATGATAACGCTATCACTGCGATAGCGCAACTTATCCATCTAGTATGTAAAGCGGCCGCCCGTTCATGCGAGTTAGTCGTATTCTTAGTCTTAACTTGTACCCTTATACCATTGATAAAATAAAGTTAGTCGTACCGCGTGAATCGGTGCGTCATATTTAAAAAATACTTCTTTGGCTCTTTTCGGCATCACATTTTGGCGATTCTGCTAGGATTGCTGCTAAACGATCAGGAACAATAACTCTACGGATTACTGGATCAAAATAGAGCAATCTCTGAGACGGACTTTGGATTCTGGGGAATCAAAAAGAAAAGAATTAGACTCCGAAGTATCCACGGAACCTCGTACTCGAGAAGTAATAAATATCTACTGAAATTAGAGACTGAATTAAGTAGATCCTATACTACGTAGAGTAGTTATTTTGTGAAACTCAAAACTCTCAACTACAGTAGCAGCCAGCAGATACATCAGCAGAGCCGATTCACGTTCCACATAGCCGTCACTGCAGCTTCACGGACTTCACCTCGACTATTGCGAAAAGAACAGAATAACTGTAAGTTTTGTAATTGTATGGTTAGGTATAAATCGTGAAACAAATCTCAATATAGTAAGTTTAAGTCCTCCTTGCTGTCTGAGGAAGGAGGCGAACAGAAAACCAAAAGTTAGTTTACTGTTCGGCGATGCAGAGCTTCGAGATGTAGGTGTGGCATACTCCGCGTGCTCGCGAGCCCTGCCACCCCTCAACAAAATTGAAAACTTACTTTGTAATCAGTTGATTGTTGTAGCATGATCCACCGCACTGCATTGTATTAAACAAAAACTTACGAGTTTCAAAAGCATACGTACTGGATAAATATAAATTCAGGGATTATAGAAATCCAAAGCTTTTTTATAATACAGATACTGATATCGACAGTGCATTAGAAGTTTCGAAACACCGCGATTTTGATTAAAGAGAACGAGAGTAGGCAACAAGAAATTTTTAAATTAGCAAAAAAATAGGTTTACCTGGGAAAATAGAAACAGATAAATCTAACCTCATCTCGGAAGACAAGGACGAGGAAGCACAAGAAAAAAGGATAGAAAGAAATACGGAACTATTGAGAGAAAATTTGAAAAAGCTACAAGAAGAACAATTAGAGTTAGATGATTCTATCTCAGCGGAAGGAATATTGGAAGCCATAGTTATTTTAAATGGACAAAGTGACATAGGTGTCCAAGACTTTATTAAACAAATCCAGTTAGCTGGATCGCAATGTACACGACCTAATCTCCTGTTAGCCTTCATAAAAGCGCAAAAAATAATAGGAATGGCAAAAAACGCTATTAGGTTCATTTCTATAAACACATACGAAGAACTTTATAAAGCATTACGGCAGGATCAAAAACAAACGAATTCAATCACAGCACTCAAGAGTCGCCTAGCGGCATGTAAGCAAGGCTCAACGGAAACCGTTCAAAGTTTCTCTACCCGATTTAGACAAATTATGAACGAAATCAATTATGCAGTCCAAGCTCAGTACACCAAGTCACCAGAGGGGAAAATGCATATTAAGATAGAAGAGCAGGAAGGAACTAATAGATTTTTGTTAAACCTAAAAAGGGAAATAGGATTTCAAGTTAAATCTTTGAAGCCAACATCCATATCAGAAGCTTTAAATTATGCAATGGAATCCGAAATGTGGCTTAGAGAATTACAATCCACCAGATCAGCTCCTGAATACAGACCGGTACAGAGAGTGTTTAATAAGCCGATTTGACCTCCTAGACAGTCTACTAATACAACGGGATTTAGACCCACAAGTTCACCACAAATAGACAAAAGTAAATTGACTTGTTATAAATGTGGAAAGAATGGTCACTTTGCATCACAGTGTTAGATGAAACCGCAGGGTTTTCCCACCGCCCAATATCAAAAACAACCATCGCAAGTCTACCAGATACAAGAGGAAACGGATATTTCAGATATACCCACACAGGAAGAGAAAAACGAAGAGGAAATTACACTGGAAGAATGGGCGGAACAAAACAGCTATCAGGACTCAGCCGAATCTCTGCAACATGCGGAGAATTACGAGCTATCCGAGGAAAACGACTAAGAAAAGAATATAAATTGTTATTAGACACTGGCTCGGCAATAAACATAGTAAAAGAGCACCTGATACCTGACGTACCAAGATTTAAATTTAACAAAAAATTTTCAATGGAAACGATGAACATTTATCAACTGAAGCATGTTATATGAATTACTTTAACCAAAAACATCTCTTTCACATTGTACAGCCCGACTTTCCAAGCATAGAAGAAGGAATAATCGGACAAGGCAAGGTAAAACTGCAACAATTTGCAAAATAAAATTAGAAGAAACAGACCAGGATGTATGGATTGAAAATCACAGTGCAATTCCCGATGGACTTTATGCGATACGAAACCAGGAACTAAAGATACCATATCTGAACTACCAGCGCAAACCGGTTGAAGTTCCAAGTACAGTTAATTTCGACAGAATAATGACATCGCGTAGTCAATCAGTTAACTTAAAACCAATGGACCCACGGTATGACGCAAGTGGAAATTTCCAACGAATAAAAGAGGTGTTGGAAAATTCCAAGATTAATCATCTCGAACCAAAGATCAAAGAAAAAATAAAGAAACTCATAACTATTTATCAGGAAGTATTCTCCTTATCATACGAACCACTACCGTGTACAAATCTAACCGAACATGAGATTATCTTGAACTCTGGTAAAGTAATCAATCTACGTTCTCATAAACTGCCTGAAAGACACAGGGAATTCTCTCTTGAAGAAACGAAAGAAGTTTTAGATAAAAACACCAGACCATCACAGTCTCCTTTTAACTCACCACTTTGGGTCGTTCCCAAAAAAGGAAACAAAATGCTGATGGTGATTGACTACCGATAGATAAGTAAAGATACGGATCAAGACGCGTATCCACTCCCAATGATCGATGAAATCTTAGATCAATTAGGCCGAGCTAGATTCTTTTCAGCATTCGATATGAGTGCTGGCTTTCACCAAATTCCGATGAAAGAGGAAAGTAAAAAATATACAGCTTTTTCAACAACCCAGGGACATTTTGAATATAACAGAATGCCTTTTGGATTAAAAAATGCTCCCGCGACTTTCCAAAGACTAATGGACAACGCTTTCAGAGGCCTGATAGGAAAAAGCTGCTTCGCTTATATAGATGACATCGTCATATTCGGAAATACATTACAAGAGCATAATGAGAATTTAGGACTTGTGTCACAAAGAGTAAAAAACTTAGCATTACGATTGGAACCAACGAAATGCGAATATTTAAAGCCAGAATTAGAGTATCTTGGGCACTTAATAACTGCAGAAGGTGTTAAACCAAATCCCGCAAAGGTAGAAGCAGTAAAGAATTTCAAAAATTTTTTAAATGTAAAAGATGTTCAAAGCTTTCTAGGTTAAGCTGGATATTATAGGAAATTTATTAAAAACTTTTCAACTATCGCCAGACCACTCACCCGACTCACACAGAAAGAAACTATATTCGACTGGACAACTGATTGTGAAAAAGCTTTTTACGATTTGAGACATGCGTTAACAACGGCACCTGTTTTGAGATTTCCAAATTTCAAAGAACAATTCACCTTAACCACCGACGCTTCAAATCATGGTTTAGGCGCAGTCCTCTCCCAAAACGGACACCCATGTTTGTTCATCTCTCGTACTTTAAATAAAGTCGAGGAAAATTATACGACCTCAGAAAAAGAATGTCTAGCAATCGTTTGGGCTTTGAAAAGATTAAGAAAATATTTATTGGGAGATGTATTCAAAATCCAAACAGATCACAAGGCACTCGTTTGGCTGCACAACGTTAAAGACCCCAGCTCGCGCTTACTACGTTGGCGTTTAAGAATGGAGGAATATAAATATGAGATCGAATATGTGAAAGGCAAAGAGAACAAAGTTACGGATTGTCTCTCAAGATTGTTTCCAATAAATTTAGAAGACGCATCACCTGATGTAGAAATATCCAACGCTCTTGTAATTACTCAAGATAAAATCGTACCACGCGACCAACGAATGACGCTAAGGAAAAAAGATATATCAACAGAACTCTATGGTAAATATTTATAGTGGAAAAAGGACCCAGTAGGCAGTGTAAATTTAAAACCAAACGGTCCAGGCAAACTTTGGAAAGAAATTAACAAAGCTGATTTAGGAAAATACAACGAAAAAGAATGGCTTTCATTCCTTTCGGAAATAGTAAATCAACAAAAAAATAAAGGTTACAGTATAATACGAATCACGGTAAACGATACCCTGGTTACTTCTCTAGAAAAATAATCAGTGCAAGAAATGATGAAATACATCTCCTCAAGTCACCCCGATTATATGCTTCACCTTTGCTTTTCCAATAAAAGAGAGTTAACAAAAGAAGAAAGAAAAAGCATCATGAAGGAATCGCACAACGAACACCTGGGAGAACACAAAACTCTTGACAAAGCATGTAAACTCGGACACTGGACGGGAATCGACAAAGACGTAATAGAATACGTAAAGAAATGCCCTATTTGTCAACTTGAAAAAACAACTCGAATAAAAAACCAAGCAGAAAGTATCCTTCCAGAAGTACCGCTGGAACCTAATGATAAAATTGCATTAGACGTTTACGGACCACTGCCCGTAACGCAGAATGGAAACAACTTCGTGCTTGGTCTCCAAGATAGGTTGACCGGGTACACAATATTAATGACAATGAAATAAACTGATTCTGGGACAATAATAGAAAATTTAATTGAACATTGTATCTATATTTTCGGTGCTCCGAAAACAATATTAACCGACCAAGGTTCAAACTTTATATCTGACATGATGCAAGAGTTTGAAAAGGCTTTACAAATCAAACACATTAAAACCACTGCTTTCCATCCTCAATCAAATAGAAATATAGAGCGCATGCATTCTACGTTAACAAATTTAATTAAAACCGCATGTAAAGAAAACTCGAAAGAATGGGATGAAAATCTAAAGTAGGTAAACTTTGTTATTAAAACTATGAAGAATGAAACCACAGGATACTCACCTTATGAATTAACTTTCGGTCGAGAACCCAATCTACCTTCAACAATCCCCAACACTCCGAATTTAACGATGAAAGATTTAATCAGGAAATGGAAAAGAAAACACGACGAAAATATC
>NC_046661.1:44772658-44775121 GCF_010883055.1 Belonocnema kinseyi | reverse complement strand
AAATAACAAAAATAATAGATAACAATAACATTGAAATTAGAATAGGAGGAAAGGAAATTAGAATTCACATAGATAACACGATGCCGTATGTTTTAGATGAGATTCCTGATCCGGCTCCTTCTTCTAGTAGCAGCGACTAAAGCAAATTTCACCATGACACCAATCCGAGGAAACATCTACATAGAGGAAGTTTCGAAAATACACCTTTACCACGAAACTTGGAAATTAATAATAGGGATAAACATGACATCGACTGAAGAAAGGGTTAACGCAATCAGCAAAACAATCAGTTTAATAAACTTAGCATGTAGTAAAACCTGCACATCTCAGAATGAAATCAAGATGCTAGAAAACAAATTTATACGATTATTGAAGATAGAAAGTATTCTGAAAAAATTATTGGGGAAACAACTTTCTAAACGAGGACTAGTAAATTTCATAGGAGACATTTCTAAAACTTTATTTGGAACCCTGTCTAACGCAGACCTAACGGAGATTAATAACGAGTTTGATCAAATATACAATGACAACAGACAGTTGGCCAACATTATGTAAAACCATATTAAAATAATTAAAATGATACTGGACTCATCCTCAACTAACTTAAAAAAAAAATCAGGCTCAGGAAATTGAAGATAGAGATTTCGCGAGAAATATTAGCACAAACTTAAATAAAATCACCAAAGATAGTTACATAAACTCTAAGTTATTTATGGCAGCAATAATGATCGACGAGACAACCGAAGATATGGACATAGTAATTAATTCAATAGCCGATGGAAAACATGGAATACCCCATCCTCAATTACTCACTCCAACGATGTTGAAATGAACAATTCAAGAATTTGAATATTTTCACCGTACTCGATATCATTTTGACAACAAGGAAGAAAACTATCAACACCTTCTGGACATTAGCGAAATAAAAGTTGCAATTGTAAAAGATTGATTCACCTACGTTATCCTCACCCCAGTCCTTGAAAAAAACGAAGGATCTCTCCAACACATAATTCCTATCCCTCAAAGGATTCATAATATTCTTATGTCTATAATTCCGAATTATGATTATGTTATTAAATATCGAAACTCATATGTACCAACAGATTTAAATACGGTAAAAAAAATGCAAACGGATCGACAATTGCAAAATTTTTAAAAGGAATCAGCCTAAATTTAATTTAATGGATACACAAACATGTGAATTTAGTTTAATAAAAAGATACGCCGAAAATAAATGTAATCAATCTCCATATCTATTGCATACAGAAACCTTTATTCCGATAACCAATGGATACATCATTTTACCCATAGACAAAATACCTTTAGACGTAACGTGCGAAGATAACCTCCGAGCGATAAATGTAGATTACTCAGCGATTATCACAGGAAGCAATTGTAAAATATTCAACGATCACGATGTTTTGAATCAAATACTGAGACAAAACAAAACTAATGAATGGATAAATGTAACATATAATATAAATTTCGAAACCACAGATATAGACGAACTCAAAACAAAATTGTTACAGTTACCTAAACATATCAACAATGAAGAATTGAGACAAGCGAGACTTAGTTTAGACGATACCGAAAATATTCTTTCCAATATTGCAAAAGATAGACGAATACAAAATTGGAAAGAAACCAGCCTAGAATGGCTGCAATATGTAAGTTATGCCGTGAGTTATCATGTAGCGTCATACTCTATCGAACCTACGGCCCCTTAATTAAAACAACGAAAATTTAGATTTTAGAAGCCTAAAAACATTCTAAAGAGAGGACTGTAATGAATAACGCTATCGTTATCCCTACCCCATTCATCGAGTATGTAAGACTGTATCTCATTCATACAACGAAAGACGGAAGGCGCTATCGTTATGATAACGCTATCACTGCGATAGCGTACCCTATCCATCTAGTATGTAAAGCGGCCGCCTGTTCATGCGAGTTAGTCGTATTCTTAGTCTTAACTTGTACCATTGATAAAATAAAGTTAGTCGTACCGATTGAATCGGTGCGTCACATTTAAAAAATACTTTTTAGCCTGTTTTCGGCATCACAAAGAATTGAATTCCCATTTATTTTATTTTCAAGGTTGAAACTTAAAGGTTATGAAATTCGCAGCCTTTTCTTGAGCAATTCCTTTTCTATAATTTCCAATTGAAAACTCTGCAATCATAGCTATTCATAATTTTTCTATCTTTTTTCTCTAATCTTTATTTGTTTCAAAGATAACTGCTTGCGTCACAATGAATGTGCTGATGGTCAGAATTAATTAAATATTAGACATCAAGATTCATAATATCCTGTGGATCAATTTCACTGCTTTTCTATCGACAAATTAAAATATTATTCACAGAAAGCGGAGGAGCCTATTTTTTTCGAGATGGAAACCGAGCCATAGAATTATAATATTAAATGAAACAATAGGTAAAGTTCATACTATGTTAAAATTTTACAAAA
>NC_046661.1:44768252-44772558 GCF_010883055.1 Belonocnema kinseyi | reverse complement strand
TCCCTCGCAGCGCCCCAAATATAACCTAAAAATAAAAACTACATTTTTACGTTCATTATTGTTACTTTTTAGCAAATATCCGTCGTCTTCCTCATCAAATCATTTAAACTATTATTTAATCCTAAGAAATGTAAAAAAATAATGTTACCTTCTGATTCAAATGCCATTGTTTGTCATTGTTTGGAGTAGTATATTTTTATAAAAACATTATGCAATTATTTAAACAATTATTTATTTTCTACTTTCCGAATTTCTAAAAATTAAGTAGGGATGTCCACTTCTTCTAATTTGATATCCTATGCTACGGTTTTTTGAATAATTACATATTTTTGATACATTTATTTTAATGTTTAATAAATATCTATTTGTTCAAAAAATCTTTATCTGATCAATCCGTTTTTTTTATAACTAAGTAGTCTATCAAATGACTGCAAAGTGTATAGAAGGAATAGATAAACCACTTTTTTATTGTTTGAACAAATATAATTTGTTTAAATAATTACTTTTAAAAAAATACTTTTGAAATCGTATTTTCGAATGAACGATAAACTAAGGAAATAGGAATGAAATTTAGGTTTGACCGATGCAAAGTATCTGCAACGAACATGCTTGCCCTCACGGTGGCACTTTATTTCAGACATGCCCAACCTGGAGAAATTCCCGCTAGCCACAAATGTTTTCCGCTTACCACTATTTCGGCTGGAGAGCGAGAGTGGTGGTAGACTCAGACCCAAGCAGCACCGCAGATACGAAATATCTGTGAGGATACTTGGGGCGACTAACTTTTCAATATAATTTGAAATGGTGACTAGAATTTTAATTATTTTATTTCAGCATGTTTACATTTATAGTACTTTCAAATAATGTAATTCAAAGAAGAATTGTGCAAATTACTTATTTATTTTATACTATTCAATATTATATTACAGTTGTGGTTGACTGATACTTTTGAAAGTTTAACAATATACTAACATCATGTACAATTATATAACTTATCCTTCTACCTTGTACATCATGTTAGTATATTCTTAAACTTTCATATCCTATGCAATATATATCCTATGCAATTTTTTGTTGATATTGCTGTTTTAAGTTCGTTGCTGATTTTTTTGTTTTGTTGATTTCATCCATCCATACTTAATTTGACGGAAATTTCAAGAAAACAACTATAATTAATTGTACAAACAATAAAATTAAGCTTTCCGCAGAATTTACTAGACCTCGAAATTATTGTATATTATGTTTAACTCGAAAAATGCGATTTCAAAAGTATTTTTGCGAAAAGTAATTATTTAAATAAATCGTATTTGTTCAAACAGTTAAAAAGTGGTTCATCTATTATTCAAAAAAATATAGCATAGGATACCAAGTTAGAAAAAAGTGGACATCCCTGCTCAATTTGTAGAAATTTGAAAATAGACCCTAAATAATTGTTTTAATACAGTAAACTTCCAAGTATGTCCCCCGTCGTAAAAGTATACGCTCACGATTGTTCCCCTCTGGAGGGGCCACAACCTCTACCGCGAATCGTCAGGATATTTGTGTCTAACCACGTTCATTGGCCGCCTCGGCCTTGCATCGATACGCCCACTGTAAGCAAATTTTCCAACTGCGTACCTGCCAAAAAGCGCGGGTCTATTTTTAATCAATAAAGATATACTATCAAAAATAATGCTTAATGGCACATGCGCAGTTGAAACAGTCGCGATCCGTTAGCATGCGATTGATTAGCATGATTGATTTTTCATTTTCTTGAAATAGTACATTTTGTCAACTAAAATAATATAATAGAATTAATGGTTTAGATTGTAGAATATGGGCGTCACCTGTCATCTCTGTTTTGACTGGAAAAAATTTGTTGTTTGGCAAAAAACTACTAAAATCTTAAATCAAATGATGAATTAATCATTTTGATAAGGCAGAAATAAAAAATTATTGTTACTTTTGTTACTATGATGTCTCAAATATGGGTGTGCCACAATATATCGTTATGATCATATTTAACGAGAAGTTGGAAATGGGTTGAGTTAAATATGATCATTCCGATATCGTGACATAACATATTTAAGACATCGTAGTAACAAGAGTAACAATAATTTTAAAGTTCTGCACCAAATCCAAAACCAACTTGAATATTTCGCATCATATTGAGTATTGCAGTATGACCTCACGTCATGGACGAATGGTTACAAGTGTCAAGAAGATTCGCGCAGTTGTTGACAACTGGTTATAAACGTATAGTCCCTACTTAAAATTTTTAACTCGTAGAGAATCAAACATGAGAGCCTGCTTTGAGGCTCTAACCCCTTTCTGAAGCTACTTTGTAGTTTTAGAGCCTACATTTTTATAACTCAAGACCCTACTTTAACGCTATTTAACCTCACCTTCAATACTCATCGGTCATCCTAATGACTGAATTCACACTCAATTGACAAAAACATTTAATTCAAGATTTAACCTCATTTTTATTAATTATTTATATATAAATCAATACTTCTTTGCAATTCCTAATAATATAAAAAAATTTTCTCCTAACTCAAAATGCTGAAAATTTGTTTGAGAATGATATTCATCATGGAAAATTACTAAATATTGTCGATTAATAATTCATTATAAACATTTTTATCAAGAAGTAATGAAAGTTTGTATATTTAACAGTCATGTAGGTGATTGAGAATCACAACAAATTATAAGAATAACATATTTTCTATCGCTAACAACAAATATTATGAATGAAATAAAAAATTTGAAAAATATATTGCATATATATTTAATAATTATAATTAATTTTACTAACTGTTATTAAATTTTTATTATAGTATTGCGGTTAATTTATTTCCAACATGATTTAATGGAGAAATTAATTATTTTCCAAGGAACAGTACCACTTTTACAATGGTTAGTCATTTTTGATACTGAACAATAATAATTGAGAGTTTCTGAAACATTTTCTTAGCGAAATATTTCTATTTACGTGTCTACCACTTGAGTTAGGAGGAAAAATCATTTCATTTCGCGAGAAACTATTTGCTGTTTTAATTTTGTCATCATATTTATTGGAGAATAAGAACAACCAAATGTATAAAAAATAATGGACTACTTATCTCGAATTTTGAGACGAGACAGTTGGGTATAAAACCAGTACTTTAAATATTAATATAAACCTATTTCCTGATAATTACTAGGTTGAATTTTGAACTAAATATTTGTATTTTTTAGTATAATAGGATTAATTATGATACTGAACGACTTTTTAAAAAATCTTTGCTTCATAAAATGATAAAAACATATTTTTATTGAAATCAGCGAGTTAAACATTGTGTTCATTTAAGTAATAAATAACATAGAATCAAATTCAAATATATAGCCTCAATTTCTTGTCAAGCCTATAACGTAGAATACTTCTAGAAACGGAACCAATTTATATTGAACACTACAAAAATCGTTTCAATTATGCAATGACACAAAAGTATAAAAAAAGTAATTATTCAATTTATTATTACGAAATCAAAAATATTTTGTACCCTAAATTATTGGACAAGTGCTAATTATTTTTATCAGAGACATCCCAACGCGTTCAGTTAGCTGAATAGGTTAGGGCGTCAGGCGTTTGGTAAATACTTAGTGCGTGCATGCGATCTCGGGTTCGTATGTTAGTACTTGCGGATTTTTTAGTGCACTTATCTTTAGCGTTATGAGCAGAAAATACTATGAATAATATCTATTCGTCCACACTAGTATGAGATTATAGAGATCCTGCTTTGATGCTACAAGTCTTACATGTAGTATCATGTAGTGTCTCGCATTGTAAGCATTGTTGACAGGGCGTGGCCACGAACGCTAACAGTATTATTTCAATCTAGCAACTTATTGTCAAATAACTGTACTTTTTCATGTGGCTTATACAACGCTAAGCAAAAGATTTTTAAAATTTTAATTTTTTAAAACAATTTTTAAATTTTAACGGCGAGTGGAATTTGTAAACGCTGCCTAGTATTGGAATTTTAATTATATTGTTTAAAAAGATTTTACTTTCTTGCTTTCCTCAACATTTACGAAAGTTTAAACAAACATGTAAACTTTCACTCAAAGTTACATCGAGCACGATTAATGGCTGTAAACCTTTTTTCACTCGGATATATTTTGGCAGATCAATGTCGCCATCTTAAATGCCCATCGCCGCACTCTACCAGGTGTATACATGTGAAACCGGTATTGCCATTTAGCGGCCAGTAGGCACACTTGTAAGCACTGTCGGAACTTACCATTTGTGCTAATTGGCGTATTGTCATCTGTCAACAATATC
>NC_046661.1:44765941-44768152 GCF_010883055.1 Belonocnema kinseyi | reverse complement strand
GGGCGCATACTTTGAATAAAATATTTGTTATCATTCTCTTGAAATAAATGTGTTTTTTTCTTGAAAAAATACCGGTTTCATATGTATACACCTGGTATTCCTGTGTGTATTCGCCTCCATCATCGCACATCACCGATCGAGAGGATTTCCTAGAAACTTCAGGCATTATCACATCCATTTAAATAGCAACTTTTTAGAAGATAAAATAGCTTCGCGCGATATCTCTTGCAAAAATTTGAATTATCGTAGATGTTAAATTCATAATACTAAATACGGCAGGACCATTTAATAGCATTCTTATAAATTCTGTGACATATTTCTGAGCATACGCGAATTCGTTTATAACATGGCTAGACGTAACATGAACGAAATTAACTTAGCACAAATCGTGGCTCGGCTCGAAGCATCATTTTCACAAGCCAGTGTAAACAGCCAAAATTCTAAAGCAGACTGCCTTATTGCAAACCTAGACGCAGACTTTGTGCCGCATATTAAAGACATAAGCACAGCGTAACCGCGTCCGAAAAATCTATACGATCAAATTAAAGCAAGATTATTGTCTAGCTTCTCCGCGTCATCGGTAACGCGACTAAGACGGGTTAGCTGTCGCTAACCCGACGCCCATCGCAGGTCTCAGAACTATAATGGAACAATTCACCAAAAAGCTCGAAAATCTAACTAGAGAAATTCGGCGCTCGAATTACAATAAATCGCGTTCGAATTTACGCCCGTGGACGAACGCCCCACCTCCGGAAAACTAAAAAAGCCTAAACGCAGGGAGACAGCAGAATTAGGCTTCCAAAATCCAAAACTTCTCCACATTCGCGACGCCGACTCTGGCTTACTATTTCTAATCGGCATCGGGTCGGATATTTCCTTGATCCCGACAGATAAGCTAACTTTGAAACATAAACGTAACGATTTGACATTGTGCGCCGCCAATGACCACTGTTAGGAAAAATTTTAATCAAATAGACAGTAGCGTTCAGCACCATATTTTGACCACCGGTCCTCCTATCGCAGGACGTGCACGACGTCTCGCACCCGATGAATTGCTCGCGGCAAAAGCCGCTTTTAAATTAATGTGCAAGGAGGGAATTTGCAGACTTTCCTTCAGTCCGTGGGCATCGCCCATACACATGGTCAAGACAAAAAACGGAGAGTGGAGAATGTGTCGAGATTTCTGCAGACTCAACTTTGTGGCCATCCCGGACAAATATCCGGTACCGCATCTGAACGATTTCTCGGTTATGTTATGAAATAAAAAAGCATTTTCTAAACTCAATGTGCACAAAGCTTATCACCAGATCCCGATTGCTCCAGAATACGCTCTCAAAACCGCAGTTATAACCCCGTTTGGGTTGTATGAGTACAGATCGATGACCTTTGGGTTATGGAACGCCAGGAAATCATTCCAACGGCACATTTACCGCGCTTTGGGCGACCTGGACTTTACCTTTGCTGATATAGACAACATTCTCATCGCCTTCTCGAATCCTGAGGAACATGAGATGCATCTTAGGCAGGTTTTCCAGCGCTAAAAAGAATTTCAACTGCGCATTAATGTAAGCAAGTGCCACTTCAGTCAATCGGAGCTCGAATTTCTCGGCTCCCTCATTATCTGCGAAGGCTGCGTGCCGACTACGGAGAAAGTTCTCGCTATTACGCGATTTCTGAAATTCTGAATTCTGAAAAAGTTTCAACGGGTTAAAAACAGCCTGGCTAATAGATAAAAGTCATTTATTTAAAAGACATGGTCCTGAACGTGGGACAAGCTCCACGTCCAGGCGCTACAGATGTCGGATAAAAGTTCATACTTAAAGTATATACAATTTTTGGTGATTCTAGTCACCCTTTTCCAACTAATTTTCGAGTAGTACAAGAAAAAAATTGTTATACATAACACGCGCGACAGACTTGTGTCAACTTACGCACTACATATTTAGTATACAAAAAAAGAAAACATCGTCATGTGTTAAAAAGTTAAGAATATAAAGTCTGTCGCTTCCAGTCAACTATACTGTCGTTGACCAGAAACGTGTTCGACGTATATATCTCTCGACCACCTGATTGTGTCAGAGACCATAAGCTTCATCATCAGCCCTGCATATCGCTTACCGATTCGCAGGTGTTTGATAACAGCCCGGTTATCTCGGTCCCAAGTACCTAGTGTACCTAGAATAAAGGCTTGTAGGTACACTTTATAGCCTT
>NC_046661.1:44756052-44765841 GCF_010883055.1 Belonocnema kinseyi | reverse complement strand
TTGCGACCATGTGGGGCCCACAGTTGTTTAAAACGTGGGGGAGGGTCTCATTCGTATACCCACATCGGCGACAGCGCGTATCCTGCTGGTCTCCCCATCTTCCCGCTCCATTGAGCGGCAGAACATCCAGCCTTGCACGGTGCACAAAGCGCCAGTCGGCAAACCTCGTAAAACTTCCATTTCGTAGAAAGTGATTCGAGGCCCCGCCAACTGAAGCAAGTGCGTACACCTTGCCCTGGTCTTTCTTGCTCAAAAGAGAGTCAAGATAGTGGTTTTACACTGCCACTCTGAGGCGATAGATGATCTGGGATCTTGCACCGGGTGGGACAATTACGAGACCTCCCCCTTTTCCAGCCCCCCCTTTCCCATTGCACTCAACCGCCATCTCACCTCTCTCGTCGCACCACCGTCAGCGTACTTTTAATCTTCCTCTCTGTCGTCTAGCGGCATTTCTGGCGTATGACCACACGGAGATGCCCGTGCTTGAGGGCCCTAAGAACACGCCCGTGCAGTCACCCGACAGATACCGCGCTATCTCGTCGCTTGTAGGCGCTCGCTTAATCCGTCCTCTGATTGCCTCTCCCAAGGAAGCGAGTGCGATTTCGCAGACCACCTGGTCTTTAGTGGTAAGCATTCGAAAGATGTGCGCGATTGCATAAATATCTAGCAAGTCACCTAGGGTGAGGAGGCCTGCTCCCCCATTACAGGGGGGGATATGCACGACTTCCGCACTCGCTCTCTGAGGGAGAGACATCCAGATTTTGGCATATCTTTTTACTGTCTTGTCCAGTCGAGTCAGTGACGTCTTGTTAATTCTACCACCCCGAAGGATGAAGTCTAGTCTCGACAGGACAAAAACCGAGGCAGCCTCAAGTTTCTGCCACGGTGCGAGGAGCGAGGCATGAATGGCCTCCACGTCTTGAATCGCTCTATCAAGCGAGTCAATCGGGTTCTGGTTGAATCGGGCACCTGTGGGTACCCCTAGGTGGTCATAGGTCTCCTCGTTAGTGAGCGATTTAATAGGCTTACCGTTAATCGTAAAATGCGACTCTACTACCTTGCCACGCTCCAAAGACAAGGTGGCGCATTTACTCTTTTTGAATTTAAGACCTATCCTATTGCAAAGCTCCGAGGCTGCGTCCAGCAAAGACTGCATGTCCCGCTGGCTGCTGGTCAGAGCTGCGAGATCATCCGCGTAGGCGAGGAGATCTATGACATTATCAAACATTGGGAAGCCTACTTTTAATTTTTTAAGTCCCCGAATTACTAGCTCAAACACAAGGTTGAATGTGATCGGGCTGAGCGGACAACCCTGTGTCACTCCTGCACCCATAGCTAGGTTGTCCGTGCAGCCTCGATCATTCCTCACTATCGTGGAACAGCCACTGAGCATGTTCAGGATCAGGTCAGTGACATCTGGCGGCATACCAAGCACGTTTAGGGCAAGACGAATAGTCCCGTGGGGCACAGATGGAAAGGCATTAGCCAAATCCAGCCATGCTACCACCAGATTTCTTCGCTTACTCCTGGCTACCTGAATTGCCTCCTGCAGCACGAAGTTATGCTCATAGCATCCCTCATACGGCAGAAAGCCCTTCTGCCCCCAGGAGAGCCTGTCGTTCTTGACTGCCTAGCCAGTGACCCTATCCGAAACAATAGCAGCAAAGATCTTATAAGCTGTGCTCGTCATAGTCAGTGGTCTCCAGTTCGTAATTTGGGAAGTGTCCCCCTTTTTATGCACCAAAATGGTAAGGGATTCCTTCCAACATTGGGGTATCGAATGAAGCCGTACTACACTCCTATCATATCCCGCTCATGAAGCGGAAAATCGAGTCGTTACAGATACATCAGATAACATTTGAAAGCCCTTAGATTTGTTTTCTCGCAAGTTAACGCCTGCTCAACGCGCATATAGCGCTTATGATAGAGACTTCACGGTCGTTTTTATGGCAATTCGTCACTTCCGATATTTTCTCAAAGCACAAATCTTCAAAATCATTTCAGACCATAAGCGGCTTATCTACGCGTTCTCCAGGCGAAACGAGAAAGGCTGCCAACGGCAACAGAGACAAATTTCTTTCATCACGCAATTCACCACCAATATTGAATTATTAACTGCTTCCGAAAATTTCGTGGCCGACACCTTGTCTCGCGTCGAAAATATACGCCTTCCTACCGAAATGAGCCTAATCGAGCTTGCGCAAGCACAGACTGACGGCGATGATCTCAAACGGTTAATGACAGACTCTGGCTGTTCCCTCAATTATCGCAGAAATCAATGGGGTACTGATCACACCTCAGTGTACTGCGACCTTACAGGAGAGGCCTCGTCCCTTTATTCCACTCAAGTTCAGGAAACGCGTATTTAACTTGTTCCACAAACAAGCTCATCCGAGAGTTAAGGGCATATGATGCTTAGAAAATTGTCGATTTTACCAGTTTTAGGTTTCCCCGCCTTTTTTTGTAGAATAATAAATATTTTGTCTTAAAAATTTGGAAAATGATAGCGAACATGCTAACGGATGTCCCCAGAGACTTTTTCTGTGGGTTAATTCAAAAAAGTTTTAATTATGCAAAATGTGGTTAATTTGTATAGCGCTTAGGAAATAGTATCGATTTTTTCAGTGTTAGATTCCCCCGCCTTTTTTCGTAGGATAAGAAATATTTTGCCTTCAAAAAATGGGAAATGATAGCGAACATGCTAACGGACATCCCCACACACTTTTTTGTGTTTTTTTATCAAAAAATTTTTGATATTGCTAACAGCGTGCGTGTATATTTCGAGGTTATGTGTGTTACAATTCACCCGAGCGTTACTTCCAAACTACACAATATTTTGGCCGAAAACTTTGGACTTACAAATAAACATAGTAACTAATCTCCCAGAACTAACCTTGTTTGCCGGAAATCAAAAAAGTGTATTTCATAAATAATTTCCAGATTATCGGAAAGACAGAGAGGAAAAACGACGTAACCTCAAAATAATGCATATGCATAAAATTTTTATTTAGCACAATAAATTTTTTTTGTTATTATCCCTCAAAAAAGAGTTTGGAGACGTCCGCTATGATATTTTATAGCATCTCCGAATCGAGTCTTTAAACGTTTTCATTTTTGTGGAAAAAAGCCGGGGAAACTGTAAGTATCACATGCCCTTAAGGTCACAGACCGTTTAATCAGGAAAAGATATATTTGGCCATCGATGCTCAAAGACATATCGAGTTAGTGCAAAACATGCACGGTGTGTCAGCAATCAAAAATTACGCGACACAATCACACACTTCCAGCGCAATTCGCTGCACCGGACGGCCATTTCCGACATGTGCATATCGACATAGTCGGGCCGCTGCCGGAGAGCAATGGTCATCAGAGCTGCCAGATCGTGCCTGATATTTACCCCCACCATACCTATCATTTGGGATCCGCAAAACAGAAGGTGCATGATTACCACTGTGAGATCGTATGTAAGCCGAAAATGCACCATTCAACATCGGTTTTCTGCTGTACGATGATTGTCGATCTGAAAGCTTCGGAAGACTTCGGTGGTCTTCTATTTATATCTCGATCCCCATTTGAATGAAATGGAAGAAATTGCCGAATTTAATGTTTCGCGTGATTCTTCATTTCATGCATGAGTCGATTTTGAGGTTATGTTTTTCAGGCGTATATAGTATGAATATTATTGCTACTATATATATTATTAATGATAATAGTATAATTATAAAATATAACATTAATTTTAATTAATGTTAACATATATGTTAATATATATCTAATATAAAAGTAAAATATGAATCATTAAGTAAAATGGCGTACAAATTTATAATATGATGCATATAGTAAAAATAGTAAAAAATAGTGAAATTTTGAAATAGTAATTGTAAATTAAATTGTAAATAGTAAATAGTAATTGGAATAGTAAAAAATTATAATATCTTAAGTCATTATGTAGAAGTTTATGTACCTATTAAAATCGAAAATTTTTGAGTCATTAAATAATCAAATTAATAGGATGACAGGGTATGTACCCTCCGTCTCCATCTTACCAAATGAGTACTTGCTGTAATTAGAACATTGCAAAGTGAATGACGCCTTGGCGCATGAGTAAGAGCACTTTCGAAGGGATCATAGGCGTAAGTACTGGTCACACTATATAATCAAATATATTTGATTCCATAGAAATAGAATAACTGAACAAGGGTTAGAAATTCGAACTAGTATATAGTTAACAGGGTAAAACGTAGATAGACTATAAGTGGACGCAAAATAAGTGTTAATATAACGAGTCTAAAATCATGTTGTAAGAATCGTTGAAAAAATCTAAATCAGTTACTTTGTTGAGACAGTTTTTGCCTTCTTTTTTTAATGAAAAATATTGCAGCAAAGACACGCTTATAAAAGTTAGGTTCGACATGTAGCATTTCAACTTCATCCCATTTAATGAGAATTGGATCTCTTCCATGGCATTAAACCAAATGTTTGGCTTTGACTTTGTGATTTTTATTCACATGGTTGATGTTCTTTTTATGTTGCTTTATTCTAATTCGTAGGGGACGTTTTATTTCTCCTACATAGGTCTTACCACAATCGTAAGTGATTCTGTAAACTACGTTACATTGATCTAAAGTGTCTAGTTTATCTGTACCTAATATAATAAATTTATTTAGCTTGGAATCAAATCTAAAAATAGTTTTTATTTTGAATTCATTGAATATCCTTCTAAAATTTTGAGAAATAGTGCCCAAGAAAGGTATGGATATGATCTCTTGTTTTACATCGATGATTCTATTAACAGTGTCGTTATAAGGTTGGTTTTTCTTCAAATCTAACTCACAAAGTCTTTTTTTAATATGTTTCTGTATGAATTCATTAGGAAAATTGTTATACCATAAGTATTTCTTGACAATTTGCAAGTTATCTAAGTAGAAAGTATTATCTGAAAGTAGAATAGCGGCATCGACTAGGTTTTTATCAATTCCTATTTTAGGTTGAAGAGGGTGGTTGAAGAAAAAATTAAGAAGTCTTCCAGAATAAGTTGCTTTCCTAAACCAATTCGTAATAATAAAGTTATTATCATCTCGGAAAAGTTTTTATCCGCTTGTGTCACCAATAAGTTTTTATGGAAATTTATGAAATGTTTTGTTAATGAAACATTTTTAGCTATGAGTTATCAGTGCTAGAAATGTGTGTAGGTTTTGTAATGTATTCAGAATAGGATAAACAGGAATGTATAAATAAGGCGAATAGCATGCTTGATGATCCCAACACTTACGAAAAAATAGACGTTGTCCCCTTGAAAAAATTACAAAGAGATACTTTTAAATTAATTAACAAATGGAGAATTAATCAATTTCTTAGTCCTAATGTTAAAAGAAAACACCTTATAACTGAAACTACCAATGTTGCTAGATTTTATGTCTCAACAAAGTAACTGATTTAGATATTTTTAACGATTGTTACAACATGATTTTAGATTCATTATGTTAAGTTAACACCCATTTTGCGTCTACTTATTGTATATCTACGTTTAATCTGTGAACTATATACTACTTCAAATTTCTAACCATTGTTCAGTTACTCTATTTCTATGCAATCACATATATTTGATTATATAGTGTGACCAGTACTTATGCCTATGATCCCTTTGCAAGTGCTACTACGCATGCGCAAAGACGTCATTTACTTGGCAATGTTCTAATTACAACCAGTACTCATTTGGTAAGATAGATACGGACGATACGTATCCTGTCATCCTTTTAATTTGATTATTTAACGACTCAAAAATTTTCGAGTTTAATAGGTACATAAACTTCTACATAATGATTTATGGTATTGTAATTGTATACTATTCCTATAATTACCATCATATTATAAATTTGTATGCCATTGTAGTTAATGATTCATGTTTTACTTTTATATTAGATATCTGTTGAGAGAATCGGTCTGATTCCGAAACGTCATGTATAAAATTACCAAATAAATAGTCTGGAAGAAGTCGATAGAATAAGGTTTTTCCTTACCAATACTAAGTATATTATATTATTCGGAGTTATTATCTGTTTGTTAAATTTAATTTGTTAGTTACTGAAGTGACTCCATCTGCTGGATGGACTTAAATAAAGATTGAGATTATTGTTGACATGGAAAAACACACACTTATCACATGCCGTCCAGCAGACGAAATGATTACGGCACGGAGTAATAATAAGGAGTCCGATCTCCGTACATGCGTTCTGACAGTGGTAACTGTACATTTATTGCGTTTAAACATAATGCCCACAAGAAAGGAGTCATGCGCACTGTGATTTGCTATCTCATTTTCTCCCGCGAGAAGTGTGTGAGTGAGTGCCACGGCTTGACCACCACAGCAACATATTACCTAAAATTATACTCTTACATTATTCAATCTGCACATTTTATATCATTTAATGATTACAATTAAATCTGTATTACTTACCCATACTTTCTAGGTCACAATTTGTCAACTTAATCTGTACAAAACACACATAAGTAAATAAGAACGTATATTGACAAACTCAATTGACAATATTTACAGGAACATAACCTCAGTATATAGTTGTCATTCAACAAGGCACTCACTCGCACATTTCTTGCGGGAGAAAGGGAGATAGCAAATCACAGTGCGCATGTCCACTTCCTTGGCGCATTGGGTTTAAACGCCGATGTCTGGCGATAAATGTACAGTTACTGCAGTTAAAACTCGAGACGCTTTATACAGAATGGTCGGTCTCCTTATTATTACTTCGTGGATTACGGCAGGGAATATAGGCGGCGTATAGATTGTAGGTTGATTCACATTGACTTGGTGGTACATTATTATCTACTCCGCATGACATATCATTATGGAGCGCTAACTGTACACTACTGTAGAAGTGAAGGAAAAGAGAGAGAGAGAGAGAATCAAGATAAAAGGATATTTATTTTAGATTGTAATGAGAAATTGTAAAATTATAGTTTAAGAAAAAATGAAAAAAAGAGATAAAATTGTATATAATTGAGTTGCATGAATAAGGCTTTTGTATGTTATGCTCATATTGTCAATGTCAGTTATAAAATAACATTGTTGATATTTTTAACAATATAAAACATTTCCATAAACATACGTTTGAAGTAGTATGCTTCTTTAGCTAGAATAAGAATGTTTTCAAAATGAAATGAGTGTTTGTTTAAAGTTGCATAGTAATTTATATATTATGTTAGTGATTTTAATTTTCGGAATTGGATGTTTTTGAGTTCTGAACTCTTTTTTCTATTAATTTGTTGACAAGTTTTTCAGGGAAACGATTAGTTTTAAGTGTGTGAGCTATGTCGACTAAACTGTTGATAATACTAATTTTATAAGGAGGAGATGTGATCGAATGAAAATTTGTGTATCTGCCAGATCAAGTAGGTTTATGAATCCAGTTAGTGTACACTTTACCATTAATATTGTAGATTTGTACATCTTGGAAGGAAATACTTTTCTCATGCTCATATTCAATAGTGAATAGTAATCTGTAACGATAATTATTAAACAATTCTTTAAATGTTTTAATTTGATTGTGGAGTAGACAGGAAAGAACATCGTGCAAATATCTATAGAAAAAAAGTGAAGAAAAATTCTGGTTTTAAGAGAGAATATCTTGTTCTAAGGATTCCATTAATAAATCAGATACTCCGGCAGAGATGGGAGAACGCATAGGCACGCGATATATCTGTTTATAAAATTTTCCTTGCAAAGTGCAATAAGCATTCTCCAAACAGAATTTTAACAATTGCATAAAAAATTCGTAATGTAATTTAGTATGATACTTGATTAAGTTCCATTTGTTTTTTAGGGCATCAAGAACGAGATCGTGTGGAATGTTAGTGAAAAGTGATTTTACGTCAAGACTGAAAAATTCATATCCATAAGGAACTGTAAATTTATTAACCTTTTCCACAAAGTTCCAGCTGTCTTTAACATGTCAAGAAGTGTTACCTAAAACCGCTTTAATAGAATTTGCTAGGTATTTTGAGGTGTAGTATAAAGGCGATCTTATAAATGATATTACTGGACGTAATGGACAATCCATTTTATGGTCATCAATTATTTTGTTAAGTTCCAATTGTATTTTTCTAGTAGGATCTCTATTGAGTAATTTATATGTTGATGTGTCATTTAACAGAGATAAGGATTTATTGGTATATTCTCAAAAATATCCAACTTCGACAAATAAAATTATTAACGTAATATATAAATTAACATGCTTAGATTGTGAGCAATGTTATATTGAAGAAACGAAACGTTACATCGATGTAAGATTAAAGGAACACATGAGAGATTGAAATAACAATAGACTCAACACTGCTCTTTCAAAACCTGCAGCTTTAAACAAACACTCATTTCATTTTGAAAACTTTATTATTCTAGCTAAAGAAGCATACGACTTCAAGCATATGTTTATGGAAATGTTTTGTATTGTTAAAAATACCAACAATCTTATTTTATAACTGACATTTATAATATGAACATAACCTACAAAAGTATTATTCATGCAACTCAATGATATACAATTTTCTCTCTTTTTTTCATTTTTTCTTAAATTATAATTTTACAATTTCTCATTACAATCTAAAATAAATATCCTTTTATCTTGATTCTCTCTCTCTCTTTTCCTTCTCTTCTACAGCAGTGTACCGTTAGGGCTCCATAATGATATGTCATGCGCAGAATATTATTACACCCTGGTCAACAACTTAACATCTTATATATTTAGTATTTAATGTTCAACATAGATCTATCTTTTTTATTAAATTTTTATGCGTACCCTTAATAAATAAACACACACACACACACATATATATATATATATATATATATATACGGCGCACACTGTCTAATTGTCACGAATGTCTCTTCAAATGTACTACGTTATTTAATCTACCAGCCATGCTTTCAAGGTGATATCATATAATAAGGGTACAACACTAATCTGAGCAAACAAAAATGTTATGCACTTTAACGATCGCGTATTTCAGCGAAAATGTATATACTTCTCTAGTCGCAAATTAATATTTACTCTAGAGCAAAAAACTAATTTATGGAATGCCCCTGAAATTCATTAATCGTGATATGAATAATTGAATTTTCCACCCAAAAATTATGATTTTAATTTTTAACAATATAGTTGCATTTACAACAAAATGAATGTGCAACCAAAAAATATTTACAGTAGATAAATCAACCGAAAAATGTAATTTTTAATCAAAAAGTATAAATTTTCCATAAAGCAATTTAATTTCTACAAAGAAAAACGAATTGTTAACAAAATACACGATTTTTTAACCAAAAATGGTATAGATTAATTCTCAGTTTCAAAAATGTATTTTCAACGAAAGAGATGAACCTTCAAATAAAAGAAATAAAAATTTTAACAAAGTAGTTAAATTTTTTATAGAAAAGAGGACTTCTTTACAAAATAGTTACATTTTCAACAAAATAATTAATTTTTCAATAAAAGAATTGAGTTTTATCCAAACGAGATGAATTCCAAAATCACCAATTTCTTTCATTTCTTTCAAATGCGGATCAAGATTTAAATAAGACTATTATTATATAACATAATTATAATATTATCCTTGGAAAGGGAAATGACTTAATGGTGTAATAATAATAATAATAATAATAAATATAATGTTATTAATTGTCACATTGACAATATGAATGACCCCGAACAGGAAACACATGCCAGATCTCAACACCCAATTTCATGGAAAGTGTGAGAAGGTATGCAAATACTGTGTAAT